>NC_083369.1:148338124-148641154 GCF_030254825.1 Meriones unguiculatus
GTACACAAAGGCTCCAAAATTTCCAAATCACTATCATAATGTGAGCTTTTAGCTTCAGAATATGTTGCTTAATGACTGTTCATTCAATAATAATACACCCACTTTTATCAACTGAAAGTGCTGTTACTCAACTGACATCAATTTTATTTCTGAATAGAGACATCTGTTCAGGCATGAAGATGCACACCTGTAATTGTACTGAGGTAGAGACAGGAAGATCAGGAGTTAGTTCAAAGCTAGCCTGGGCTACATGAGACCCTGTAGGGGGTGGAGGGCAGAGAGATGGCTGAGCAGGTAGACACTTCCTGCCAAGCATGATGGCTTGAATTCAACCCCTAGAACAGACATGATGGAGAGAACTGACTCCTGCGAGTTGGCCTCTGATCTCCACAGAAATGCCATAGAATGTGCACTCCCCTACACATATATGAAATAAAATAGAAAACATTTCTTTCTAAGACAGAGAGAGAGACAGTCTAGCCTAGCCCCTAGCCTACTCTCTTTTAGTAAATGAGGCAGGAATAAATATATGAATAAAGCTTTTATGGAGGAGCTCAGAAATTCAGAAAGTTTTTTTTTTTTTTTTTGGTTTTTTAGTGTTGTTTTGTTTTGTTTGGTTTGGTTACAGTGTCTGAATGTGTGGTTATAGTGGTGCTGTACCAGCTCTAAATATAATTTGAAACCATAATATGAAAATATTAGAATCTTGATATAAGGGCTGGAGAGACATATCAGCAATTAAGAGTTCTTTCTGCTACATAAGTGTAAGAGGTCTAGATACAGCCCATGCATGATATTTGGTTGGTGATTCAGTCTCTGTGACAGATGGCTTCAGCGCAGAATTCTACTTGACTTTCAAAGAAGAGTTAACTCCAATTCTCTCCAAACTATTCCACAAAATAGAAACAGAAGGAACATTACCAAACCTATTCTATGAAGGCACACTCACCTTGATACCTAAACCACACACACACACACACACACACACACACACACAAACAAACAACCCACCAAAAAAAGAGAACTTCATACCCATCACTCTTATGAATACTGATGCAAAAATACTCTATAAAATAGTTGGAAACTGAATCCAAGAACACATAAAATGTATCATCCACCATGACCAAGTAGGCCTCATCCCAGGCATGCAAGGGTGGTTCAAGATACATCAATGTAATCCACCATACAAACAAACTGAAGGAGAAAAACCACATGATCATCTCCTTAGATGCAGAAAAAGCATTTGATAAAATCCAACACCCATTCATGTTTAAAGACTTGGAGAGATCAGGAATACAACGCACATATCTAAACATAGTAAAGGCAATATACAGAAAGCCTATAGCCAACATCAAATTCAATGGAGAGAAACTTAAATCAATCCCACTGAAGTCAGGGATAAGACAAGGCTGCCTGCTTTCTCCATATCTCTTCAACTTAGTACTTGAAGTCCTAGCTAGAGCAATAAGACAACTAAAGGAGATCAAGGGGATACAAAGCACAAAGAAAGAAGTCAAAATATCACTATTTACTGATGGTATGATAGTACATACGAGTGATCCCAAAAATTCAACCAGAGAACTTCTTCAGCTGATAAACACCTTCAGCAAAGTGGCTGGATAAAAATTTAACTCGAAAAAAATCAGTAGGCCTCCTGTATATGAAAGACAAAGGGCTGACAGAGCAACAACTAAAAGTGTTCTCTGTTACATACATGTAAGAGGCCTAGTTCCAGCCCATGCATGCTCTTTGTTTGATGATTCAGACTGTGTGAGTGCCCATGTGCCCAGGTTAGTCTTCTTCTGGTGTCCTTGGCACCTCCAGCTCTCAGAAGAAAGAGAGGGGGAACTGGAAAGGGAGTTGTGAAAATGGGACTAGGATCTCGTTGTTAAATAAATGATGGGGAAAAAGAGTGATTTCTGCTCTATAGAGGACATGAGTTCATATCTTACCACCTATATCAGATGGCTCACAAATGACTGTAACTCCAGCTCCAAAGTATTCAAAACCTAACTTCTGAACTCCATGAGCTTCTGCACATATATGTACATACATACACAAAAGTAGTCAACAGAACAAAAAAAAAAAAAAATTGAGCACAGGGGTCTTTCCTGAGACTCGTCCTCCAACCAAGTACCATGCCTGGAGATAACTTAGAACCCCTGCACAGATGTAGCCCATGGCAGTTCAGTGTCCAAGTTAGTTCCATAGTAATGGGAACAGGGACTGCTTCTGACATGAACTGATTGGCCTGCTGTTTGATCATCTCCCTCTGAGGGGGGGGGGGGGCAGAAGCCTTACCAGGCCACAGAGGAAGACAATGCAGCCACTCCTGATGAGACCTAACAGACTAGGATCAGAAGGAAGAAAAAGAAACGCTCCCCTACCAGTGGACTTGGGGAGGGGAGTGTGTGGAGAAGGGGGAGGAAGGGACGGATTGGGAGGGGAGGAGGGAGGAAACTAGAGGGGGAATATAAAGTAAATAAAGTATAATTAAAAATAAAAAATGCAAAAAAATGAAAAAAATAGAGAGAAAGCAAGCAAGCTCAAGGCACAGGAGGCAGAGGAAGAGGCAGGCAGATATCAGTGACTTCAAGGCCAGCCTAGTTTACATAGGAGTGAGTTCCAGGAAAGCCTGACCTACATAGTGAGATGAAAAAAAAATTGATCTCTTATCTTCCATAAAAGAACCAAGGAACCAAGCAGTGCCAGCACATGCTTTTAATCCCAGAACTTGGGAGTCAGATGCAGGTGGATCTCTGTGAGTTCAAGACAAGTTTGATCTACAGAGCAAGTTCCAGGAAACCATGGCTACACAGAGAAACCCTGTCTAGAAAAACCAAAGAAGAGCCAAGTGAATAGTGAGAAGGTTCTGCCAGATTTAGTATAAACTCACACGCACACCATGACTGGAGACTTATTTTCAGGCCTCAGTTCGGATGCACTGAGACTGAGCCTGCATCCTTAAAGCACCAAGTCAATAGGTGCCAGCAGTTCATGTGTGGGAAGAGGTGGGGATCCCTGACCACTGAGTTCCCATTTTTACTTGTCACTTTCATTTCCCTGTGTAATTATATTCCATTTCCAACTCAGACAAATTTAGAACATCTTCATAAAGATATATTTCTCTTTATCTACATTCAAGTCCAAAAAGACGAAAAGGCTTCCCTGCTGAAAAGAATTTTTGTCCCACTGAAATAAACATTTGTGTTGCTGAAACTAGGGCCTTTTTGTCACTGGGTACTTTTCTTCTTCTTTTGTTAAGTGGATGGGTGGTTCTTCCTAAATGTCTGTGTATACCATGTATTGTGGTGCCCAAGAGGCTAGAAGAGACCAGTAGAGGGAGTTAGATCTCCTGGGACTAGAGTTGTAAATAGTGATTGTTGTGATCTACCATGTGGGTGCTTGGAATTGAACCTGGGTCCTCTAGAAGAGCAGCCAGTGCTCTTAACTGTTGGGTCATATCACCAGCCCCAGAAACTAGGACTTTATGCATGAGACAAGAACTCTACCACCAAGTTTTCCCTAGAACTTGTTTTTGGTGCATAGCAGGGGGACTGTACAAATGCATAAGTCATTCTCTACAAGTCTCCATCCTCTTTTGTTGTATATGTTGTGCCTGTGTATCTGCATGTATGCAGTGTATACAAAGTCCAAAAAATTAAATCAGTATCTTACTCTATCATTCTGTTTTCTTCTTTTGAGGCAGAGTCTCTTACTAAATCTAGAGCTCAGGCTGGAGAGATGGTTCAGCATTTATGAACACTGGCTCCTCTTCTATTGGTCATAAGTTCAATTCCCACCACCTAATATGGTGGCTCACAATCATCTATAATGGGGTCTGATGTCTTCTTCTGACATGCAAGCATACACGCAGACAGAACACTCATACATTAAACATATATAAAAAAATTGTCCTTCCCCGTGGACGTGGCTGAGCTGAAGCGCACAGCCAGGAGACTTTGCAGGATCCATGGCCCTGAGCATCTGAATGGTGAACTCTTCCAATCTTTGATTAAAAAAAAAAAAAAAAATGGCCTCGAAAATAACTACATTGCAAAAAAGGGGAAAGAAACAGAATAGGGATAGTAAAAAAAAAAGGTTAAAGATGCAGAGCCTGAAGGATTTGTTGTAGAAAAAGTGTTGGGCCACACTGTAGTGAATGGGAAGATGGAATATTTCCTGAAGGGGAAGGGGTTCACAAATGCTGATAATACTTAGGAACCAGTAGAAAATTTAGATTTTCCAGAATTAATTGAAACATTTCTTAGTTCTCAAAAAGCTGGTAGAGGAAAAGATAGTACAAAAAGGAAATCTTTAACAGTAAATATGATGATAGCAAATCAGAGAAGAAAAGAGATGCTGCTGACAAACCAAGAGGGCTTTGCCAGAGGCCTTGATCCTGAATGAATAATCAGTGCCACAGACAGCAGTGGAGAATTAATGTTTCTCATGAGATGGAAGGACTCAGATGAGGCTGATTTGGTACCGGCAAAGGAGGCGAATATGAACTGTCCTCAGATTGTCATTTTCTTTTATGAGGAGAGGCTGACTTGGCATTCCTGTCCTGAAGATGAAGCACAGTAATTGTTTGCATATATATATATATATATGTGAAATCTGGATCTTGTATTTTGAATTACTAGTGTGAAAAAAATAACATTCTAAAGAAAATTGAGCTTGATATGCTGGTTTTGAAAGTATTGATGGTAGTTGGGATAGTTTTAGGTTTTGTTATACATCAAAGATCACTGATTTCATTGAGCTAATAGGCTTTCTGTATTTGCTTCTTTTAACAATAGAATATTTGATACCATATTTTATTTCCTCAGCTTTGAAAAACAGCTTTTTCTAAATGCCAGGGAGATTTTACAGTCAGTATTCTATCTGAAATTATTTTTAACTGGGACACAGAAGGACTATTTATGGTTTTCTGCTTGTATGCATGTATATGCATAAAACACTTATATAACTGTTTTGTCTCATTTTAACACTCAAAAGACCTAAAGATGAAAACACATGTTGATGAGATTCCATTGTTGTGAAAATTTTCCTGAAATTATAACCTTTCAAATTAAGCAGATTCTATACTTTATTGGGAAGTTTTTATTGGATAGTTTAAAAGCAACCACCAGAATGTATGTATTATCATGTAAATATGGTACTTTATTTACAAAATTTTGTCCATACTAACCCCCCTTCAGAAAATAGAATTATACAAAATAGTATTATGATTTAATGAAAGATTTAAGCAGAGTGTGGTGGTGCCTGCTGTTAGTCCCAACACTCTGGAAGCATATGGATCTTTGATTTAGAGGCCACCTGGGTCTACCAGGTCTACTAGGTCTGCCAGGGGGTGGAAAGGTTCGTCTGGTGAACCATTCCTTTGTATAAAGTTGAAGTCAATACTAAATGGTTTTGATTCATGGATTCTGTTTGCTGTGAAAATGGGATCATGATTAGAGATGTTAGCAGTTTAAGACCTGCTGACAAAGTGAAAAAAATTTCTAATATCAATTAATGACCTGCATACTTTTTCTTTACCACTATTGGTAGGATCAATCATTTCAGTATTTGGTTCTGGTTTAATGAGCCAAAAAAGGAACATTGTAGTATCAGTATATCATCCAACTGTATATTTACTTTATTGTAATTAATTGTAAACAGTGGTCAATAAATACGTTTATATTCATTTATGTGAAAAAAAAAGTGGAGCCAGGCACAATGGCATGCACCTATAATCACAGCACTCGGGAGGTAGAGTAAGGCATCTCTCTGTAAGTTTGAGGCCACCCTGGCTATGAAGTGAGCCCAGGACAGCCAAGGCTACACAGAGAAACAATGTCTTGAATAACCAAACCAAACACTTGGCCTGGCAGTGGTGGAGCACCATTTTTAATCCCAGCATTTGGGAGGCAGAAGTAGGTGGATCTCTATGAGTTCGAGGCCAGCCAGGTCTACAGAATAAGTTAGAGGACAGCCAAGGCTACACAGAGAAACTCTGGCTCAAAAAAGGTGGAGGTGGAGATATGGCTCAGAGATTAAGAGCACTGGCTGCTCTTCCAGAGGTCTTGAGTTCAATTCCCAGCAAAAACATTGTGGCTCATAACCAAAGATATTGAGATTTGCTACTGTCTTCCGGATTGAAGGTGTACATACTGACAGAGCATTCACTTAGAGAAAATAAGTAAATAAACAAATATTTAAAAAGACAGAAAGGAAGGAAGGAAGGAAGGAAGGAAGGAAGGAGGGAGGGAGGGAGGGAGGGAGGGAGGGAGGGAGGGAGGGAGGGAGGGAAGAAAGAAAGAAAGAAAGAAAGAAAGAAAGAAAGAAAGAAAGAAAGAAAAGAAAAGTACATTTCATGTTGGTTTGTTTGTTTTTTCAACCTGGGACTTGCATTTATCAAGTAGAATGGCCAACTACTGACCTACAGGAATCTATCTACCTTTATCTCCAAGCTCTGGTATTACAAACTTGTACCATTACATCAAAATTTTCTTTTTTAAGGTTGACTTATTTTTATGAGTATATTTTGTCTGTCTGTATGTATGTATGTATGTATGTATGTATGTATGTATGTATATCATGTATGTGCTTAGTGCCTGAAGAGAATAGAGAAGGACATAAGAGCCAGGTGTGGTGGTGCAAGCAGATCTCTGATTTTAAGGCCAGCATGGTCTACAGAGCCTGTTCCAGAACAGCCAAGACTACACAGAGGAAACTGTCTTGAAACAAGCAAATTAAAAACAAAAGAAAATGAATTAAAGGATGAGAGTATAAGATCTTCTATAACTGAAGTCTCAGATGACTGGGAGCCACCAGGTGGGTGTTTGGTACTGAACCCATGTCTTTTGGAAGAGCAGCAATTTCCCTTAACCACTGAGCCATCTCTCCAGCCCTACCTAAAAAGGATGTTTTCTATATGGGTTCCAAGAACCAAACTCAAGTTCTTATTCTTATGACAAACACTTACAGAGACATCTTTCCAGCTTACTTTACTACAATCTTGAGATGTGTTTTTATTAAGTTGTATAGACTGGCCTTAAATTTACTTTATAGCTCAGATAAACCTTGAAGTTGTGATTCTCCTATCTCAGCCTCTCTAGGGTTGCTAGAACTACAGACCCATTACACGAGGCATGACTAAAAATATTAAAATTACTACTGAGAGAAGGTCTAACATTAGAGACAAAGATAGTCTTGAACTTTTGGAGATCCACCTGCCACTGCCTCCCAAAATACTGGGATTACAGGGGTAAACACTATGGTTGAGAACACATTTTTTGAGACAAATTTTATCTGTGTAGCCCTAACTGTCCTGAAAGTCACACTGTTAGACTAGGGTGGACTCAGATTCACAGAGATCTGCCTGCCTATGATTGTGTAAATTTCTGAACAATGTAGAATAACCATCATCAGTCATCTCCAGATGTTCAAAATAGTTTAAAAGTACTTAGCAGCCCACACCTTTAATACCAGTACTTAGGAGACAAAGACAGGGAGATTGTTGATTTTGAAGCCAGTCTGGTCTACAAAGTGAGTCCCAGGACATGCAGAGGACTATGATGAATCTCAAAGAAGCAGAGGGACAATCACACACACACACACACACACAAACACACACACACAGAAAGAGAGAGAGAGACACAGAAAGAGAGAGAGAGAGAGAGAAGGAGAGAGAGAGAGAGAGAGAGAGAGAGAGAGAAAGGGCAAGTTGAGCCAGGTGAACACGTAAAGTCTAAGCACTCTGAGGATACAGGCAACTCTTGAGCCTGGGATGCACAAGGAATGGCATCTCAAAAAAACCTAGAGTGCTGAATACATGCTGAATCTTACAAATGAATTATGCAAAGACAGAAACAGAAGACCTACTACTATAATAATGCTCTTTATGTTGTAGCAGTTAAAATACCCAGCAAAATAATGATGTTCTAGTATTCGGGTAAGTATTGAATCAAGCATCATACTCTATTCATAAATATTCATGAGCAAAAGCATGAAACATGGATAATGAAATTTTCTTGCTTTCAGATTTTCCTGGGACCCCTGTCCTAACATGAATTAGATCAAGGAGAGATTCCCTAAGATTGTATGCATTAGTCAATGCTGACAACTTGAGTCATCTACATCACTAAGAGACTCAATACTCCAAAGAGGGTAAGAGTCTAACTTACTTTAGCAGATACAGCAAAAATTTAAGCCAGGGGATGACTTAATTTCCACACAAACAAAAAGAAAAACAATGGGAACTTGACCTGGAACAATTTTAAGACACTGATATTTTATTACCTACTCCTTTAATAAGGACCCCCAAAATTATTTCATCAAGGCTAAAACTATATTCATCATTTCAAAAAATGGCCCTCTGGAAGGGCAATGAAAAAAGTAACACTACTACAGTTTCCCTCTCCTCACAAGTGTAGCACTGGCAAAGAGCAACAACCTGCTGCCCCATCAGACTGCATTCATCCCCAGCCTCTCAAAGGTATCTATCTCTTGAGCAGGGTGCGGGTTTCCCTCAAAATTAAACATTCACAGGCAACATGATTCTAATGGAAATGAAGAGTTACTGCCTTGCTTGACCTCCTTCATCTCTCTTGTAGGTTTCAGATGGCAATAGAAAACGAGACACCTGTGGGGAGAAGCTAAGGGCCTGTGGGAAAAACTATGGTTTAGACCATGCAGGACCCTTTCTAGATTGCCAGCCCTACCTGCAACATAAGGAACAGGGCTGACAGGCTCTTTCCTCCAAGCATCAATGGCTTTTAGTATTGCTTTGGTTTCAAGATACAGTCTTGCTATGTAGCTCTGGCTGGACTGGCAACCCATGGCAATCCTCCTGCCTCAGTAGAGAGCATGAGCTCCCATTCACAGGTGCAGTTCTGTTAAAAGTTAATAGGATAGGTCAAGACCATTCACATAAAAACTTTTTTTTTAAATAGTCCTAAAATACTCCTACATCTATCTCTTAACAGACTGTCGCCATAGGAGATAAAATAAATCATTGCCACCCTTATCCTCCTAAAGCACATGCTCCAGAAATGGTGGTCGAACATCACAGAACTCACACCTCAAAATAAATAAATATATAAATAAATAAACAAGTAAATAATAAATAAAGAGACAAAAAAAAACAATAAATGATAAACATAAACAGTAGCCATGGTGGACATTTGACTAGGTTTTTCAAGAAGCAGTAAACAGTGAGTCCAGAAGAGCACAGAAGGCTCAGAGGGGTCTCGATGTGAAAGAGACAGGAGGAGGATTATCGCCCTATCAAAAACACAGGGCCCTGAATACCACCCTGCTTGGCTCAGAAAGCATTGTAGGCCTGTTTCCTCAAACCCTCTCAGGCTTCCAGAAAAAAACAAACAAACAAACAAACAAACAAACAAAAAAAAAAAAAAAAAAAAAAAAAAACGACTCACAACGCTGTGGTGTGTGTGAGCGATTTAGGCCTCTGACTGATTTGGAGGAAGGTTTAGGCGGGGAGAACAAGCAGGCGGTGAGCACATCTCAGCACTCCGCATCTGAGGCACCCAGGGCTCCGGACTGAAAGGCAGGTTCACTGCTACCCCACTGGCCAGTCCTAGGGCACAGGGCTCTCCAACCTCCACCCAGGCTGCCCTCCCAGCCTCCCTGCCAGCATCTGAAGACTCTGCTCACGGCCACCCAGGCAGCTGGCATGTTCTTCCAGGGATGCTCAGCCAGAGTCCTAACCCTGCCCAATGCAGGCCTGCTACAACCCTGCTTCTGCAGCCCCGCCCCTCACCTACAACCACACCTTGGGTGTAGGGCTTGTCTTTTTTTTAATTTAATTTGATTTTATTAATTATACTTTATTCAATTTGTATCCCCCCATAAGCCCCTTCCTCCTCCCCTCCCTGACCCACCTTCAGTCCGTCCCCCTTCTTCATGCATACCCCTCCCCAATTCCAGTGATAGGGGATGTCCTCCTCTCCTTCCTTCTGATCTTAGTCTATCAGATCACATCAGGAGTGGCTGCATTGTCATCTTCTGTGGCCCGTTAAGGCTGCTCATCCCTCAAGGGGAGATGATCAAAGAGCAGGCCAATCAGATTATGTCAGAGGCAGTCCCTCTTCCCATTACTATGGAACCCACTTGGACATTAAACTGCCATGGGCTACATCTGTGCAGGGGTTCTAGGTTATCTCCATGCCTGGTATTTGTTTTGAGTATGAGTCTCTGTGAATACCCCTGTGTTCAAATTTTCTGATTCTGTTGCTCTCCTTGTGGGGTTCCTGTCCTCTCCAGATCTTTCTATTTCCCACTTCTTACATAAGCTTCCATGCACTCTGCCCAACAGTTGGCCATAAGCCTCAGCATCCTCTCTGATAGTATGCAGGGCAGAGCCTTTCAGAGGCCCTCTGTGGCAGGTTCCTAGGTTGTTTCCTGTTTTCTTCTTCTTCTGATTTCCATCCTCTTTGCCTTTCAGGATGGGGATTGAGCATTTTAGTCAGGGTCCTCTCTTTTGATTAGTTTCTTTAGAGATACAGATTTAGTAGGTTTATCCTATGTTATATTTCTAAATGATTGAGTATATACCCTGTGTCTTTCTGCTTCTACGACAGCTCACTCAGGATGATCCTTTCCAGGTCCCACCATTTACCTGCAACTTTCATGATTTCCTTATTTTTCATTGCAGAGTAAAACTCCATTGTGTAGATGTACCACAATTTCACATCCATTCTTCAGTTGAGGAGCATCTGGGCTGTTTCCAGCTTCTGGCTACTACAAATAAAGCTGCTACAAACATGGTTGAGCAAATGTCCTTATTGTGTACTTGAGCCTCTTTTGGATATATACCTAGGAGTGGTATGGCTGGATTTTGAGGAAGCACCAGATTGATTTCCAGAGTGGTTGTACAAGTTTACATTCCCACCAGCAGTGGAGGAGGGTTCCCCTTTCTCCACAACCTCTCCAGCATGTTTTGTCACTTGAGATTTTCATCTTGGCCATTCTGATGGGTGTAAGGTGAAAACTCAGGGTTGTTTTGATTTACATTTCCCTAATGGCTAATGACATTGAGCATTTCTTTAAGTGTTTCTCTGCCATTCGATATTCCTCTACAGAGCGTTCTCTGTTTAGCTCTGTTACCCATTTTTAAATTGGATTACTTGGTTTGCTGCTTTTCAGCTTCCTTAGGTCTTTATATATACTGGATATTATCCCTCTGTCAGATAAAGGGTTGGTGAAGATTCTTTCCCAATCTTTAGGCAGTCGTTTTGTTTTGATGACAGTGTCCTTTGCTTTACAGAAGCTTTTCAATTTCATGAGGTCCCATTTATTGATTGTTGCTCTTAGACCTGTGCTGTTGGTGTTCTGTTCAGGAAGTTCTCTCCTGTACCAATGAGTTCTAGGGTTTTTCCCACTTTTTCTTCTAATCGATTTAATGTGTCTGGTTTTATGTTGAGGTCTTTGATCCATTTGGACTTTAGTTTTATGCAGGATGATAAGTATGGATCTATTTCCATTTTTCTACATGTAGACATCCAGTTAGACCAGCACCATTTGTTGAAGATGCTATCTTTTCTCCATTATATGGTTTTGGCATCTTTGTCGAAGATCAGGTTCCATAAGTGTGTGGGTTTATTTCTGGGTCTTCTGTTCGGTTGCATCAATCCTCTACTCTGTTTCTATGCCGGTAACATGCAGTTTTTATAACTGTTGTTCTGTAGTACAGCTTAAAATCAGAGATGGAGATATCGCCAGAAGATCTTTTATTGTAGACAATTCTTTTAGCAATTCTGAGTTTCTTGTTATTCCATACGAAGTTGAGAATTTTTCTTTCCAGGTCTGTAAAGAATTGTGTTGGTAATTTTGATGGGAATTGCATTGAATCTGTAGATTGCTATTGGTAAGATGGATTGTCTTTTTGGCTTACACCTGTCACTCACTGGCCCACCCAGGGCAGTGGGTGATGAAGGCACTCCACAGGAACTCGGGGCCAGGTGCGTCCAGGTTTCGGCCTGCTGCCTTGGCAGGCAGCAGTGGCAGCTGAGCCCCACAGCAGTAGCAGCCTTACACTGACCGCTTGGTGAAGCTCCTGGCGCTGCCCACTGGGTATGGATCAGCACCTAGAGGACTGCCAGCCTATGGGGTAGAGGCCAGGCATCCTAGTAACCAAGGACAGCAAAGAGCCTGCCCCTGACTGCGGTCATGTCCAATCAACAGCCTCTCCTCCCGAAGCCTGAAGGAATTTTTCCTGCTGATTCGTCAGCTTTCCCGTCATTCAGAGAGTGCTCCCCCAATCCCCATGGAGAAAGCGGGGTGAGGACAGTGACTGTGACAAAAGGCTTGGCTGAGCAAGCTATGAAATGCTGAGCAAGCTAATCAGTTAAGTACTGAGCAAGCTATTCATTTACTCAGTTCTAAGGAAAAAACATGAAGAAATGGGCTGAGGCTAGGAAAAATATTTTGGATGCCACATTGGGACATAAGATCTCATACTATAATCCTGTGGGCTATTTTCTTTTCCTTGAGGCAAGGTTTCTCTTTGAATGTACTGGAGACTTGGCTGTCCTTGAATTTGCTTTATAAACTAGGGTGGTCTCAAACTTACAGAGCTCTGCCTGCATCTGGCTGTGTAATTTTATAACCAGTGTGGAATAACCACCATCTTTGAGCTCCAGTTGTTCTGAAGAATTTAAAATGTGCTAAGGAGAGGGGCAACTTTTGAGCCTGGGATACACAAGGAATGACATCTCAGTAATACCTAGAGTGCTGAATAAGTGCTGTTGTTTATAAATGAACTATGCAAAGAAAATGCCAGAAGATCTAATACTGCAATAATGCTCTTTATGATGTAACACTTCAAAAACTGAGCTCAGAAATGATGTTATTGTATTTGGGTAACTGTTGAATATAGCATCATATCCTATTCATAAATATTCACAAGCTAGTAAAAGCATTAAACATAGATAATGAAATTCTCCTGTATTCTGATTTTCCTGGGACAGCTGTCCTAACATAGGGTCAGTTCAAAGAGAGACTTCCTAAGATTGTATGCATTACTCAATGCTGACAACTCGATTAATCTATATCACTAATATATTCAACACCCCAATGAGATGAGAGTCTAACTTACATCAGTAGAGACAGCAAAATCTGAAACCAGTGGACGATTTAATGTCCAAACAATAAAAAAAAGAAAAAGAAAAGCAATGGGAGCTTGAAGTAGAAGAGTTTTGAGACACTAACATATTATTGTCTCCTCCTTTAAAAACTACCCCCAAAACTTCATTTCATCAAGGTTGAAATTGTATTCATCATTTCAAAAAATGGCCCAGTGGAAAGGCAATGAAAAAAGGAACACTACTACTCAATTTCCCTCTCCTCACAAGTGTAGAACTGGCAAAGAGCAACAACCTGCTGCCCCCTCAGACTGCATTCAGCCTCAGCCTCTCAAAGGTATCTATCTCCAGAGCAGGGTGCGGGTTTCCCTCAAAATTAAACAATCACAGGCTACATGATCCTAATGGAAATGAAGAGTACTGCCTTGCTCGACCTTAATCTCTCTTGAAGGTTTCATATGGCGCCCGAAAACAAGACACCTGTGGGGAGAAGCTAAGAGCCCGTGGGAAAACTATGGTTTAGAGCAGCCAGGACCTTTTCTGGAGCAGCATCCTGTTTGGGGGATTGCCAGCCCCACCTCCAATGTAAGAAACAGGGCTGACAGGCTGTTTTCACCAAGCAACAGCAGGTTTTAGCAGTGCTTTTGTTTCAAGACAGGATCTTGTGATGTAGCACTGGCTGGCCTGGCAACCCATGGCAATCATCCTGCCTCAGTAGACTGCATGAGGTCCGATTCCTAGTTTCAGTTCTGTTAAAATTTAATGGGATAGTTCAAAACTATTCACAATAAAAACTTTTTTTCACTTTTTTAAAACTTTTATTAATTACACTCTATTCATTTTGTATCCCCACATATAATCCTCCTTCCTCCCCTCCTAATCCCACTTCCCCTCGCCCTTCTTCACACATGCAATTCCCCAAGCCCACTGATAGGGGAGGTCCTCCTCTTCTTCCTTCTGATCTTAGTCTATCAGATATTATCAGGAGTGGCTGCATTGTCATCTTCTGTGGCTTGGTAAGGCTGCTCCCTCCCTCAGGAGGAGGTGATCAAAGAGAAGGCCAATTAGTCCTAACATACTCCTACTTCTATTTATTTCTTAATAGACTGTCTCTTTAAGAGATACAATTAAACATCACCATGCTTATCCTTCCAATGCACACACTCCAGAAGAAGTGGTGGTTGAACACCACAGAATGTACACACACAAAAAAAAAATCAGTCATTTTGGACATCTAACTAGGTTTTCCAAGAAGCAGTGAACAGTAAGTTGGGAAGAGAGGTCACCATGGAAAGAGACAGGTGGAGGAGCATAGCCTTACCAAAATTATGGGACACTGATACCACCCTGCTTGGCTCATAAGGTATTTGGAGACTGTTTCATCTAATCTTAGTCTCAAGCAGCCTGAAAAAATTAATCACAAGAGTGTGGTATCTAAGAGTGACCCACATCTATGATTTAGAAGAACTTTATGGCCAGGAGAACAAAAGGGCAGTGACCACATCTCAGCACTCTGGGTATGAGGCACCCAGGGTTTCTGGTTGAAATGCAGGTTCACTGCTACCCAGCCATCATCATCATATGCCATGGCAGAGAAAGAATGGCAACTCCATGGCAGTGGGATCATGAGGTAGCTACACATTTACCTCTCAGTAGACAAGGAAACATAGATTATGCATCTCACCTGCACCCCACCCTATAGATTCATCTCCTCCAGGAAGGGCCAAAGGTTTCACAGCCTCCCACAATAGTGACATCAACTGGGGACCTAGTGTTCAAACATGAGCCTGTGAGGGACACTTTACCTTTAAATATTCACTCTCCATCCTGAACTCCTCTCAGGCAGCTGTTGTGGCCCTGTGTCTGGATCCTTTATTGTTTCAAGAGCTCACAAAATGATAAGTAATAGTTTTCTAAGACTATATTTGGCCCTCCCCTCAACCACCTTTTGCCAACCTCACATCCCATTAAATGTAACAAGACACATGCATGTTTCAACATAAACATTATTTAGTGGTGGAAATAGTTCTGAATGGGCTTCCTGATGCTGTTTGGAAATGAAATACGATGCCTATCTCCATCTATAATTACTCATTCCTTGAGCCTTGTGTACACCTCAGGGCTATGAGGGAAAGTTTCTTAAAAATTGTTTTCAACGTAGTATCGAATTCTCCAGTCCAATTACCTAAAATATAGCTCGACAATTGTTTAGACAGATTTGCAGCACAGGAAAAATTCTCATGTTGTATGCTAGTGACACAAAGTCCAGATTGTCACAGTAAATTCTACCAGAGTGGACGCAGGACTAGCCACAGGATTATCAACATGGATTGCTGCAGCCATGAATCATCTGAAGGAATGGGCGGGCATAGGAGCGTTAGCAGGCCTTCTGGTGTTGGTCTCCTTGGTTTGCCTGTGGTATATATGTAAGATTAGAGTCTCACAACAGTGTGATGCAGCCATGATCATTCAGGCCTTTACAGCCATTGAAGCAGGACATTCTCCCCAAGCATGGTTGGATACCATAAAAAGCTAAAATGTTACACTCAGGATGCGAGGCTAAGCACTGCACTCAGGGTCAGCCGCTTTGGACCCAGAGAAGAGCATGTCTGATTGCATGCGGGTTGATGCCCCAGGTCCCGCCTCTGAGAAAAAGGTATCGGACGGGTCTGATGTTCTTTGGGTGGATGACACCTAAATGAACATCAGTACAAAGTCCCAATTTATTTCTAATATCAGAGATCAGACCTCTACTCTTGCCTGATGCGTCTAAAACAAAAAGGGGGAACTGTAGAGAGCTGCGGAATGCTATGCCTTAAAGATGGAGCTGGTTTCCGCCTTCCACCTTCCCGATGGTGAGTGCTCTCTGTCAGGAACAACTCCACATTTGGCTAAGGCCGAGGATCCGGCTTGCTTCCATGTATGTGGACCTATCTGCATTGCACACGTGGCACGCCTGGGTTGGCTACCCAGAGGCTATTTAAGCTGTGGGCTGGCTTTCCCCGGGGTCCGAGGATTGTTCAATGTTCCTGAATAAAGAGCATTGAAAAAAAAATTGTTTTCAAATGCGACAACTCTTATAGCTGTCACTTCAATTTGTATATGGTTAACAGTGCATTCTTTTCTGCCTATACTTAAAAACTTATTTGATTTTGTAATTATTTTTAATGTTTTGGGCATGATTCTCTCTTGAGTAGAAAAGGTTGTGTGTCTTAAGTTTTTTCCTATGGTGCCTAAAAATTCATTCACACACATACACACCTACATTCACATACAAGTGTTCATACACATATTACACATTTATATACATACATATACATATTTACATACACATATACACATTTACACATACATACATGCATATATATATGTATACACACATACACGAAAACACACATACTCAAATATTCACACAAGCACCCTGAGTTTTTCTGGATTTATTTTCTATTTTATCTCTGGGAGTAACCTTGGTCTAGTTTGTTTTCCACTGCCGTAATAAAACACCATGACCAAATGCAATATGGGGAGGAAGGGATTTCTTTCATCCTAAAGCTTACAGTCTGCCATGAAGGGAAGTCAGGGCAGGAGTCCAAGGAGGAACTTGGCAACAGAAACTGAAGTGAGGCCACGGAGGACTGCTACATCCTTGCTTACTTAACCTGCTTTCTTATATACCCCATGACCACCTGCCCCAAGTTGGCATCTCCAACAGTGGGCTGGGTCCTTCCACATCAATCCTTAATCAAGAGAATGACCCCAACAGACATGTTCACAGAACAATCTGATGGAGACATTTTTCAACTAAGGCTCTCTTTTGACCCTAGCTTGTATCAAGTTGACAACAAGTGAAACATCACAGACCCCAACTGTCAGCATGCTAGAAAAGCATGGTCCTCTTGGGGTACAACCCAACCCCTTATCTGTGTTATCAGACTTATCACCTTCCATTTAAACATGTTAGTCTTTGCAGTACTTATGATCATAATATGTGAGAGAAGAACATACAAGAAGAAAGATCTACCTGGCTCATAGCTTCAGAGAGTTCAGTCCCTGGTCCTGGAATCTTTATACTAGGCCATGGCCACAAAAACATTTCCAAGAGTCTGTTTAGCTCTTGGTTACAGAAATCAGAGAGACAGAAGGAAAAGTCCAGACAATGAGACCAATTCCAATACTCACCTTAGTGACTGACTCCCCTCAGTAGACCACCACTTTAAGATTGGCCCCTCTGTCCAGATCTGATTTTAACCTTTATGTTTTTCAAGGTTTAAAATGATGTATATTTATGTTATATTCATATATGAGTTGTGTGTGAGGGCAGGATGTGTGGTTGGGGTATGACTAGGTAGGTATGCCTTTATTTTGGAAGTCAGAGGACCACTGACAGGTATCAGTTCTCTCCTTCCACCATGTGAGATCTGAGGATTGAACTCAGGTTCTCAGGTTGGGCAGCCAGCAACTCCACCAGATGTGTTATCTCACAGGTCCACAGAGCCCAAATTTTAAACAGTCCCTGAAAATAGCATTTCCATCTGGGAACCACACAGTGAAGACCAAATCTGAAGGGGAACAGTTGCCACTAAAAGCATAACTCCATCTTTTCTGTATTTCTCTGACAATTGTGGATCTTGAAGACCCATTATGACATTACTCCTGTTGTTCCACCCAATGTGAAGTGTGTCAGTAGACTCACTTCATGAAACAAACAAACAACAACAAACAAACAGTATGGACAACTGTGTGCAGATGTGACCTGAAAAAAAAATTACCAAGTATAGAAACAATTCATATTTAGACAGACCTTATAGTTTCAATGCAAAGCTAAACATAAAACAAAGAGAATTCCAGGATGCATGTTTTAATGTACCTGAGAACATTTATGTTATGTTATGTTATGTTATGTTATGTTATGTTATGTTATGTTATGTTATGTTATGTTATGTTATGTTATGAGAAACAGAATTCCCAGTTTTGCTCCTCCCAAGAGACAGGAACAAATGCTAATTACTAAGAATGGTAATGATTACAAAATGACCAGTTTGTATGGGTTCCCATCTCCCTTGGTCTTTCCTCTAGCCCTTGTCTCAGGAAGGCAAGTCTTAGAATAGGCCAAGTTAAGGATTTAGAATAAATAGTGTGAATTAAGTCCATGGCAGTGATAATCACTGACAGACACCATGGCAACTGGGTGAGGGTCCTCCAGAAGAAGCAGGTGTATAGGGAAGGGGAGAGGGAGCAGTGTGTGGTTTTCTGTGTGGTGAACAGTGGTAATAGGATAAAGAGGCAGCAGCCATCTTGTGAGCAGAACTAAACAGTGTCAACAGTGAGGCCTAAGCTTTGCGAGCCTTTCCTCCTTCTGCCTTCACTACAGCTGGGTGTTGTCATCATACAAGTAAAGCTTCCGCAGCCAGAGCCTACTCTTGACTCACTGCCCTGCCTGTCTAGGGAGTCACATTCCTGTGTCTGGCATTGCCACTATCTTTGTATCGGTTCCCTTTGTAGCTTTTTCAAAAGGCAAAATATGATTATAATCATTATTTACCAAATCTGTTCATTCTCATTTGAAAGGGGATGCTTCTATCATACTCTTCAAATTCATTTTCCTTCTTTGCTTGGAGTCCTGCTATGGAGTCAGGGATCTTTTTGAATTTGCAATCCTCCTGTCTTAGCCTTCTACATGCTGGGACTACAAGTAGGCATCATCATGCTAGACTCAATTTCATTTATCTTGTCATTTATTGTCATATTTTTGTGAGTGAAGTACTCCCTCAAGTCAAGACCTTATCCATTGAAGTTATTAAACATATAAACAGTGCTTCTTCTGTGCCAGGCATGTGCTCGCATGACCTGTGTAGGACACCTCACTTATTTAATTAATCCTCTTCTCTTTGCTGACGAGGAGCCTATTGACAAACAGTTGGGGATGGTGTCCTCAAATGCACAGAGTTCTCTTGTTTGGGTGTGGGTGTGGTAGCACATATGCCACAGTACACAAAATTTGGAGGTCAGAGTTGATCCTCACCATCATTGAAGCTTACCCAGGCTGAGACCTTCCAGGTTGGGGCCCAAAGGTTATAGGTGAGTGAGTCAGAACTAAACTCAGGCCCTCATACTTGACGCAGTAAGTGTAAGCCATCTCCCCAGTCTTAGATGTGTAAGATTTTCAGCCATATGTGTTGATACTGCCTGTACCTGCTTAACATACCCATTATACAGATTGAGGAACTGAGGTAGAAAAGGAGTCAGAGAAACTCTCTTAGTTAAGGGTTTATTCAACATTTTAATAACTATACAATAGGATTCAAAGTTTGATTTTAAAAAGTGAAAGCTAATCAATTCAGTTCAGCTGCAAGGGTGGGTGTTTCAGGAGTGGGCTAGAATGTAACACACTTTGAAAAGTGTATGAATTATAGAATTATTTCTGGGAAATTCAGTCCAGCACACAAAACTAGATTCCAATTAGGTAAGTACTTCCAGATTGACTCTGAAGAGGCACTGTCATGTTCTTAATAAATGTTGATGTCTTGATTAGAATAGGGAACAAACACATATTAAAATCTTTAAAATGAAAAAGAGCTGCCTTGTTTAGGTTGTCAAGTGTCTATTTTTTAACATGTTGTCTTAGTCAGGGTTTCTATTGCTATGGAGGGACACCATGACCACAGCAACTTTCATAAGGGAGAGTGCTTAATTGGGGCTGGTTTACAGTTCAGAGGTTTAGTCCATTATTATCATGGTGGGAACCATGAGAGCACGCATGAGACATGGTGTTGGAGAAGGAGCTGAGAGTTCTACATCTGAATCCAAACACAGCATGAAGAAAGACACTGGGCATAGCTTGAGCATCTGAGACCTCAAAGCTCATCCCCAGTGACACACTCACTCCAACAAGGCAACACCTCCTAATAATGCCAGTCCCTAGGCAAATATACAAATCTGTGGGGACCAACAATGAATATGTTAAACACCTATGGGCTATGGAGTAGCTTGGAAATTTGTTTACAAAAGATTCTTCACACATGCCACCAGATTCCAAATATGTGTAAGACAATTTAGAGTTGAATTCAATTCACCAAGGTTTGATTGTCCTATAAAAAGTCAGGAAACTTTTTTGGCAGGAGCTACAAAATAAAATTTTTGATAGAATTCAAATTCAGCATAACACAGAGTATACACCTAATTTTGGCCTAATATGCCTGAGGCTCTAAGACCAATTCCCAAACATTTCAAAAATAAATAAAAAGATTAATAGACAAATCTGGTCTTCTTCTAATTTAATACGGATGTTCTTGGATCTGATTTATAAAATTTACTATTTTTTTTTTAAATCTGGTTGTCTTCTGACCTCCATACATGGAAATGTGACAACTGCATGTCCACATACACAGAGACACATTCATTTTTGACTCAGTTTGCAAACAAACAAACTTTTAATCACATGTGTGTTTGACTGATCCTGCCTGCTGTTGTCCAGTCTCTTTTTCTGTAGTGCTGGTGATTGAACCCACGGTCTCACAATAATGCATGTGAGCAAGTACACCACCAGCCTGAGCTACTGCATCAGCCTTCCAGTCTTGTTTACAATGGTGGGCCACCCTCATCCCTGGGTTTTATAGCTTTCATGGGGTGGAGGAATGCAAAGAATAGACCAGGAGAACACACACAAACTGTTCTCTCCAGAGGCAAACCCTGTGCCTGGCACCAGAATACTTTCCTATAAGTATACTTCAAGGGAACAAGAGAACTCAAGACCAAGCACAGCAAAGCCTCAACCCAGAGAACAAAAGTCAGTATAGAGGTTTGCTATTCCGTGGGATACTAACAAGACAAGTTTCCCAGGGATGTACACACCTGTGTCCAATTGTTTATAGAAGAGGACTCAGATGATCTATTAAAAAAAAATAAAAACAAAAACAAAAATTCCCTTTATATTCAATAGGGTAAAATTCCCTAAAAATGGCTTCAAAATAGGATTTAAAAATTCCCTTCCCCTCTTCTCTATATGAGGTATCTTTTGTCTCCTCTTGTTTTTGCTAGAAGGAAAGAGCACTGTGTACATTTTCTCATCACCCCGCTGTGCATGCTAGAGCTCAGAATCATGTTCACAGCTCACATGTTGTGCTGGCGGCCTGCATGCATTCCTCCCTGCTTCCATTCTTAAAGGAACAGAGCTCAGCAGAGTGGAGCCAGAACTGTTATGCTGGCAGCAGGTGATGGATGCAATGAGGGTGGGGATTGACTGTGTGATGTTGTTAGGCTGTGGATCTATTTGGAGGATGTCCGATCAGGGCGATTAGAAAACACCTGAATATAGTGTGCAACTCAAAGCTACTATCTTATTTGTCATTGTGACCACCAAGGAGAGTGGAAAATAGGTAATATTTATAGGACTCTAAGAAAACACACTGGTCTGATGGTCAAGATTTCCCACATTTGATGCTTTTCACGTATTGGGTCAAGTTATTTAATACTATATAGTTACTATAACGTCTCTCAGGTGGCATGGTGGCTAACACCTGTACTCCTAGCATTGACTATGTAAGAGGATCAGGGGTTCAAGGCAAGCTTCAACTACATAGCTCAGTTATATGAGATTCTGTATCAAAAGAAATAACAGCAAGAACAACTGAAAACATCCTGTGTAAATATCCAACCTCTATATAGTTTCTTAGAGATTTTGCTATTAGACACATTTCTGATTGTTATTATAAATAGCTCTAACACTCAAAGCACATGCTGCTGCACACACTGAATAACTCAAAGCTGCTCTGAGGTGCAACCTTCTTAAACAGCATCACTGTGGTACAACATGGCTTACATGAGGAAGTTGGTCCTCATCTACTTTTGCAGCAAGTGGCATGTCCTTGTTAAACTCAAATCTTGTAGCAGAAGACCGTCTAAATCTTCATGGTTCTCTTTAAGATTTATTTATTTTAAAAAGATATATCTTATTGTTAATTGTGTATATGTGTGCATAAGCATATGTGCACCTGTTAGTGCATGCACCTGTGGAGTTCAGCAGGGAGTATGATATCCCCTGGAGCTGGCGTTACTGAAAGTGTGAACATCCTGGTATGTATGGTGGGAAATACTTGGGTGCCCCAAAATAGTGATACATGTTTTTAACCACTGAGCTATCTCTCTAGCCTCTGTTTGGTTGTTTTTGTTCTTTGAGATGTGGTCTAATGTATCTCAGCGGATCTTGAACTTGCTATGAAGCACAGGCTGGCCTTGAACTCCTGATCCTTTTGACTCCACTTCTGAAGTCCTGGGATTGCTGATCTGCATCATCGTACTTGGTATCTTTCTGCAGTTTATAAATGTAATTGCATATCAATGTTCAGTGAAACTCTCTAATTTATGGGTTAGTATGATGTACAAGAGACAGAAACACAGGAGTCTAAAAGAAGCTATCCATCTGAGCTTGCTTGCACACATTCCATTGTAATGAGTGTCATGTATCACACATGTTTCTGTGGTCTGTTGTTCTGTGGAGATCATGGTTGATATTCACAGCAGTTTGACTTCAATTGCACAGTTACTGAAAGTTTTTTTCTCTTATGTTTATGCTCAATATATTGTGTTCAACAAAAGAAAAAAAAACATGAACTGGCCAATGGCCACACTTCTGGAATTATGCTCACTTCCTGTTCAAGAGAATGGCTGTTGTCTGTTGCTCAACAGATGTTGGAAGTCACTGGGAAGCATATTTTCAAGGAACTTCTATTTATTTCAGAAGGTAAAATTTGTACACATGAGAAAGTTAGTGATCAATGCTGTCTCAGTTTGGGTTTTATTGCTGTGAAGAGACACCATGTGCATGGCAACTCTTATAAAGGAAAGCATTTAATTGGGGCTGGCTTACAATTTCAGAGGTTTAGCCCATTATCTTCATGATGGGAAGTATGGCAGTATGCAGGCAAATGTGGTGCGGGAGAAGTTGCTGAGCATTCTTCATTTTGATCCACAAGCAGAAAGAGGAGACTGGACTCCACACTGGGTTTGAGCTTGAGCACAGGAGACCTCAAAGCCCACCCTCACAGTGACACACTTTCTCTAACAAAACCACACTTACTCTAACAGGGCCATACCTCCTAATAGCGCCACTCCCCTTAGGCCAAGCATTCAAACACAGGAATCTATACCTACTCAAACCACTATATCCATACCTATTCAAACCACCACAAATACCAAGTCATATGGAATCAAGAACTACAAGGTAGATGCAAATGTGTTTGTATTATAAAAGAGGAGTCTAGAGCTTGCTGGGCAGTGAAGAGACTTCCATAGAAGGAGTCTTAGAACATGATTCAAGGATGAAGTGCATCTCTGAAGAAATTTAGTGCAAATAAAGAGAAAATTTAGCTTATGACACTAAATATGGAAAGACCAGATCAAGGTATGAAGAAAGAAAGCAAGGACTGGGAATATCCATCCCCTCCTTTTGCTTCATATATTAGATTTCATCCTTCATCTCCAGCCAGTAAGCTGTAAATTCATAGACTAGCCACTCACACTCTACACCAACTGTTGAGGGAATGTTTTATACTCCATGTCATCTCTGGGGGAAGAGAAGGGAATTGTAGTACTTACTGAAGAGAAATGAAAACATTGAAAAGAAATGTGTTACTTATCTTCCTAATCCTTCTGTTTCTTCCCAAATGACTTGGCTGGAAGATGTTAGAATGCTTGAGAGCATGTGAGGGGGTGAGGTAAATGTCTTCTGTGTAGGGCCAGAGAGTGAGATTTAGTGTACAACAACCAAAAGTTTAGATGGGGCCTGCGCATCAAGCAAGGCCTGACATGAGGGACCAGTTCCCATAAGGTGGGAGGCATATATGCACATACAGGTCCGAAATGTATGTGTCAGAGCCCAGGTCAGATGACAAAGGCATATATATATATATATATATATATATATATATATATATATATATATGGGACTTATTGGTCCATTTTGCTATAAGGGAATACCTGAGGCTGGGAAATTTTAAAGAACACACATTTACTTACCTCATGGTCCTGGAAGTCCAAGTGCATGGTCTTGGCTTTTCTGTTCAGTTCTAGGGTAGCTTTCTGGCTATACCTGAAAATGGTTGACAGTATAGTAGGAGCACATATAGAAAGCCAGGTTTTCTCTTTGGACTAGAGCCCACTCCCAAGGGAATGAACCAGGATTCCATGATAATATCTTTACTCCCTCCTAAGGGCATGAACACAGTGACATTTTGACCTTTTACAGGACTCCCATCTCTTAAACATTCCACTTCTCTGTTAAAACACCACATTGAGACAAGACTGCCAACATGTTGTCTTTTGGGATCGTGCTTGTGCCATATTCAAACTAAAGCAAGAAGGCATCAGAGCCTGTTAAGAGTTCCTTAGCTCTGTGACTTCCACTACTGAACAGCAACAATTATTTTTAATTCCTCCCTCTGTTCAGACTTTCAAAAGTTGATAAAAATATCTATCTATCTATCTATCTATCTATCTATCTATCTATCTATCTATCTATCTATCTATCTATATCCATATCTATCTATCTATTGGTTTTTCAAAACAGTGTTTCTCTGTGTAGCCTTGGATGACCTGCAACTCACTCTGTAGAGGAGTCTGGCCTCTAACTCAGAGATCTGCCTAACTCTGCCTCCCAAGTGCCCTGATTAAATGCATGTGCCACCACTGCATCTATATATATTAAAGCACAAACTTACAAACCTTTAGAATTGCTTTTGAAGAGAGGATGAAACTATTTTATTTAGAGTATACCGCATTTCAAACTTTGTGATAGTTTATTTGCTATAGGAAAGAAAACCCACAATATTACAGACAGCCTCTCAGATTTTAAGTTGACCGGAATTCTGTATTCCAATCTATGAAATTTTCTAGCTTTACACAAATCCATCGTACAAATATCTAGGAATCACTTGCTTTGTCTTCCAAGTAGGGAAAGCCACTGCAGTTTAGACCCATATTCTCGGTGTTTGTTAGCCATGATAAAAGTACTATAAGGAGAACTGACTCTGAAAGGTGTTTTAGTGTTAGTAAGTTACCCAGATGAATCAGATTTCCCTGGATGAGGTACAGAGCATCCCCAGATCCCTGGTTCTTGTTCTGGTTCTTCAGGACAGGTGATATGTCTGACATATCTGGTGCTTTGTTTTACTCAAGGTAGGTAGAGACAAGCAACAATAGCACTGTGCTCTTTGGTGACCCAGGCAAAGAGAAGACAGATCCAGGACATCTGTAATTGGTTGGCACTTTCAACTCTGAGAATTCAGAGCCTTCAGACGACCCTCTGGTTACCCACAGGCCAGCCCTGCCTCACACAGTTGTTTTAGTTACCCTGTGAAGTAGTATAAGCACTCTGATTTGTGATTTCATGCCCATCAGTTTGTTATTATTCTCTACTGGCATTGTTCACTCTCCTACAGTGGTGGTCTAGGGTATTTGCCTTTGCAATTTCTGTTTGAGAAGATGCCTTAGCCACATTTCTAGAACTTCAGCAGTTATTAAACAGGAGAGCACTTTCTCCCTCAAAGCAAAGAGTCACTTGTTTGTACCACAACAAAAAGAAGCTGAATACTTGTTCAGCATACTCAGGAAACATTAAGTCCATTTTATTTGTACCTATTGCGTCATTACAGAGTGAGACAAGCCACGGAGGCACAGACAGACTCGTACTTGGCCAACAGAGTTGAGTTGAGCAAGGCATACAGACCTCAGAACCAAACATGGCAGGGTCAGGGTGAAGAGTACAGGCATAGCCTGGCTATCTGAGTTTGCTTTCTGTTGCTGTGAATAAACAAAGTGACCACAAGCTGGTTAGTAGAGGAAAGGGTTATCTGGTTTACACTTCTGTGTTATAGTCCAGCCTTGAGGGAAGTCAAAGGAGGATGCAGAAGGCAGGAACTGAAGCAGAGACCACAGAAGAACACTGGTTACTGGTCCACACTCCAGCTGACGTTCAATCACCTTTCTTATACAGTTCCAAGTTCTCTAGCCTAAGGAGCAAGACAGGCCCACAGTGGGATGGGCCATCCTACATCAACTAGAAATCAAGCAAAGTGCCCCACAGACATCCCCACAGGCCAAACTGATGGTGATTCCTCATCTGAGATTCCCTCTTGTTGGGTGTGTGACGTTGACAGCCAAGATGAGCCATCACACATAGTTATGGACTTGGGGTCCTTTTTAAATCTGGATTTTAAAAGCCAGTTCCCAGATGAAAATGTGAACATATTTGCTGGGTGTATCTCCCTGATATGAGTTAAAAGCCTCATGAAATTCCAACCATGTTCAGTAATATTTGTGTCTCTTTTTATTTCTTTCCATTTCTCTCTCAGATATTCCTTAAGCAATTGTATTCTCTGAGATGAAATTAGTTACTAGTCACAATTTTTTTTTTGTTTTTGTTTTTGTTTTTAATGTTCAAAGTAGGAGGCAGGTACCCCTTTGAAGGTCCTGGTGCTCTGAGCAGGGCCCACCTGAGGGCTTCTGGGAGTGATATGGCTTGCATCAAATGAATAAGTAGTACAGGTTTTAAGGGTTTGGGCTCTTACTCAGGGGGAGGAGACAATTATGTGATGTGTATGTGCTCATGAGCTCTGTAGCGGAGGCTGGAAACAGACTTCCTTAGTGTTCATCAAGGCCTAGCCATACTCCTTCCATCTCAATCTCCTGCTTCCTTTCCCTTCAGATGAATGTGGGAGACCTCCTTCTCCTCTTCTCTCAGACACCCCGCGGCAGACTCTGGTGTTCTAGAAAGCTGGCCTGGAACACCTGGCAGCTCAAGACGAGATCCTGATGATGTTGGGTTTGTAAGTGGGTAGGTGTGTCGTGAGGCATCTAATGGTTCAGATGTAACAGCATGAGCTTCAACAGCCACCGTGACCGTCTACTGGTATCCTGAAAGATTGTTTATACCTTTGGGCTTCTGTTGGTAGAACACTCACCCCAGCTCACATCTCAATCTGAAAATTACTTTGCCACTAGCCCAGATGTTTATGTAACCTGTCTATTTACTGAAATGTAGAGGAGCTGAAAGGGAGCAAAGGAAAGAAGAAAGGAGGGAGGGGAGGAGGGAGAGAAAGAGGAAGAAAGAGAGAATATTATGAAGACAAGTAAGAAAACTTTGCTTTATCAAGCTATATAATTTATGTAGCACACTGTGCTCCATGTCTTAAAGAAAAGCACATTTAAATTAAAACCATTACATTAAACTTCTTTTCTTTTTGGTTTTTTAAGTTAGGATTTTTCTGTGTAGCCCTGGCTGTCCCAAAATTCACTCTGTAGACTAGATCCACCTGCCTCTGCCTCTAGAATGCTGGGATTAAAGGTGAGTGCCTCCATTGCTAGGGTAAAAGCATTACAATTCTGATGGGGGAAATATGCCTACTATTTCACTTTGCCTTCCACAACACATAGTATATTTAATGTTCTCACAACTTTGTGCACCCTCTCCCTGAACCTACACAACATGTGGTGTACTTCTCTGTATACTAGATTTCTATGCCTGCATTAATAGATTACTGTAATGGAAGCCTTCACTACTATAGTTTAAAATGCTGGACTTTCCAAATCAAGATGTCAAGATTCACCACAGCTCCATAGAGAGAATCTATTCTTTGCCTCCTCTGTATTGGGTGGCTAGAGCATTTACTAGCTATGGTCTGGTCTCTGTCCGCATTCACCTTGCCATGACCTTTCTCTTTCTGTGTGTGTGGTGGCTTGAATGAATCTGGCCTCCACAGTCTTATGTATTTGAATGCTTCTTTTGAAATTAGTGGAACTGTTTTGGGAAGGATTCCGTGTGGCTTTGCTGGATTAGGTGTTTCACTGGCAGTGGGCAAGGAGTTAGAGGAGGGAATTGGGGCTTCAAAAGCTAATGTCGTTCCTAGTTATCTCTCTGTGATTCCTGATTATGGATTAGATGTAAGCCCTCAGCTACTGCTCCAGGATCATATGTGCCTGCTTTCTTCCATGCTCCCTACCATGATGGTCCAAACCTCTGGAACTGTGAGCTTACATTAAATGATTTCTTTTATAGGTTGCCTGGTCATGGGGTTTTACTGCAGTAATAAAAAAGTGACTAAGACAATGTATATCTTCTATTTTCTGCCTCAGATTTGATTTTCTTCTGCCTCAGTTACAACAACATCTGCCATGAGATTTAGAGTCCACAGGATAATACAGTATTATCCCTTTCCTTCCTTCCTTCCTTCCTTCCTTCCTTCCTTCCTTCCTTCCTTCCTTCCTTCTTTCCTTCTTTCCTTCCTTTTCTTTCTATTTTCACTGAGACAAGGTTTCTCTGTGTAGCTTTGGCTATTCTGGACTCAATTTGTAGACCAGGCTGACCTCAAACTCAAAGAGATCCATCTGCCTCTGACTCCCCTAATGATTGTCCTCTTTCAAGACGACATCCACCAAGACAAGCATATCCACCAGGCTCCTTGTCATAGATTCTCTGCATTGTCTGTGGACATCTTTTGGGGGGGGACTTCAAAGGGTGTGCGTGGGCGTGTGTGTGTGTATGATGATGACACAAAGAGAAAATGGGATTTGAATAATTGAAGAATAAAATTGAGGTGGGGTGGATAGATTATTCAGTGTAAGCAGGAAGAACAGTGTTTGCATTAGTAGAACCCACATAAGAGCTGGGGAGGCTTGGTGGTGACATTTAATCACATTATTCAGGAACCAGAGATATGGGATGCCGTGGGCAAACGGTGTAGTCGACAAGTTGGAATAGCTGGTCTCCATGGTCAGTGAGCAACCCTGCCTCAATAAAAAATGATCAACCTCACCTTCAGACTGTCACATACAAGCACATGTAGATTCTCACGCATGTATATACACATATTCACAGGATCCCATCAACACACACACACACACACACACACACACAGACACAAACAGACAAGAAATATTGTCTCAATAATCTCAAGTCCAACACTTGAGAGATGAAGGAAGCAAGAAACCCATGTTTCAATCTAGGTCAAGTTTCAGTCCTATACTGGAAGGGTAGTTCAAACAAAACCATATAACACAATACCCTTCCCCCTCTCCAGAAAAAAAAATGACAAACAAACAAAACAAGACAAAAAAGACTAGCAAGGTGATAGTGGTGCATGGCATTAATCCATGGTGTTGATCCCAGCACTCAGAAGGCAGAGGCAGACGGATCTCTGAATTTGAGACCAGTCTGGTCTATAGAGTGAATTCCTGGAGAGCCAGCGGTACACAGAGAAACTCTGTTTAAACAAAGGAAACAAACAAAGAAACAAAAAACACTATAGAACCCCAAAATCTGATCAGGGCAGTACTTGCACACATGTCCTCACAATTCAGGATGTACTTGACATAATTTTGCCAAGCATAGAGGATGGGACAGTACCTGGAAGCATGTCCTTGGCTGTTGAGTCAACTAGCCAGCCATTTGACACCCAATGCCAGTGTGACTTTGTGCCAGACTGCACCCTTCACATTGAGTGAATGTTGTACGGTGGCATAGGACTCAGTGAGACCTGGGTTTCTCATGAACCTCAAAGCCCTGTGTGCAGCAAATTTACCTATAGTTACTATCACCTATAATTTTACCTATAGGTAAAATGTATTACCTATAATGAGTTTCCATTTGTACTATGGTAAAAGGTGTATCTGAGGGACTATTGGCAGCCAGTAACAGCAAGTGCTGTGGACCTTTAAATAGTTGATGTCTGTTTCTAAGTTAGATACTTGTAGCTGAAGAAGGAAAATGACTGAAGTTTTTGAAAGAGCTTTATCATTTGAAAGGTACAGATATTTTAATATCTTTGAAATACTATGGTTTAGAAAGTCCCACAGATTGGTGGACATACTTCTTGTAGATCTTTGAAGGTGTTTAAAGGAAACAAACAAAAAATATTAAAAGCTTATCAAGCATAATTAGCAATAGTTAAAGGAATGATTTCTAAAGCGGTTTCACTAAATCACTTCAAATAGTGCCACTTGAAGAACAGATTATCACCCCAGTGTCTATGATTGTAGCCCAGTGGTAGAACATGTACCAGGCCTTGAGTTCAATTTTTAGTGGACTTCAAACTGTGTGCAACTTAGGATTGTGTGTTTCATCCAATTGGTTCTGAAGAGCTGATGAAAAACATGCAGGCATCTTTTAGGGCGAACCCACAGTGGGTAGGCAAGTTATAGCCGCATGCTATTTGGCACTTTGGAGAGCTATCATTACCCTAAAGGACTATCATTTTCTCCTCTGTTTCCATAAACTGTCTAATTTGGCTCCTAAGGTCCCTTTCCTGAGTCATCATTTCTAACTATGCCTTTGGCTTCTTGCACAGGAGAGTATCCACTTAACTATAGCACCTTTAGGTATGGCAGGTGTCCTTCAATGAGTCTCAGAGATTTTCTGGTTCAGCCTTCCTTGTCTAGAATTTTACCATGAACTTGACATTTTATTCAGGAAGAAGATGAATTTTTGCTGCACATTTTCTCAGTCCTTGTTTCTAAGAACCTGGTGCCCTGACCGACAACAATATTGCCTGTAATTCCTCTTTTTTCTCTTCCTTACTCCCATAGCCAACACAGCACTTTATATGTATAATGGTTGACTGATAAACACAAACTGAAAACTAACCCCAACTTGGACCTCTTCTTGCTGGAGTTCACTACCCTAGGATAACTATGGGAATTTACTATTACTCCTCACAGGCTAGCTGCAGAAGTATCCAAACCTGTTTAGGTGTGGTACGAGGTCATCCAGGGTAAGGATGCCATATCTATTGTGGGTAACAAACTGAACTTCTTGGCATCTGGAAATTTACTCTTAGTGGCCTGGTCTTATATAGAGCAAGTATCACTAACCATATCCTGTAGTGTCCAGTTTGTTGTATATTTTTGAAAAAAAAAAAAAAAAAAAAAAAAAAAAAAACAGTATTATTGTCACTCAATCACATCCATTTGTTTATATGTTGTCAATGACTAACTTCATTGACAATGGTGAAGTTGAGATGTTTCAATGGATACATATGGCCCACATGACCTAACATACCAAGTACATAGTTTCTTGCAAAAGAGCTTTGTCAGCCTCTGGTTTAGAATCTTTATGTGATAATGTTGGAGCAAGTGCAGTCTCCTGGAGACAAAAGAGCTTGAACTTGTCATAGATGTCAAATTATGTTGTAAATGGCGATGTCACATTCTCTCTGCATGATTGTGAACTGGCTTAGTGGTTTGATTTTAAAAGACATTATGGCAAATGTGACAATGTATCACCTCACCCTGGGGTTTCGTTCTGGTGCTGTTGTCTTCTTGATTTTCACACTTTGGTAAAATCTGCTGCCATTTTGAAGAGGTCCACTCTGAGTGCCACTTCTGGCCAAAAGCTAGTAATGGTGTGGTGTCCTTATTATTCCTGGGGAAAGGAATCCTGCCAGTGACCACATCTGTGAGCTTGGCAGCAGATCCTTCCTAAGTCAAGTCTTAATATGGTTCAGGGCCATAGAAGATACACTTTAAATGCCTGAGATAAGGTCATTCAAGCAAAGGACACAGGGAAGGTGTGGTGGTTTGAATGAGAATGGCTACCATAGGTTCGTATCTTTGAATATGAACTTGGTCTCCAGTTAGTGGTATTGTTTGAAAAGGATTACGAGTTTCCTTATTGGAAGAAGTATATCTCCGGTGTTGGGCTTTGAGGTGTCAAAAACTCACACAAGCCCCAATCTCTCTCTCTCTCTCTCTCTCTCTCTCTTTCTCTTTGTCTCTCTCACTTTCTAGCTCTCTGGCTATTTGCCTGCAACTTTCAGATTAAGTTGTGAACTCTAGGCTACTTCTCCATCACAAAGCCTAACTGTTTGCTGTCATGCTTCCTGTTGTGGTGATCATGGATTAACTCTTTAAAACTATGAGTAAGCCTCTAAATAAATGTGTTCTTTTATATGAGTCACCTTAGTCATGTGTTTCTTTCTAGCAATAAAAAAGTTATTAAGTCAGAAGAAACTTGCTCCACAGATATGTTTAATGATACATCTTAAGTAACTGAGTTTGCGGGTGTTTGCTATGCAGCAACTGATTAAGTAATACAGACCTTTAACCCATATTATAGACCTTGGCACACATTTGTGACAGTTTTCACAAATAAAATATAGAAGGATACATAGTGGACATACATGAAGCTGGCCAGTGTCTGAAGATCTTTCCTGATATTGAAGTCCTTCTATGTCAAGGGTCCCTTTCCCGGCAGGAAAGTATCTTCTGCACTACTCCATGTCTGGCCATAGTGAGAAAAGAAGGTGTCAGATAGTTAATTGATACTTTCTGGAGGATGGACTCTGAGGTGTCCAGCCTCTGCAGGGCTATCCTTAGGGGAAAACATCAGTTAGCTGACATCCCTATAACACTCTGTTTAAGCTGTCAGTCTCTGTCTATCAGCCATCACTGCCATGAGCATGGGGTATATGCTTGCCAATTTTTGAATGTGGAGCTCAGAAGTTAGAGAGCAGAGGGACTGCCATGATGGTGGCATTTGTGGGTGATATCTGTTTCTATTCAGGACCTGGGCCTACTTTTTTGATCTTGGTCTCTCTGGTTGTCCAGGTTTCTGGTCAATTTTGAGAACCATCTAATGTTCTCTACTCGGGTCTCTAGTTGCTGAGGACAGCAGATTTGGCTCTCATTATGTGTTACTGAGAAACTCAGCAGATGTGGATGAATAAAAATATTGTAGTAATATACTCCAGGTCCACATGTAAGACCTGGGGTCTCACAGCTCAGGAGTTTAATCCTTGAAGATTAGGGCTGCAGGCTCTTGGCTGGAGGTCAAAAGCTACTCAGAAGAAGTCTAGGTTCATTGCTAAGAAATGCTATCTCAAGGACAATGGTCTGGTCCTTCTTTTGCTGAGTGAAGGTCATTGCTTGCTTGCCCTTTTTTTATATCTGTCCTCACGGATAGGGTCACATTCCTTCACTCTCTGGAAAGGTACTAAGAGGCTTTAGCTTAACCTGGACCTAAAACTCAAAACTATAGGCTTTAGAAGTTAGTCTAACCCTTTCACACAAAGGGCGAACAACTTCATGGCTAATGAATTTTAACCAGTTGTCTTTGTACAATTATTACAAAATTATTTTGTACTATAATATATTTTGTAATAATTTATTTTGAATTATACATTTTAATTGTATATAATTGAAACATTTAAAGGACATCCTTTCATGTCTTTCTGTAATGATTTGGAAAGTGCTATCATAGTCACTTTTCTGTGTTAGTAAAACGAGTGATTAAAAAGGCCGTAACACATTTGTTCCAGCCTGTTCTTATACAAGCAACCTCTAGGTTATGTGTCTGAATTTGGGCCTGAGATCCACTGACTAGTTTGAAAAGGGTGGGAAATGGTGCCTTTATCTTATTATTTGTTTCTCTTATAGGTAATTCCACTGCCACAAAGGGAAAAAAATAAACAAATATGCAGTATGTGTTTCTATAACCATAATCCCATTAGGTGGTACATTTATAAATTCTTCAAGTAGTCTCTTCATGTTGGGCATTTAATTTGCTTCCAGAAAAATAGTATAATTCATGAATAAAATCTTGATGTGTCTTTCAAGGGATTTGAAGACACTTGGAGCCCATGCGGTTCATTTTGGCTATCAACTTGTAGAACATGACTTCCATTGAAGTCTTTGCTTTATTAATATAAATGAAAGTTTTAGTGTTCTTTAAATTCAAAGCCATTATATAAAAGTGATGTGGGTTAAAAAATTCAGACCATAGGTTAGAGTTATGGAGATATTTTTATTATTATTATTAAAGAACACTGTAGTTAGGTTTAGTGTGGGTAATTTCAGATGGAAATTAATCGGGATGACTACTGGTTAAGGCCAGGTGCTTTGGCTACGGGAGTCCTCCATTAAATTAGCAATGACCCATCATGCTCTTCAAAAACAAAATCACTAGTTCTCTATTTAGTCAAACACTCCATGCTTATATGGCCCAATAATTGCCACTATAGCATGCCAGGAAGCCAACACAATATCAGAATCTGTATCATGTAGCTTATATGAGTGAGTCCCGATTTTTGCTGTCCTAGGAAAGGCTAAGCCAAACAAAAAGAAAGGGAGAAAACAGAAGAGTAATGCTTTGTGTGATTGTGCCAAATGAGATGACTCTACTGAGAACTGCAAAGTAAGAAGTCTCTCTCCCACCTTAAAAAAAAAAAAAAAAAAAACTTCTGCTAACCTCAGTAAATATTCCCAAGTTTAAAAATGGACATAATTCTTTACTACCTAACAAAGTACTCTATGATAAGAATTAATAAGCTTATAAAATGTGTATACATCTCTTGAAGCCTTTCCTAAATGCGCAAAGCATTTTCTGTTCCCACCCTTTGATGATCTGCCAGTCTTCATTGGCATTCCTAACGCGGCTTTTTTTCCTCATGAAGTTCACAGGGACTCCCTCATTAATTAATTAATTAGTTAATGAGAGAGTAACTGTTTTAAGAGAGACACTTCTTCAGAAATGGTTTCCTGCGGCCCTTTATGGACCCCCTAGGGAATCCCTGGCTAAGCTCCCTGTGGCCCAGCAGGGCTCAATTGTTCTCCCTGGGTGCAAAGCAGGCTCGCTGAGTCTGAGGGAATGGCTCAAGGAGAGAAGCAGAGCTTTGCCTGCACCAGGGAGCCCTAGGCCGCCAAGCAGCCAGAAGGAGGGCTCACCATGCTCCAGTCCCCCCAAACCCTGCCAGGCGCCACCCCCTCGCCTGGTGCTGCCAGGGCAAGAGTCTCCACAGCCTGCCTGCCCACCGGAAATAGACGGGAGAGCAGCGCCCCTCGCAGGCTCTCAGCTTCTTTTCCCCACCTCACCCAGGCCCGCCCGCCAGCTCCCTTTGGCTTCCCAGCACTCCGGGTCACCTGGCCGCCAGCGCCTGGCGGAGGCTTCCTCGCGCCCCCCGGCCCACCCAGAGCGGGTCTCCTCAACCTCTGCGCTCCGACTTCCGGGGCGCGCAGACTAGGCGTCACAGTGACAGAGCCTCTGGGCGTCACAATGACAGCACCTCCGGGTGTCATAGTTACAGCGCCCAGGGAAGCACAGGAGGAAGCGGTGACTAGTGGAGGAGCCGCTCTCTGAGTCGCTGCAGGGATGTCTGAGCAGTCTTTGCCTCCAGCCAACATTGGGGCCTCCGGCTCCGGAGATGCCCTGCCCGCCCCTATGGCCGCCAGCATCGACTCCTCCCAGGCTGGCTCACCCATTGGAGGTTTAGGGACTGAGTTGGCCTCCATGCTGCTCCACCTGCCGCCACCCATGCCGCCCCCGGCCACGGCCTCCGCGGCCAACCCCGCCAGCGGTCCACCAGGCCTGGGCCTGTCCCTGGCTGGGCCGCAGGCATTCCGGGCTAGGCCGCAATCTTTCCGGGCTCGGCCACAGGCATTCAGGTCCCGGCCCTGGAGACTTCGAGTAGTGACTCTGCCTCTTTCTGAGCAGGAGCTAAAGCAGCGATTGAAGGGCCTCTACCCAGCTGTGGACGAGCAGAAGACTCCACTGCCAAGGTCCTGGAGCCTGAAGGACAAGTTCAGTTACATTGGCCTCTCACAGAACAACCTGCGAGTGCACTACAGAGGTATGGGATTCAAGGTCTCACTTAGAGATCAGACAGTGCTGGGTGAGGCTCTGGGCTAGGGAAGGAGCTGGGCTTTCTACACCCGGAGGGGGATGCTTTGAGGGAATCCAGGATGATGGGACACACTGACCCTTCCTATTTCCCTGAGATAAATCTATTGGCCAGAGTTGGGTTACATTGTTCTCCAGGTAGAGAAGGTCAGCTCTTATGCAGTGGCGGTGCAAGACAGGATCCCGAGGTACATCCCCAATCTTCCTAGGTTAACACAAAGCTTTAAGCAATTGTATTGTATAGAAATTATAAATGTCAGGGTCAGGGTTGAATTGTACCTCAGATTAATTGCCTTCATCAAATTTACCTGTGTAGAATGGGTAAAAAAAAACAATGCAGTGCTATCAGTTTGAATACACATCCTGGAGGCTCTAACTCTAAAGCAGAGGAGTGTTTACATTCTAAGCAGGCTCCTTTTGATTGCCTCTAAAGGAAGGGTCTTCAGATTCTAGTGACATGTATATAGAGGATATAAACCTTGTGGGAAGATTCTGACAGAATTAACAACTGAGGTTTGAGAAGAATCTTGAAAAATCAGCTACTGTTTAATGAGTATGGCAACAGAAATAAACTGAATGATTTGGCTGTAAAGAATCTACACAAAGATAGGCCTTGTTGAACATTCCTTCTTATTGTCATAGATCCAAAGAAGTACTTACTATTTTGAACATTATATTCCTTAATCTATCTGGTTGAAAATTTCCAAATTCCAAAGTTTTTCTTTTCCTTTTAAATAGGACCTTTTGTTGATAAGCTTGTGGATTATTATTTAATTTTGTTTTTAAATGTGTATGAACAATAAGTGTTATGCTATGAAGTGTTTAGTTCTGTTTTAGCTGCCAGAATGCTTTTGTTAGATATGACAGAATTTCATATTAACTTTGCAATTTATGGTAAATACAAAAAATTTAAAGGCAGAGACTGTGTAGGAGAGATTAGTGAACAAAGAATCTCAGCTTCCCTGTGTCCCAGCAGTCACTGGCGATACAGTGTCTTCTGAGTGCTGTGGGAGTTGAGCTGGATGGTCGGAAAGGATATTTCCATGGTAGCTTAAGACTCAGGATTGTGGCTTATTTGACATTATAACATTCCTTCATTGGTTGTGTTTACTTCTTTTATGTAAAATTAATCATCTAGGCCAGAGACAAATGCATGCTTCTGTGGTTGGAGCTTGAATGTTATAATACTGTTGTCACTGTTATTTTTCCTGTTAGCCTTTGTATTACTTTCTGTTGTGTAACATTGACATTCACCTTCTGGAAACGTTGTTTCATAAACATGAACCATTAGTTCCAGAAGAACAGATTTGTTGTTGACATCTTTTTCACCAGTTTTTATCTCCTTTGTCTTTCCCTTTTCCCATATTACAAAGACAGTGTCTCTCTTCCAAACCTTCATGGAGTCTTGCTATTTTAAAGTCTGTGTCTTTTCTGGTGTTACTGAATTTTTGTTTGTTTGTCTTTTGAGAGGACACCAAATGCCCTGGGTAATTTTTACTCAATAGCAAAAAGGAATTGTTGTAGGTAGTGATTAATAAAACTTAAAAGTCACACCTAAGAGTAGATATTTTATGTAATGTATCCTTGTGCTGCATTGCTTTTTTAACGTGAAAATTTTCCTTTGCATTTTTCTGTATTACAAAAATTGTAAAAGATTCATCAAAGTCGACTTCCAAGAATGAGGATCTTGACTTCTTTTAGTCTGCACACATCCCATGTTTAAAATTTTATTCTAATTTGGAATTGCTGATCCAGTGTCTTTAGTGGAGATGTGAAGGTATCATATTAACAATGACAGATACTTATATAAAATGGATTGAATTGCAGAAGAGTTATGGTGTATATGGAATAGTGTATGTTATTTTTTTTTCTTTTAACTGTGTACATGTGTGTGGGTGTTTGCTCCTATCAGTTTGACATGGTACAGTTGTGGAGCTCAGATGACAAGTTGTGGGAGTGGATTTCCTCTTTCCTTCATGTGAATTCTAGGGATCTAATTCAGGACATCAGGCTTGTTGACAGGTGTCCTTACCCATTGAGCCACCTTGCTGGTCTTATGTTAAAATTTTGAAGCTTTTTATGTAACAAGCTATTATTGAAACACTAAAGACTGGCCCTCTTATTAAAAAAATTGTCAGTAGATTAATTTCTAAAGTGACAGGTTTAGACTTGATTATAATAACTTTATTTTATTAAAGTTATTATATTAAATAAAAATTAAATGTATTTATTAAATGGATATTAAAGAAACATTTAATGAATATAACATTGGGTTCAGTTAGCACAAATGCTTCAATTACAGATAGTTTCTTTCTCTTGAGTACGTGCATGCACACACACACTATCAGGGCTTTTTTTTTTTTTTTTTCAATGCAGTTTATTCAGGAACATTGAACAATTCACGGACCCCGGGGAAAGCCAGCCCACAGCTTAAATAGCCTCTGGGTAGCCAACCCAGGCATGCCACGGGGGCAATGCAGATAGGTCCACATACATGGAAGCAAGCCAGATCCTCGGCCTTAGCCAAATGTGGAGTTGTTCGTGACAGAGAGCGCTCACCATCGGGAAGGTGGAAAGCGGAAACCAGCTCCATCTTTAAGGCATAGCATTCCGCAGCTCTCTACAGTTCCCCCTTTTTGTTTTAGACGCATCAGGCAAGAGTAGAGGTCTGATCTCTGATATTAGAAATAAATTGGGACTTTGTACAGATGTTCATTTAGGTGTCATCCACCCAAAGAGCATCAGACCCGTCCGATACCTTTTTCTCAGAGGCGGGACCTTGGGCATCAACCCGCATGCAATCAGACATGCTCTTCTCTGGGTCCAAAGCAGCTGACCCTGAGTGCAGTGCTTAGCCTCACATCCTGAGCGTAACATTTTAGCTTTTTATGGTATCCAACCATGCTTGGGGAGAATGTCCTGCTTCAATGGCTGTAAAGGCCTGAATGATCATGGCTGCATCACACTGTTGTGAGACTCTAATCTTGCATATATACCACAGGCAAACCAAGGAGACCAACACCAGAAGGCCTGCTAACACTCCCATGCCCGCCCATTCCTTCAGATGATTCGTGGCTGCAGCAATCCATGTTGATAATCCTGTGGCTAGTCCTGCGTCCACTCTGGTAGAATTTACTGTGACAATGGCCACTCTCAGCTGCTCCATCGTAGTATCGAGTTCTCCAGTCCAATTACCTAAAATATAGCTCGACAATTGTTTAGACAGATTTGCAGCACAGGAAAAATTCTCATGTTGTATGCTAGTGACACAAAGTCCAGCATACTTTTATTGACAGCCAGGTTGAGCGATTTGCCATAGGGTATCAATTTGCTCCTGCAAGAGGTCAATCCTCTGATTGAACACCATCAAGCTTCCTTTTAGTTGAGCATTAATTCATTTATGTACAACTAAGGCATGAGCTACATTGGCTAAGTGATTATTCAGGGTCTGAGCAGTCTGCCCAGTATGACTCATGGCTAATGCCCTGGTGGTAGCTCCAACAGCCGTCAATGAGATGGTAGTAACAATGGTGGCTGTAGTTCCAAGATCCCTTTTCTGTCTGAAGAGAGTCATAGCGTGAGGGACATCAATGGGTACAGGCACCCAGTGAGGCATGCGAGTAACCAGGGCATACCTAAATTTACTAGCATTCCAGCATTGGGCAAAAAAGCAAGTATCTTTACCACAATTACTTGGCTCTATCTGGCTAATAATGAATAAAAATGGGGGATATAGACAAACAGGTGTGGGCTTATAGGAAATATTATGAGAAGCCTTAACCCCTCGTTGGAACATCCTGCGTCAGTTCTAGAACTAGCAGTGGTGGTGTCCGAGGTCTGAGTAGGTTCAGGAGACCATTGCCCCCAGGGGCGAGACGTGCTCCATGCCAATTGACTAACTCCATGTTTTCCTCCAATTTTGAAAGTCATTTAAGGTTCTTAAATTATTTTTTTCCCTTTTTTCTTAAATTTTTCATCAATTACACTTTATTCATTCTGCATTCCCCCATAAGCCCCTCCCTCCTCTCCTCCCAATCCCACCCTCCCTCCTCCCTCTGCTTGCATGCCACTCCCCAAGTCCACTAATAGGGGAGATTCTCCTCTCCTTTCTGATCTTAGTCTGTCAGTTCACATCAAAAGTGGCTGTATTGTCCTCTACTGTGGCCTGGTAAGGCTGCTCCCCCCCCAGACGGAGGTGATCAAAGAGCAAGCCAATCAGATTATGTCAGAGGTAGTCGCTCTTCACATTACTATGTAACCCAATTGGACTCTGAACTGCCCTGGGCTACAGGGAACTTCCCAGAGACTCATACTCCAACCAAGGACTATTCATGGAGATAACCTAGAACCCCTGCACTATCAGGGCTTTTTAAATAGACAGAAACAGATCTGACATAATTAGATATGACAAATGGGAGCACCTGCTATTTATATTTTTGCAGTTTTGTGTATGTCAGCAATGACTAACAATTTTGTGGGGTTATAGAGATGGCTCAGCTGTTAAGAGCACTTATTAGCTTGGAGAGGGCTTGGTTTTAATTCCTATCACCCACATGGTAGCTTAAACCATCCATAACTATACTTCCAAGGAATCTGATACCCTCTTCTGATCTTTTTGGGCACCAGTAACACATACATGCATGCAGGCAAAATACTTCTACAAATAAATTAATTTAAAAATATTAAAAAAATAATTTTGCTGTCTCTAAATTTTATGATCTCTGCTTTATTCATAATACCTCATTTCATTTGTGTTGATTTATTTTCTCATAACCAAAAGACAGTTGACATCAAAAGTATTTCTCATTAGGGTAAAAAATAACTGAAATTCAGTAATGCTTCAGAAAATTTGGGACACTTTGGTAGTCCTGCTTGAATTGTTTAAGACAGATATCAGAGAATTGGACCTTGGTAGCTTGAGGAATTGATAAAATGGTGAAGTGCACCTTTTAAGTGAAGCAACTTTATTCTTTTTACGTTTGGTTGTTGGGTATGCATGCCTGAGTGCATGTGCCCTGGTGTCCAGAAGAGGGCATTGGATGCCCTGGAGATACTAGCAGTTGTGACACACATGGTTTCTGTGCCAAGAACCAAACTCAGGTCCTGGAAGAGCATCAAGCTGTCTTGAATTGTGGAGACATCTCTCCAAGTCCCAGCAGTTACTAGTCTGTCTGTAAGCCTTGCTAAATATAACTGCTGGAAAATTTTGTACTATTTTTCCTTGTTATATTTTTTTTTAGTGTAACAAGGAATGTACATGCAGGCTTGTTTGTTATTGTGTATTATTGGCATGTTCATGTGGAGGTCAGAGGACAACTTCAAAAGTTGATTCTCTTTTCATCTTGTGGTCCTGTGGCATTGAGTTTAGTTCATTGAGCCATTTCACTGACTTAAAAATATGTGTGTTAAGTCTGATCAAATATCCTGAAAATGTTTGCTTACAAGGACAAAGGAGGATTATAGGGGTATTAAGAAGGTGGCTCGGTGGGTAAAGTGTTTTCTCTACAAGCGTGAGGACCAGAGTTCAGTTTACCACCACGCACAAGAAAGCAGGTTGTGTCAGTATGTGTCTGAAACTCCTGACGTGTGTGTGTGTGTGTGTGTGTGTGTGTGTGTGTGTGTGGTGAGGGGATGGGTTGGCCAAATGGGCACAGGTGTGTCTTATGGACTTGTCAGCTAGAGAAGAGCCAGTTACAGGTTCAGTGAGAGATCATAAAACAAGACTAAAAAGTGATTGAGGAAGATAACTCATTTACTGTGCACACACTTACGCACACATACACACACAATCACACACTACATAGGGGTAATTTAAGAGATCTTTAAAAACAAGGAATTCTTATTGGGCATAGTGGTAAGTACCTGTAATCTCAGGATGTGTGGGAGGTTGAAAACAGAGTTTTATTATGCCAACTTGGCTTTCATTCTAAGATCTTGTAGCAAAACAAAAAATCAAATGAATTAAAAGTGAACTGAGTTTTCCCTTGGAACTCTTTGCTAAAATTTTGATAAAGTTACTTTGATGGATCTTAATAATTATTCTCAGAAAAAAACTAGCTAGCAATAAAAATTGAGCAGTTTGCTAAGGGACAGAAAATTCTATTAACTGCATATGCCTTGTTTACTCAACTTATTCATTCTTTCATGTAAGTTTTTTCAGCATGGTTACTTAGTACTAGTTTGTGGGTTTAAAGTTGATTGAAATACTCTCTTTTACTGCACATAGATCAAAGAAAATAAAATGCAGTAGTGAGGGAAATGTTAGATATTGTGGAAGATAGGAGCCTCTAACTCAGGCTGGCCCTAAAACAATTGCAGTTTTCCTCATACTTCCTAATACTGTTACCTTATTATGTGGTGATGAGAAATATAAACTTATTTTTGTTGTTACGTCATAACTGTAATTTTGCTACTGTTATGAATCACAGTGTAAACATCTGGTTTCTGATGGACTTAGTGGACCCCTGTGAAGGAGTCATTTGACAGCCCCCAAAGACCTGAGATCCACATTTGAGAACCATTGCTTTTTCTTAGAAAATTTCAACTCAGTAGTCAAGCTTAAAAGATGAGAACAAGGTCTAGGGCAGGGTGTAGGAAAGTCAAAAGCATGGAATAGACAGTTATTCTAAATGTTTAGATTTGTAAGCATGGAGGGACCTTAATGAACATTTATTAAGCTTAGACTTTATTCTTTAGGACATGGAGAATCATCAAGAGATTTCAAAAAGGAAGTTCCTGGATCACATTTCAATTTAAGACCACACACTGATTGAAATATAGATTCAAGTGCATAAGAAAAAAAAGGCCAATTCTTTTAGAAATCTTGTGATTTTGGGCAGAGTGCAGGGAATCTTATGAAAGAAGGGGGAAACAGTAAGATATGGAGAGTACAGGAACTCCACAAGGAGAGCAACAGAACCAAAAAATCTGAGCACAGGGGTCTTTCCTGAGAGTGATACTCCAACCAAGGACTATGCATGGAGATAACTTCAGACCTCTGCACAGATATAGCCCATGGCAGTTCAGTATCCAAGTGGGTCCATAGTAATAGGAACAGGGACTGTCTCTGACATGAATTGATTGGCCTGCTCTTTAATCACTCCCCCCCCCCCCGAGGGGAGAGCAGCCTTACCAGGCCACAGAGGAAGACAATACAGCCACTCCTGATGAGACCTAATAGACTAGGATCAGAAGGAAGGAAAAGAAGACCTCCTCTATCAATGGACTTGGGTGGGGGGGCAGGCATGCAGAGTGGGGAGGAAGGGAAGAATTAGGACTGGAAGAGGGAGGGAACCACAGGGGAGATACAAAGTGAATGAAGTGTAGTTAATAAAGAATTAAAAAAAAAACCTGTAACTTAGAGAGTAGGAAGGATAGAGAAATATATATATATATATATATATATATATATATATATATATATATGAGATTTTTTTTAAACCTAACACTGAAATATGAGGAATAATGAGAGAAATCAAGAATTACTGGGTTCCTAGGCCTATTGATTTTTTAAAGGAAACCTTGAATCAAATAGGTTTGGAAGATGTTAGCACTGAATTATAATATCCTTGAGGATAGTTCAAAATGAGAATCTTTTGTTTGTTTCTGAAAGAGGATCTCACAATGTAGCCTTGGATGGCCTGGAAGGTTCTATATAGATGAGGTTGGCTTTAAACTCAGAGATCCACCTGCCTCTCAGCATTCTGTATTGTGTGATTAAGAGTGTGGCCACCATGCCAGGCCCTGGAAATAAGCATCTTATGGGAATCTTACTATGGCATTTTCCTGGAAATCAGGAGATGCAGAAGGTTAAAAAAGCCTTACAGAAGATACTGAGTAAGTGTTCTGGAATCAAGAGTTTTTAAGTGATCTCAGCCATGGAAAATCACAAGGTTGTAGCAATTCTGCAGCTGAGACTCAGCTACATTTACAGATTTTAGATCTTTGCTCCATGACTGGCTTATCTTTCTTTCTTATTTGAAGCACTGGGGAAGTATGATGTCTGCTGAGTTACTACACAGTTTATTGGCTAGAGCTTTACATGGGTGGTTACTATGTGAGTTAGTACTTTTTGTACTGGGTGCTAACATGTTGGCTTAGTTACTTTTCTCCTCACTGTAACAAAATAACTTTCAGAAGCAACATGGGGGAGAATTGATTTATTTCTGTTCATTCTTTTGAGAGGGGACACTGTCCTCCATAGTAGCGAAGGGGTTCATGGTGGCATAAGTATTCTGAGGCTCCTTCCTTTGTTACTATGGATCAAGAAATAGAGAATACCCTTGCTCCACTCTCAGACAGTCACTTACTCCAGCCCAATGGATGTCAGCTTTTAAAGGTTCCAACAGCCTTCCCTGATAGATCATACATCAAGAGACCAATTTTTTTTTTTTATTTTTTAACCATCTTTATTGATGACCTGTTTATTTATTTATTTATTTATTTATTTTTTATCAGTTACATTTTATTAACTCTGTATCCCAGCCGTGTCCCGATCCCTCATTCCCTCCCAGTCCCTCCCTCCCTCCCTCCCTCATCTCCACCGTGCCCCTTTCCAAGTCCACTGATGGGGGGGACCTCCTCCCCATTCATCTGATCCTGTTTTATCAGGTATCTTCAGGACTGGCTGCAAAGCCCTCCTCTGTGGCCTAACAGGACTGCTCCTCCCTTCGGGGGTGGGGAGACCAAAGAGCCAGTCATCGAGTTCCTGTTAGAAATAGTCCCTGTTCCCCTCACTTTGGGAAACCAATTGGTTACTGAGCTACCACAGGCTACAACTGAGTGGAGGTTCTAGGTTATATCCATACATGGTCCTTGGTTGAATGTCAGTCTCAGAAAAGACCCTGTGCCCAGATATATTTGGTCCTTGAAGAGACCAATTTCAAACATGTGTCTGTGGGGGACAGTTCACACTCAAAACCATAACACCTGTGTTGGCTTAGACTGGATTGTGGGTAGTAAAAATGCAGAGTATTGTAGCACCACACAGTCTGAGCCCTGCTTTCTTCATTAGGGACAATGTGAGGCACTTCCTCCTTGGAAGGATTTGTAAGTCATCTGAAGCCTGGGAAGAGGGGTTTCTTCCTCTTAGTACTGTTTTAGGCCTTACATTAAGGAGGTAGTTGAACTGACAGTGCTTTAGTGTATGGAGGGAGAGAGCTATGGCAGAGGCAGGACACTTACTGCATCATTAACAGGCAGATGGAGGCCCAAGAAGAAACTGTTTTGAGGTACCTGAGTAGAAAGGAGAGTAGTGTTATGGGACCTGAGCTGTGGAAATTAGAAAGGAGGAAGAGGTCCCGTATACAGTGGATAGTGTAGTGTGTAGTGGATAGACCTGGAAAACTGATCACTGGTTTTGTAATAATACTATTGTAGCTTTAGAGATAGCAGTTTGTATTTCATGATGGAAACAAAACCCAGCTGTCAGGAGTTGAAAGAATAAGTGGCATGTCTAGATAGAGAGGATGTGGCAGAAAGAGCATGCTTGAGGAACATAGAAAGATTATCTTTAGAAGGTTAAGGGAAAAACATCTGTTTTAAACAGCCAATATTTGGTTACATTTTAGCTGAGGGAGGTCTAGATTTTGATGTCATCGGGGTAGATGAAAATCCTATGTAATCAAGAATTTTGAAAGTGGTAATGACAACAGTTGTATCAGTTCTACATCAATCTTCATTCAGTTTGTGGGTAAAACTGAAGTGATGTTTAAATTGGTATGAGATTAAGATTTTAGTTCAAGGTATGGTAAGTTGTTACATACTACTAAACATAACACAGCACTGACTGTGAGAATGTTTTATCACATAGAGGCACAGAATTTTGTGAGGAAAGTTTGTGTACATTGTGGGGATAGTTGTGTTCTCAAAGGGTGAGGTGCAATTAAAGAAGAAATGGCTGAAGGTACTTAGTTTGAGGACTGATGAGGTACAGACCAGTAGTAGTGTTTGGAGAGCACAAGTGTTTGGTCCTGGGGAGGAGAAATAGACCATGGAAGGCAGGGTGGTGTGGACATGGATCACTTTGGAATTGCAGAGTGGAGAACTGACTTCAACATCTAATAGCCTCCCATTTTCCTCACTAAATAGGCTCACTGAATTTAAAATGCTTAATGTGAATGAAGAAGATGTGTATGAGCCTTTTAGAAAAATTGAAACAGGTTCACTGAAGATTTATGAACAAAACATAGGTGGCAGTGAGAAAGGCCAGCTGATGAGTTCATGGCAGTGATCTTTTGCCATATTATTAGACATTTCAACAGAGGCTGACTGCATGGACAGTAGCAGGGAAAGTGGACTGTGATACTGAAGAATGCCATGGCCATGGCTTTGCTGGTAGGGGTGGTGGAAGGATAGGCTTATGAAGGAAATCAAGGGCTTTTGAAGCCTTTTTTTTTCTTTTATACATGACTGTTATTTTTTTTTTATTAATTACACTTTTTTAATTTTGTATCCCCCCATAAGCCTCTCCCTTCTCCCCTCCCGATCCCACCCTCCCTTCCACTTCTGCATGCACGCCCCTCCCCAAGTCCACTGATAGGGGAGGTTATCTGCTCCTTTCTGATCTTAGTCTATCAGTTCTCGTCTAAAGTGGCTGCATCCTCTTCTATGGCCTGGTAGGGCTGCTCCCTCCTCAGGGGGAGGTGATCAAAGATCAGGCCAATCAGATTATGTCAGAGGCAGTCCCTCTTCCCATTACTAGGTAACCCACGTGGACACCGACCTGCCATGGGCTACATCTGCGCAGGGGTTCCAGGTCATCTCCATGAATAGTCCTTGGTTGGAGTATGAGTCTCTGGGAAGTTCCCTGTGTTCAAATTTTCTTGTTCTTTTGCTCTCCTTGTGGAGACCCCGTCCTCTCCAGCTCCCGATATTTCCCACTTCCTACACAAAATTCCATTCACTCTGCCCGAGAGTTGGCCATCAGGCTCAACATCTGCTTTGATAGTCTACAGGGCAGAGGGTTTCAGAGGCCCTCTGTGGTAGGTTCCTAGTTTGTTTCCTGATTTCTTCTTCTGGCTTTCAGAGGCCCTCTGTAGCAGGTTTCTAGGTCGTTTCCTATTTTCTTCTTCTTCGGATGTCCATCCTCCCCGCCCCTCAGGATGGGGATCGAAACTCTAGCCAGGGTCCTCTCTCCTGCTGGGCCTCTCTAGATGCACAGATTCCAGTGGGTCCATCCTACGTTGCATGTCTATATAAGTGAGCATATACTGTGTGTGTCTTTTTGCTACTAGGACAACTCAGGATGATCCTTTCCAGGTCCCACCATTTACCTGCAAATTTCATGATTTCCTTGTTTTTCATTGCTGAGTAGTATTCATTGTTTAGATGTACCACAATTTCTGCATCCATTCTTCAGTTGAGGGGCATCTGGGTTGTTTCCAAATTCTGGCTATTACAAATAAAGCTGTAACAAACATGGTTGAGCAAATGTCCTTTTTGTGTACTTGAACCTTTTTTGGATATATGCCTAGGAGTGGTATGGCTGGATCTTGAGGAAGCGCTATTTATTCTTAGTTGTCTGAGAAAGCACCAGATTGATTTCCAGAGTGGTTGTACAAGTTTACATTCCCACCAGCAGTGGAGAAGAGTTCCCCTTTCTCCACAACCACTCCAGCATGTGTTGTCACTTGAGTTTTTGATCTTGGCCATTCTTATGAGTGTAAGGTGAAATCTCAGGGTTGTTTTGATTTGCATTTCCCTAATGGTTAATGAGGTTGAGCATTTCTTTAAGTGCTTCTCTGACATTCGGTATTGCTCTGTTGAGAATTCTCTGTTTAGCTCTGTTCCCCATTTTTTAAGTGGATTACTTGGTTTGCTGCTTTTCAGCTTCTTTAGTTCTTTATATATACTGGATATGAGTCCTCTGTCAGATAAAGGGTTGATGAAGATTCTTTCCGAATCTGTAGGCAGTCGTTTTGTTTTGATGACAGTGTCCTTTGCTTTGCAGAATCTTTTCAGTTTCATGAGGTCCCATTTATTGATTGTTGCTCTTAGAGCCTGTGCTGTTGGTGTTCTGTTCAGGAAGTTCTCTCCTGTACCAATGAGTTCTAGGGTATTCCTCACTTTTTTTTTCTAGCTGATTTAATGTGTCTGGTTTTATGTTGAGATCTTTTATCCACTTGGAATTCAGTTCTGTGCAGGGTGATAAGTATGGATCTATTTTTATTTTTCTACATGTAGACATCCAGTTGGACCAGCACCATTTGTTGAAGATGGTATCTTTTTTCCATTGTATGGTTTTGGCATCTTTGTCAAAGATCAGGTATCCGTAAGTGTGTGGGTTTATTTGTGGGTCCTCTGTTCGGTTCCATTGATCCACCATTCTGTTTTTATGCCAGTACCATGCAGTTTTTAAAACTGTTGCTCTATAGTACAACTTATGATCAGGGATAGAGATACCTCCAGAAGATCTTTTATTGTAGAGGATTGTTTTAGCAATTCTGGGTTTCTTGTTATTCCATATGAAGTTGAGAATTTTTCTTTCCAGGTCTGTAAAGAATTGTGTTTGTAATTCGATGGGAATTGCATTCAATCTGTAGATTGCTTTTGGTGAAATTGCCATTTTTACTATGTCAATCCTGCCAAGCCATGAGCATGGGACATCTTTCCATCTTCTGATATCTTCTTCTAATTCTTTCTACAGAGACTTGAAATTTTTTCCATACAAGTCTTTGACTTCCTTGGTTAGGGTTACTCTGAGGTACCTTATGTCATTTGTGGCTATTGTGAAGGGTGTTGTTTCCCTAATTTCTTTCTCAGCCCTTTTGTCTTTTGTATACAGGAGTGCTACTGATTTTTTTTGAGTTAATTTTGTATCCGGCCACTTTGCTGAAGGTGTTTATCAGCTGTAGGAGTTCCCTGGTGGAGTTTTTGGGGTCACTCACGTGTACTATCTTATCATCTGCAAATAGGGGTAATTTCACTTATTCTTTCCATTCTGTATCCCCTTGATCTCCTTCAACTGTCTTATTGCTCTAGCAAGGACTTCCAGCACTATGTTGAAGAGATATGGGGAGAGTGGGCAGCCTTACCTTGTCCCTCATTTTAGTGGGATTGTTTTAAGTTTCTCTCCGTTTACTTTGATGTTGGCTATAGGCTTGCTGTATATTGCCTTTATTATGTTTAGATATGTGCCTTGTATCCCTGATCTCTCCAATACTTTCAACATGAATGGATGTTGGATTTTGTCAAATGCTTTTTCAGCATCTAGGGAGATTATCATGTGTTTTTTTTTTTTTTTTTCAGTTTGTTAATATGGTAGATCTCATTGATGGATTTCCATATATTGAACCACCCCTGCATACCTGGGATGAAACCTACTTGGTCATAATGGATAATATCTTTGATGTGTTCTTGTATTCGGTTTGCAAGTATTTTGTTAAGTATTTTTGCATCAATGTTCATAAGGGAGATTGGCCTGAAATTCTCTTTCTTTGTTGAGTGTTTGTGAGGTTTAGGTACCAAGGTGACTGTGGTTTCATAGAATGAATTTGGTAATGTTCCTTCTGTTTCTATTTTGTGGAATGGTTTGAAGAGAATTGGTGTTAGCTCTTCTTTGAAGGTCTGGTAGAATTCTGCGCTGAAGCCATCTGGTCCTGGGCTTTTTTTGGATGGGAGACTTTTTATGACTGCTTCTATTTCTTTGGGGGATATAGGACTATTTAGTTGATTTACCTGGTCCTGGTTCAGCTTTGGTAAGTCAAATCGATCAAGAAAATTGTCCATTTCATTTAGATTTTCAAATTTTGTTGCATATAGACTTTTGAAGTAAGTCCTGATGATTGTTTGGATTTCCTCAGTGTCTGTAGTTATGTCCCCCTTTTCATTTCTGATTTTGTTGATTTGGGTGGTGTCTCTCTGCCTTTTAGTTACCTGGCTAAGGGTTTGTCGATTTTGTTGATTTTTTCAAAGAACCAGCTTTTGGTTTCATTGATTCTTTGAATTGTTTTATTTGTTTCCAATTGATTGATTTCAGCCCTGAGTTTGATTATTTCCAGCCGTCTACTCCTTCTTGGTGTGTCTGCTTCTTCTTTTTCTAGGGTTTTTAAGTGAGCCATTATGGTGCTTGAATGAGCTGTCTCGAATTTCTTCTTGAAGGCACTTAGTGCTATGAACTTTCCTCTTAGCACTGCTTTCATTGTGTCCCACAAGTTTGGGTATGTTGTGTCCTCATTTTCATTGATTTCTAGAAAGACTTTAATTTCTTTCTTTATTTCTTCCCTGAGGCAGCTGTCATTTAGTAACAAGTTGTTCAGTTTCCATGGGTGTGTAGGCTTTTTGCTGTTTCTGTTATTGTTGAGGTCAGCTTTATTCCATGGTGACCAGACAAGATACAAGGGATTATTTCAATCTTCTTGTATCTGTTCAGGCATGCTTTGTGACCAACTATATGGTCTATTTTGGAGAAGGTTCCATGAGGTGCTGAGAAGAAGGTAAATTCTTTTGTGTTTGGGTTTAAAGTTCTGTAAATGTCTGTTAGGTCCATTTGATTCATGACCTCTGTCAAAGACATTGTTTCTTTGTTTAATTTCTGTTTTGTTGACCTGTCCTTTGTTGAGAGTGGGGTGTTGAAGTCTCCCACTATTAATGTGTGGGGATCTATATGTGCTTTACATTTTATCAATGTGCCTTTAACAAATGTGGGTGCTCTTGTATTTGTGGCATAGATGTTCAGGATTGTGATGTCTTCCTTGTGGAATTTTCCTTTGATGAGTATGTAGTGTCCTTCCCCATCTCTTTTTATTAATTTTGGTTGAAAGTCTATTTTATCAGATATTAGAATGGCTACTCCTGCTTGCTTCTTGGGTCTGTTTGCTTGGAAAGTCGTCATCCAACCCTTTACCCTCAGGTAATGTTTATCTTTGTGTCTTAGGTATGTTTCTTGTATGCAACAGATTGCTGGGTTTTGTTACGTATCCATTCTTTTAATCTGTGTCATTTTATTGGAGAGTTGAGTCCATTGATGTTGAGAGAGATTAATGACCTGTGGCTGTTAGATCCCTTGATATTGATGTTGGCTGTGGTCATCAGGTTGTGTGCTTGGTTGCTTTGTTTTTTACTGTGGTAAGTTATTTATTTCTTGTGTTGTCTTGAAAGAAGGTATTTTTTTTGGGGGGGTTGTATTTTCCCTTCTAGTGTCTTCTGTAATGCTGGATTTGTTTGTAGGTATTTTTGAAATTTGTTTTTGTCATTGAATATCTTGTTTTCTCCGCCTATGAGGACTGAGAATTTGGCGGGGTACAGTAGTCTCGGCTGACATCTGTGTTCTCTTAGGGTCTGCATGATATCCATCCAGGCCCTTCTGGCTTTCATAGTCTCTGTTGAAAAGTCAGGTGTGATTCTAACGGGTTTGCCATCATATGTTACTTGGCCTTTTTCCTTTGCGGCTTTTAGTATTTTTTCTTTGTTCTGTATACTTACTGTTTTGATTATTATGTGGAGGGAGGATTTTCTTTTCTGGTCAAATTTGTTGGGTGTTCTGTAGTCTTCATGTATTCTTATTGGCCTCTCCTTTAACTTGGGGAAATTTTCTTCAATGATTTTGTTGAAAATATTTTCTGTGCCTTGGAGAAGGGAGTCTTCTTTTTCCTCTATACCTATTCTTCTTAGGTTTTGTCTTTTCATATTGTCTTGGATTTCTTGGACAGTCTGTGTCAGGAATTTTTTGGATTTAACATTTTCTTTGACAGATACATCGATTTCTTCCATTGTATCTTCTACACCTGAGATTCTTTCTTCCATCTTTTGTAGTCTGTTGCTTATGCTTACCTCTGTAGTTCCTGTTTTCTTCCCTAGATTCTTCCTCTCCATTATTTCCTCCATTTGTGTTTTCTTTAATTTTTCCAATTCTATCTTCAGGTCTTGAGTTGTTTTGTTTACTTCCTTCACCTGTCTGATTGTACTTTCCTGTTTTTCTTTTAGTTCCTTCCACTCTGTTTCTTTTATTTCATTCAGTGTTTTAAGCATTTCCTTTCTAAAGGCCATAAACTGTTTGGCTGAAGCTTCCTCTATTTCTTTAGGGATAGCCATATTCTGTTTCACTTTATCTTCCTCTATGTCTTTACGTATCTTATTTGTTTCCTCTGTTATCATCTTCATGAGCATACTTGTTAGGTCATCTTCTTGGATTTCAGTTATGCTGGGGTGTCCAGGGCTACTTGCCCCTGGGTAACTGGGTTGTGTAGATGCCATATTGCTCTGCCTTTCATTGCTTGAGCTTTTATGCTGGCCTCTACCCATTGTGCTATCTTAGGTGTTTGGGTTTATTTTCTGGTGGTTCCTGGGGATCCTGTGGTGGAGAGAATCCCCTTTGCAGAAAGCTGGTTTTTCCTGAAGGGTGTCTTCTCAGCTTTTTGGGTATAGTCCCTGGATGGCTGTTGTTTTTTCAGGGGTTGCTGCTGCTCATCTCAGGGATAGAGACCTGAGTGGTAACTGGTCTTTGTTAGTTGAGAGGGTTCTCCTCTCACCCAGGGAAGTCCTGAGGACAGCTTCTGGGTTTCTTGCTTTAAATTTAATGATCAGCTGCTGTGACCCAGTTGGACATCTGGTGTGCAGCAACTGTTTGTGCCTGTGTCTGGAGCACAGCTGAGTGATGGTGGCTCAGCCCCGCCGGTCTTTGCTAAACTTTTTCCACGGAAGCATTGGTGATTTAAGTCAGTACAATTTCCTTCCTTCCCTGTGGATTCTCTGGAGACAGGGACTCTCAGTCTCTCTCTTTTTTTTTTTTTTTTTTTTTTTTTTGCCCTGGTGTGCACTGCTTGGTCTCTGTCAGTTGGTTGGCCGCAGAAACTGCCTGTGTCTGGAGCACAGCTGAGTGATGGCAGCTCAGTCTCCACCTTTCCGGCCTTTGGGAACCTGGGTGTTTGACTAAACTGGGTAATTTTCCCGAGATTTTTTCGGGGTGGGTGTGTCGGCTGAGTGCTCTGAGATCGACCAGCTGTTTCCCTCGTGTGTGTTTGCACCGGACAATGAAACTCATTGGCTGGTGCCCTGGTGCCCACAGTTCTATCTCAGGCGGTGAATCAGGCGTGCAGGCAGGCAGGGCTCTGTGCTAGAGCCTGGATCCCCGGCTCTGGCTCCGGGCTGGCTCCTGGGGCACCCGTGGAACCCGAGTCTTTTCCAGGGGATGTCTAGGTGACCTAAGGTCGGTCCCAATCGTTTCCTGCACCGTGGGGTTATCTCTCGACTGAAAATTCCAGTCTCTGATAGTGTGGTGTGCACGGTTCAGTCTGTGACCGTGACCAGAGACACTGGCTTGTGGCTCTGGGCTGGGGCTGGGGCTGGCGGCTGGCAGCCAAGTGTCTGGAGGAACCGGGATCTCTTCCACGGTTTAGCCGGGTGAGTTAAAAACTGATTGAATCCCCCACCTTGGGGTATCCTCTCACCTGGGAAACAAAATGACTGTGTTTTATGGCCGCGAGTTCTGATTGCTGGTCACTGTGCTGATCCTGCTGCTGCTGCTCAGAATGAGAGTCCTCCCGGAGCCGCCATCTTGCCCCTCCCTGAGTGTGTCCTTTTGAAGCCTTTTAAGAGATTCTCAGGTAAGCTTGTTCTGGAAGAAGAGAAAAATCTCAAGGAAAGATTAACAGAATTAGATAAACTTTAAAAGTGAATCTTCAGATAGTATGTTGTACTAGAAGACAACGCGCATTTCTGCTGCAATTTCACAAAGTGCATTGTAGAGAAAATCTTATTTTCCATACAACTGTGCCTTAGAAATAACAGGACTCTGGGAGGGTGAGGCTAGGGTAATTATTTAGGAGTGTGGAATCAGAGTTCTAATGATCTACAAGCTTAGGTCGGTCCCCACTGGTGCTTGTGATAGGGTTACACTTGTCTCACTCTGCAGCTTTAGATTCTTCTTGAAGGTGTGTGCTTGACACCTACTTCATTGAAATAAAAAGCCTCTTTAAAAACAAAACAAACCCAAAACCCCCAACAGGAAATACAATGTTAGAATGGCTAAATTTTAACCATAGCCTGAGAGTGTGCCAGGTGTTGGTGTGGCTACCTAACAACAAAACCTCAAACTATTCTTAGTGGGGATGCACAATGGTATAGCCACTTTGGAGATGGTTGGCTGTACTAACACAGCAAACGATGTGTTTATCCTACTTCCCATTAGCAGTATACCCAAATATTTACCTAGCTCATCTGAATACCTAAAGCTTCTCTGCTGGTCAATGTTTGCACCAAATTTATTGATGATCTTTAAAGTGGTAGCAACCAAGATATCTTTCAGTAATTGGTGTTGGATGGGATCAAGAGACCTAAGAAGTTTGATGTAAAGGGATATCATCAATGGCTAATGAAGTGAGCCATCAGTTCATGCAGACATGTATGAATTTGAACTACGTATTCCTAAGTGAAGGCAACCTGTCTAAAAGGACTAAGTAGAAAGTGTAAAACAGTAGAGGCAGTGAAAAACAGTGGTTGTACAAGAAAAGGGATGAACGACTGAGCATGGAGGGTATTTTTCAGGCAGTGAACCTATCTTGCGTGGTTGTGGTACTGTAGTTGTGGATACAAGGGATTGTGTCTTAGGAAAACCATAGAACTTTATAATACCAAGAACCATAATGATCACAAATTAAAAAAAAATCATTTAGGAGACAGGTAAAAACTCCAGGGTAGAATGCTGAATGTGATTTTATTTTTTAAATAAATTTTCAATGCATTCTGACTAAATGGCTTACTCCTGTGCTATATTTCTATCCTGTTTTAATTTTTTGAGACGGGTTCTATATTAGTTGCCCATGTAGTCATTGATTTTGCAAGCTGCCTCCTTAAGTACCCTGAGTAGCTGAGTGACAGGTCAACACCCTCAGGCCCAGATTGAAAAAATAATCTAGGCACTTTCCACACTTTTTCATCTTTTTTCTTCTTCTCCACTCACCTCTATCCTCTTTTTTTTGGGGGGATAGGGAAGCAGCTTTCAAACTGTGAGTTACAACTCCTATGGGGGTCAAATGACCCTTTCCCTGGGGTCACCTATTAAATATCCTGTATATCAGATTTACATTTACATTATGATTTATAAAAGTAGCAGAAATATGTTATGAAGTAGCAATAAAATAATGTTATTGTTGGGTTTCACCACAACATGAGAATCTTTGTTAAGGGGTCTCAGAAATAAGAATTTTGAGAAGCACTGTGATAGGGTCTCATGTAGCTCAGGGTGTCCTTGAACTCACTATGTGTAAATGGAAACAACTTTGAATTCCTAATTTTCTGCCTCAAACTCCCAAGTGCTGAGACTGAAGATGTAGACCACTTGATAAAATAATATTACTTGGATAACATATTTTTGAAATAGCCTGTGAAGCAGGAAAAGTATTGACCTCAATAACTTTGGCTTTAATGAAGTCCAATTAAAGGAAAATAAACTATGTTCTGAACTCTAGTTGAGAAAATTCATATCCTGTGGGATTGTGTGCTAATTTTCTAATGCTAATTCTCATTCTGATAACTTCTCATACTGTTGGACATAAAGGCTGGAAGTAAATGGGTGAATCTATACTCAGATAGGAAACCTTATTAACACCTCTAAACTGTGTAGCTTGCCTTGTTGCCCTGATGGCTTAACATAGAAGCATGCTGTGCATTTTAGGGATATACTTATCTTAAAATATCAGATCTTTCTGATTAAGGCCTTTCCATATTGCTAAGCTTTTAACATTTATCAGTGTATTGAGAAAAACTGTGTTATACACCAAGTGTCATCTTGATAATGATAGCACCATTTCCGTATTTAAATGCAAGTGAACAAAGTCATATTTAAATAATATATTCTGTTATAGGCCAGACCTGGTTAGAATTTAATATTTCTAAGGTGGAATCTTTGCAGGTAGGTGCCAAAACCTAGACTGTGGGTTGGGAAGGGAGTGCTTTAAGTGGGAGTAAAAAAAAAAACATGATTGGGGTGTCCCCACGACATGAGGAACTGTATTAAAGGATCATAGCTGTATAAAGGTTGAATTGGCCTAGAGCATTGTATGTGTTAGGCAATGTTCTACCACTGTGCTATACCTCCATCCCCTCTGTAATTTTAAAATTTATTAACGAATCAACTCATTTACATTTTTACATTTACAAAACTTTTCTAATTTTTTTTTTACGAGAGCATAATAAACAAAAGATCTTAAAAGATTTAAGATTGTGAAGAACTTACGGATAATTTGTGTAATGAAAACATGTAGAGGATTTTAATTTGTATTGATTTAACATGAGTCTACCAATTTGGAACAAATGATATCATCTCTATAAAAGTTTGATTTTTAAAAATGATGCTATATAACCTATGTTTCAAATGTTGAATGAGAAAATTTTATGCAAGAACACCTAGCACGTTTAGAAGTTGTGTACCTTACAACATTCATTCTCTTTTTCTTCTGCCTTCAAGTAGATAAAATAAATGGGGATAGATGTGGCATGATTCCCAGAATTCTCAGTGTCCCTAAATCTTGCATGTGGGGTCAGAACTCTTGCTAGAGCAGGCTTCCTGAATTTAATTTGCAGCACTTATGCTGGCTTGGAATACTCAGTCAAATCAGTAGATTCCTAAAATGGACATGTTTTATTTCACTTTGTTTTCTCTGTTGTGAAATGAGGCTACAGTCATTGGGTTGTTTTGAATATTAAATGATTTACTAAATGCAGTTCAGTTAAAAGAAGGGCTTTTCCTATAGTACTAGATATGTTTAGCTCTTATTTCTTAATTATATCTTGAGATCACTCATAGAAGTTGTGGTTAGTATCAGAAACATTATTATTTGTTGTTAAGATAAATTTTTTGGTAAAATAAAATAAGTTTTGGTTACTGTCAAAATTTACTCTTTGTTATAAAAACCCAATAATAAAATAGTTGATTTAGAATTCCAATTAAAATGCTCAGTTAAGATTTTCTTTTTTCTTGTCCTATTCCCACTCGCTTTCTTTTCCAACTGCTCTCTTTTTTTTTACCCCATCCCAGTGAGTGTGTGTGTGTGTGTGTGTGTGTGTGTGTGTGTGTGTGTGTTAACCCAGTGTGTTTCATTAGGGTTGCTTACACAGCATGGATGATGGTTGATACAGGAGCAAGAACATCTTATCAGTGCCAACAACGTCACCGAAGAAAATGACTCTCCCTCACCTAATAACCATTAACTACTTACCTGAAGATCCTTTACATGAACCACAATGTTGACAGATCCAAGCTTGTGCAGATAATCCTATCTGCTGAGAGTTCAAGAGTGCATTTCTATGCCATGCTTAAAAGACAGCATTCCATAGTACTCCACACCTTCCTTTAGCTCTCATCAATCTCTCATCATTTTCTCTACATCTCTTCTGTGATATTCCCTGAACCTTGGAGAAGGTAGTGTATATTTCCAATTAGGGTTAAACATTCAGAGGTCACTTATTCTCCATACTTGACTAGTAGCTGCCACTCACTGTAGAAAGAAGCTTCTTTGACCAAAGCTAACAACAGCAGTAGTCTGTGGGTATAAACACAAACACCTAGAAGCCACTTTGCAGGCACATCAAGGTCCATTTAACAAAACAGCAGAAGTAGCCTCCTCATAAGAACCTATGACTGCCCCAGCCGTGGGCTTTTGGTCAGGTTTATAGAATTAGATGTGATTGTACCTTAAATACAATCAGAATGTGGTTGATCATGCCACTATTTAATTCACCATTAGGTACAACTTGTTTGGTGGGTCAGTAGTACACCATCACACAGTATGCACAGTTGAGGAAGACTCTTGATGACTGCTCTTCCCCAGTAGCCTTCACATCTTTTGGTACTATGAAGAATAGCTATCAGGGAGGAAGTTTCCAGCTCAGCTCCAACTTGGGGTCTCTATGTACTATGAGTAAAGCATGTCCTTGTCAATAGGGTCTAAACATTCTCATTCTGGTGAACAATCAAAAGCAATGGCAAATAGCATGTATTGTTTTAGGAACCAACAGATCATAGGAATAGGCAAAACTATGACTGTCTAATTTTTAATACATGAATTTTGCATGATCAAGAAACCTAATTATTTTAATACAGTTTACTGTAAATCTGTTTCATTGTTACTACAACTCAATAAATGTCTGCTTATTAAGTGGTAATTATGTGTGTAGTGGTTGGGGCCATAGAGAGATCAGCTGATAAAGTGCATACTTCATAAGCATGAGGGGTTAAGTTTGAGCCTCAGGGCACACATTAAAACAAAACAAAACAAAACAAAAAACAACAACTGCATAAATGGTGGCATGCACATGTAATTCCTGTCTTAGGAAAACAAACATTGACATATCCCTGGCAACCATTTTATCCTACTTTGTTGAATTCCAGTCTAGTGATAGTCTTCCCTCTTCCTTCTCAACAAAGTTGATGGTACCTTCTGAACAATACCTGTGATGATCTCTGGTCTCCATAGACATGCACACATCCTCTCATAGGCATCCCACAAACACACAAATATACAGGTGACTGTTTTGCACATTTGTGCAGTTATTTGTTTCCTGCTTAGCTCATCATAAATCTGTTACCTACATATGCTAAAATTATTGAGCTGTGGAGGGGCAGTCTGCATTTTACTACATCCAATTTTGTCTTACTAGCTGACTTCATTGATTCTCTGTGGTCTTAGGGCTGAGTCTTACTTTTGCCTTTATCAAAAAGTTTACATGGTGGACTAGTGAAATGGCTCATTGCAAGTTTGATAAGCTGAGTTCAGTCCTTAGAACCCACAGTGGAAGGAGTGAACTGAGTCCTGAGTGTTGTCTTCTGACATCCACATCTGTGTTGTGGAACATACATATTCACCTCTTAGTTGTTGTTTTTCTTTTATGCGCATTGGTGTTTTGCCTGCATGTATGTCTGTGTGATGTTGTCAGATCTTGGATTTGCAGACAGTTATGAGATGCCATGTGGTTGAAGGGAATTGAACCCTGGACTTCTGGAAGAACAGTCATTACACTAAACTGCTGAGCCATCTCTCCAGCCCTCATATTCTGCTTATACATACACATCATCGAAGCATACAGCAATAAGGTTAATACAAAGGAAAGGAGAGGTGTATTTAGTCCCTGCTTTGATCCCTGTTGCCACCACCACCAGGGTAAAAAAGGAGTAGCTGAGCTGAATCCCACTAAGTTCATTCAGTTTCTTTGGGGCCAGGGAACATGTGCTAATTGGCATTGCAAGTATAAATAAAAATGTTTAAGTCAGAAAGTGCATGTTAATAATTGGTAACATGAACGCTAAGAGACACACATCATTTCTGTGTATTGTGTGTCATAAATATAATATTTTACTTGTAAACAGTTTTTAGTTTTAGAGTAACCATGGTGAATTTGAGATGGAGAACTCCACTATCCATGGAAGGATGGGAAATGACAGTTTGGTGTTGAATGACACATATCTACCCAGAAACTTGGATAGTGTTGCAGAGTATTTCTCTAAGAGTCCCTCTGAAGGAGTGGAGATTTCACTCATATTCTGAATATTTGTCATGGACTATTGTCAAGTTCTGTCTATTTTTTTTTGTTGTTTTTTGTTTTGTTTTAATTTTATATTTTGGTTTTAATTTAGATATATATGTGTGTTCCCTGTATGTAGGTGTCTGAGTGTGAGTCCTTGTGTCTTCTCAAGAGCATGTGCTATTTACTACTGAGCCACTTCTTACCTGCTTCCTTTGTACTTTTATGCACATATTTTCATGTGCTCATTTTATTTTATTTTCATTTCTATATCTTTTTGGTTTTGGGATACATGGTTTTTCTGTGTAGACTTGGCTATCCTGGAACTCACTCTGTAGGTCAGGCTGGCCTCAAGCTCACAAGGATCTACCTGCCTCTGCCTCCCGAGTGCTGGGATTAGAGGCATGCACAACCGTTCCAGGCTTCAAGTGCTCATTTTTGCTCCAGTGCTTGTCAGGATAATTTAAATCTTGAAGAAAGAGTTAGTAATTGGTAAACAAAGTAAGGTGAATTTGATGGAAGCCTTTTGGATTAGAGTTGAGGAATGGTAAGATTAGAAAGTTTAAAAGCCTTACTCATTAGGTGCCCTGTAATATTAACAGTAGCATTGTGTTCTCTCATTTCTTAAGAGAAAAACATGGAGCTGTACTTCTCAATAGATTGTTACTGACTCAAGAATTGTGGATCTAACCGGGCATGGTGCCACATGCTTGTAATCACAGCAGTGGAGGTAGCAGAGATAAGTGGATCTCATTTCGAGGCTAGCCTGGTCTACAAAGTGATTCCAGGACAGCCAAGGCTACATAGAGAAACCCTGCATCAAAAATCCAAAACCAAAGAAACAAAAAGAATTGTGGATTAATCTTTATGTAGAAATGATGAGAATATATCAGATAACAGAATTATAAATTATTGATGAGATTTACCTCATAATGAAGTTTATTTAAAATTATGCCATCATACAAATTTCTCCATTTTAAAAAAGTGGTCAATTTTACCAAAGAATGTATAGGGATGTTACAAATTAAACACAGATGCATATCTGATAAAATTAAGATCATTTTCTCATGTGCTTCTAATACAGAATAACTGAAAATTACAGCCTCAAATTTCTCTAGTTTGGGAACCAGAGAGATGATTCAGTAGTTCTTGCAGAGGATTTGGGTTTGATTCCCAGCATCCACATGGCAACCTCACAATACTCTCTAATAACTGCAGTTCCAAGGGTTCCAACATGGTCTTCTGCCCTTTGGCCAGCAGACACACAGGTGGTATACCTACATGCATTGATTCCCACATAAAGAAAATCTCTTTTAAAAATCTTTCAAAGAAACATTAAGGACCACTGTCCATATACATTGTGTTCAGATTCTGAACTTTTTTATTATTAATTACTGTTTATTCAATTTGTATTCCTGCTGTAGCCTTCTCCCTCATCCCTTACCAATCCCACTCTCCCTCCCTGGTCTCCTCTCATATCCCTCCCCATGTCCACTGATAGAGGAGGACCTCCTTCCCTTCCATCTGACTCTAGACTATCAGGTCTCATCAAGACTGGCTGCAATGTCTTCATCTGTGGCCTGATAAGGCTGCTCCAGAGCCAGCCATTGAGTTCATAATAGATGCAGTCCCTTTTCCCATTACTAGGAGACTCCACTTGGAGACTGAGCTGCCATAGGCTAAATCTGTGCAGGGTTCCTCCATGACTGGACCTTGGTTGGAATTTCAGTCTCAGAAAAGACCAAAAAAGATATTTTGCTTCTGTTGCTCTCCTTGTGGAGCTCCTGTCCTCTCCAGGTCTTTCTTCTCCCCCTTCTTTCATAAGATTCCATGCACTCTTCCCAAAGTTTGGCTATGAGTCTCAGCCTCTGCTTTGATACCCTGCTGGGTCGAGTCAGAGGTCCCCTGTGGTAGGCTCTTGTCCTGTTCCCCGTTTTCTCCCTTTCCAATTTCTATCCTGTTGGCATTTTGAGTGAGGATCGATCATCTCACCCAGAGTCCTCCTTCTTGCTTAGCTTCTGAACTTTTTTTCTTGAAAACGTTTTTTGAGGAGAGTTTTCTGTGTAGCCCTGGATTTCCTGGAACTTACTCTGTAGATCAGGTTGACCTTTAACTCAGAGATCTGCATCTGCTTTCCAGTGCAGGGATTAAAGGCTTGTGCCACCACCACTTGGCTGGATTCTGAACTTTTAACTAAGTGATAGTGTGAAGAATTTTTTGTCTAGCTGCAACTATTTTGCATATTGAATTCATTGTAATATTAATTTTTGTCACTTCTTCAGTTACTTGAAATAATGAAAACAGAAATTAAATTTAATCTAAGTGCCTTATTTTCTTGAATTGTTTAAGATTTTCACTTGAAAATCCCATCAGTCTTTCTTTTTCTCATTTCACATGGAGATGATTGTAAAACTCCCAACATTGCGGCATCTGTTCAAGCCTCTCATCCGATACCAGTAGCCTGTGGGATTTATTATTTTGAAGTAAATATTGTCAGTAAGGGAAGAGACAGGTAAGTGTAAATTTTGGTTTCCATAACCATTTTTTATTCCTGGATAATTATATTTGAAGTGATTCATAAATGTATATGATATAATTGGAATGTTGTAATCTTGAAAATGTTGGTTTCGGAAAAATAGGCTCTAAATATTAGAGTACAACAGATTGGTTCTGACAAATACTAGTTGAACTAAAGCTTGAGTTCATGGTTATAACAGACTTTCTGGCATGGTCATTATTAAAACTGAGAGTTGAGGTTTAAGCAATGGAGTGGATAATTTTTGTCTGAATTCTGCTGAGAAGCTGGATCTTCTAAAACTTGCTTAGCCAAAGCCAGTACATGGCTTGTAGGTATCTTAAAGGGCTTGGGGTTCAGGATTTGAGGCATTACTTGGAAGGTGGATTGCTTCAAATTTCTTGATTCAGAGCTTCCTATGAGTTTAGTATGTGGTATGGAAGCTTCATAGTGAAAACTCTGGTTGACTGTGGAACCAATTTTGGTTTATTGCTTAGTCTATGAATTGATGTGCTGTGATATGTAAGCACATAAGAATCACTTATGGGACTATTAATGTAAGTTTTGGACCTTAACCAAAATATTCTCAATCAGAATTTTTAGTAGTCAAGCTTTCATAATGGTATAGGCATTTTTAGAAAGGCCCATGAAGAATTTTGGTGGATATCCCTATTTAAGAACTAATTCTCTAAAGTCATATTATTTTCTGATCCTTGATTGGGATATTAGAGTCATTTAAAAACAAAACAAAACAACAACAACAACAAAAAAAAAAACATAGGATCTTTTTTCCAGCCATCAAGATTATTGCACCCTACAGGTAAGTTAACCTGCATTTGCATACCTCTTGTTGATCTTTCTGTGTTTAATTAACAAAAGTAAGTGTCCAATACATTATTCTTCTGTTAAAGGGGGAAAGCTTGGGCTACTCCTAACACTTCTTAACTGCCTGTTTTGCCAAGGTGATCAAACCAAACTTAAAACTAGCGCCATGACTGAGAATTTTGAACACTTTCTAAAAGTATTTATTGGCCTTTTGTAATTCTTTTTAGAACTCTGTTCAGTTATATAGCACATTGGCTTTTATTTGGTTGTTTTCTTATTGTGATTTTATTCTTTGCATATTCTAGATAATAATATATTGATGTATAGCTGGCAACAATTCTTTTTGTAGACTGCAGGGTTAATTGTTTTCTTTGCTGTTTGGAAACTTTTTTTTTTTTTTTACTTTCATGATGTTCCATTTGTCTAATTGTTGCCCAAATCCCAAATGACTAGAGTGCTATTCAGAAAGTCCTTTCCCATGACTGAAGTGTTTTATCTACCTTTTTCTCAAGCAATTTCAGAGTTTCTGGTCTTATGTTAGATTAGGGGTTGATTTTTATTCATGGTGAAAATGAGCCTCAATTCTTACTCTTCTACAGTTAGACATCCAGTTTATTAAAGACCATTTGTCAATGATGCTGTTTCTTCTCCCTTGAATATTTTTGGCATCTTTGTAAAAACATACAGACAAAACAAAGAATAAGTGGTTGTATCTGCATGAACTTTTAGCGGTATCCTCTGTCTGTTGCATTGATCTATGGGTCTGGTTTTTGTTGTGGTTTGTTTCTTTTGTTTTTGTTAGTACTAAAGCTCTGTAATGTAACTTCAAGTCTCATATAGTGATAATACACATTATTGTTTGTCTACCTTAATTTCTTTACATGTTGCTAGGCCAAAATGTATGCAAAAGCAATGTAAGGAAAGGAGGGTTTCTTTTAGTTCACAGGTTAAGTTTATGGTCACTCCTGAAGGGGGAGACATGGCATCAGGAGCTTGCAGTGTCCAGTGACATTGCATTGTTTTTTTCAATGTGTGTGTGTGTGTGTGTATTCGCTGCAGTTGTGAATGGGATTATTTTTCTGGTAGTTTAGTTAGAAAATAAACAGAAAGAGATGAATACTCAGTTCTCTTTCCTCTTTTTATTCAGTCTTAGACAACAGCCTATGGAACTGTCCACCCACAATAGGCAGAATGTCCGATCACAATTAAGACAATCTAGGTAATTCAACATAAGTGTGCTTTATTGCCCAAACAATTATAGATCCATAAAGGTAGAAAATTACTATCTGAGTTGTTTCATTTTAATGTTATTTATTAGCATTATGTCTGTATCACCTCTTTGCTTGGTGCCCATAAAGGCAAAAAGATGGCATCTGGTCCCTAGAACTGGAGTTACAGACAGTTGTAAGCTGCCATATGGGTACTGGGAGTTGAACCTACATCATCCTGGTGCTCCTTAGTGTTGAGCTATCTTTAGCATGAGTGAGGTCCCTTAAACTTTTGAATGAAATTTAAGATAGATTTTTTTTTTAATCTCTGTAAAGAGAGGTATTAAAATTTTGATGGGATCTGCATTGAATCTCTAGCATAATTTTGGTTATAGTGATTTTACAGAATTGTTTATTTCAATCTAGGAGACTGGAACATCTTTCCATCTTCTCATATCTTCAGTTTTGAGTGCTTTAAGGTTTCCAGGGCTGATGGGCTAGCTCATCAAGTCAGGGTGCTTGCTCACAAGCCTGACTACCACAATTCATTACCAAAGATCCACATCGAGGAAGAAGAGCCAACTCCTACATGTTGTTTGTTTGTTTGTTTTTTTACATCTACATGTAAAACATGTTATATGTACCTGCTCCAGTAGAGATAAATACAAATATATAAATAAAAATAGCTTTTTTTTGTAGAGCTCTTTCATAATTTTTATGGGTTGTATGTGTGTGTGTGTGTTCACTGAAGTTATGAATGGGGTTATTTCCCTGATGGATTTCTCAGCATAACATTGGTATATTTGAAGGCTACTGGGTTCTGTATGTTAATTTTTTATCTTGGCAGTTTTCAGAATTTATACTTCTAAGAGTTCTTTGGTGAAGTCTTTAGGGTTTCATCTCTAGAATCATATCATCATCTGCAAATAAGGATAGGTTGGCTTCTTTCCTAGTTGGATCCATTTCATTCAAATGCTTTCTTACTGCTGTAGCTAAGACTTCCAGTACCATATTGCATAAGAGTGAGTTGAAAAAACTGACAGCCTTGTTTTGCTCCTGTTTTTAGTGGAAATGTTTTCGAATCTTCCCTATTTAGTGTAATGTTGGCTATAGGCTTATCATATATAGGGTTTACTTGGTATATTCCCAGTGTCTTCAAGAAATTTATTATGAAACACTTTCAAAAACCTTTTCTGTGTTTTGGGGGTTCCCATGTTATTTATATCCTTGTCAATTTATATAATTTGTAGTATTTATTATAACCAACTGTCCCATTGACTCTGGAATTAAGTCAACTTGACCATGGTGAATGATCTCTTTGGTGATTTCTCAAATTTAGTTTGCAAATGTTTTCCATGTTTTTCTTGTTGTTTGTTTGCTTTAACCTTTGTTGTATTAGTTACTGTTCTGTTGCTGTGAAAAGACATCATGACCAAGTCAACTTTTCTTACAGTTTCAGAAGTTGTTTCATTGTCATCACAGCAAGGAGTATGGTGGCACACATTGTGCTGGAGAAGTAGCTGAGAGCTACATTTACTGATGTGCAATCAGGCAGGTAGAGAGATTAGGCCTGGCATGGGCCTTTGAGATCTCAAAGCCCTCTGCCAATGACACACTTCATCCATTAAAGCCATGCCTCCAAATCCTTCTAATATTTTGAAATTGTACCACTCTTTGTTGACAAACCATTCAAATATATGTGTCAAAGTGGGCCATTCTTCTTCAAACCAACACATATGTCCAACAGAGATGGATCTATAGTTTTGTTCCTAATGTCTATCTTGTCCTAGTATCAGAATTAATACTGGGTTTATAAAAATAATTTGGTAGTGTCTGTCTCTTCATATTTTTGGAAGACAATCTATTTGGACTTAGAATTTTATTAGTTGGGTATTCTTCATTTTTTGTTGTTTTGTTTATGAACTAAAGTTGTGACATTTAGTTACAGGGGTGTGTGTGATGGTCAGATCATAGTTTGTGGAGATTTAGCTTTTTGTTCCATTATGTGAGTCCAGAACTATTATTACCTGTTGAGCCATCTCACTGGCCATGGGTTGTTTTTGTTTTTTTTTTTTTTTGTTTCTGTTTTTGTCTCACTATTTGTTATAGATCAATTTGAAATATTCATCCCTTTTAGGTTTATGGTAGGTCAAACATATGTAGAAATTTAATTTTTTGCTGTATTTTTTATCTTCTTATTTTTTTAATTTTTTTACTATTAATTACACTTTATTAATTTTGCATTCCCCAATAAGCTCCTCCCTCCTTACCTCCCAATCCCACCCTCCTTCCCCCTTCCTCATGCATGCCCCTCCCCAAGTCCAATGATAAGGAAGGTCCTCTTCTCCTTCCTTCTGATCTTAGTCTATCAGATCACAACAGGAGTGGCTGCATTGTCATCTTCTGTGGCCTGGTAAGGCTGCTCCCCCATCAGGGGGAGGTGATCAAAGAGCAGGCCAATCAGATTATGTCAGAGACAGTCCCTCTTCCCTTTAGTATGTAACCCACTTGGACACTGAAATATCATGTGCTACATCTGTGCAGGGGTTCTACGTTATCTTCATGAATAGTCCTTGGTTGGAGTATGAGTCTCTGGGAAGTTCCATGTGTTCAAGTTTTCTGGTTCTGTTTTTTGCTCTCCTTGTGTGGTTCCCGTCCTCTCCAGCTCTTACTATTTCCCATTTCTTACATAAGATTCCATGCACTCTGCCCAACAGTTGGCCATAAGTCTCAGCATCTGCTTTGATTGTCTGCAGGGCAGAGGCTTTCAGAGGCCCTCTGTGGCAGGTTCCTAGCTTGTTTCCTGTTTTCTTCATCTTCTGATGTCCATCCTCTTTGTCTTTCAGGATGGGGATTGAGCATTTTAGTCAGGGTCCTCTCTCTTCTTATTTGTAATAGCCAGAAGCTGGAAACAGCCCAGATGCCCCTCACCTGAAGAATGGATGCAGAAATTGTGGTACATCTACACAATGGAGTATTACTCAGCAATGAAAAATAAGGAAATCATGGAATTTAGTAAATGGTGGGACCTAGAAAGGATCATCCTGAGTAAGCTGTCTCAGAAGCAGAAAGACACACAACGTATATACTCACTCATATAGACATAACATAGTATACACCTACTAAAAACTGTACATCTAAAGAAATTTAATTTTTAAGATGTTTTAATTTATTCAACTCTATTTAATCTACATAATGAAATCTATACATCTAAAGAAGATAAACAAGAAAGTGGACCCGGAGTAAGATGATCAATCCTCACTTAGAATGACAAATGGGATGGGCATTGGATGTAGGAGAAAACAAGTAACAGGACAGGAGCCTACAATAGAGGGTCTCTGAAACAGTCTACCTAGCAGTCTATCAAAGCAGATACCGAGACTCATAACCAAACATTCTGCAGAGTGCAGGGAATCATATGAAAGGAGGGGGAATTAATATGACCTGGAGAGGACAGGAGCTCCACAAGGACCAAATATATGTGGGCACAGGGGTCTTTTATGAGACTGTTTCTCCAACCAAGGACCTTGTATGGATATAACCTAGAACATCTGTTCAGATGTAGCCCATGGTAGCTCAGTATCCAAGTGGGTTACCCTACTAAGGGGAACAGGGACCATTTCTGACATGAACTCAATTGCGGGCTATTTGACCTCCCCACCCCCCAAGGTAGGAGCAGTCCTGGTAGGCCACAGAGGAGGACATTGCAGCCAGTCCTGAGTATACCTGATAAACCAGGGTCAGATGAAAGGGGAGGAGATCCTCCCCTCTCAGTGGACTTGGAAAGGGGCAGAGGGAGGAGATGAGGGAAGGAGAGTGGGATTGGAAGGGAATTCAGGAGCAGGATACAGCTGGGATACAAAGTTAATACAAAGTAACTAAAAAAAAAAAATAAAGAAAATAAAAATGTATGCCTTTGCAATTTTCCTAAATAACTACATTGATATATATTGTACAGGCTTCCTTACAGCTCTGATTATTTAAATTGGTTCCCTTTCCTTTTGCTTAGTTTGGCCAGGGGCTGGTTGTTCTTAATCTTTTCAAAAGAACTAAGTTGGTGTTATTAATATGTATTATCATTATTTGTTTCTATTTTATTGATTTTTGCCCTGAAATTTTGTTTCTTTCCATCTACTGATGGTAAATTTTTTCTTGATTTATTTTTTTTTTCAGAGCCCTAAGGTATATCATGAGTTTATTTGAGATCTCTCAAATTTCATTTTCTTGGCATGTAGAATGTAGTAATGTAGTATTGATATTTTGTGTGTATGGAGGTCAGAGGAAGATGTGTGAAAGGCACTTTTCTCTTTCCACTACATGGATACAGAGCATTGAACTCAGGTTATTAGGCTTGCCTGTGGGTGCTATCTTATCCACTGAGATATCTCTCCAGCTTTTACCAATATTTTAATATATTTATGAGTGATTACTATAGTTTACTGGGACTCTAGGTTTTTTTAGTGGGTGCTAAGAGTTGAACTTAGGTCCTCTGAAAAGAACAGTCAGGAGTGTTAACCATTGGGCAATCTCTCCAGCCCGGGAATCTTGGTTTTATTGATGGTTAATAATGCTCTTTGTTTTTATGGAATACACTGTAATAACATTTCTGTGGCTACCTTAGGAGCCTCAGTTTAGGCTTGGTTCTTATTATGTTTTGGAGTTTGTAGTGATTTGTCCATATCTGAGTGTAATAACCTGCATTTCCTTTGCTTTGTTCTCCAACAGCTACATGGGAATTGGTCTTTCTGCTCAAGGTGTGAACACGAATATACTACCAGGTACACTTGCAAGTGAATTACAGTATTGTTAGAGCCTGGCATTTAGGACTGACATTTCTGCTTAAACTATTCAAGTAATTGAAATAGCTGAAAGATAACTTCTTAAATTATGAATTCTGGGTAGAACTGGGTGGGTTTTAATGTATTTAAATTTCATATTCCTATGTAGAACTTACATACCATAATACCTATGCTTTTTTTTTGTTTGTTTTGTCCTTTTTAATTTTACGTACTTGTATCATCCACTTGAAACATTTTAATATCACTGGTTCTGTTGCCATCAGTCACATCCCAACCTTTAACCCATTTTATCTGTGTGACCTTGTGAAACTATTGACAAATGGCAAAAGTGAGCTCAAGAGTGTGTGAATGATGTGGAATACTATGCAGGAACCAGGTAGCAGAAGGAATTGATTCTATTTCCTGATGTTAAAAATCAATAGTAGCAGAAATTTTTCATGTAGATTGAAAACTGACCTATGCAGAACTCCAGGAAAAACATTTTGAAGGGAACATATCAAGACAGTGCCACTGCCATCTAATTGTTTTCTTGTATACCTTGCTGTTCTTTCATTGGGCATGTTTGCTAAAAGTTATGAGGGTTTAATTGGGGTTTTAATTATGATATTTAAGAATGTATGTAGTTGAGTGTAAAAAAACATTAAAAATTATTAGACAGTTTTAAATATAGATCACAGCCTTGAGAAATTTGTGTTGACTGAAAATTATAATTTATTTTCATTAAAGTCTGTGTGTGTTATTCAAATTAAAGCAAAATTTCTTTGCTATATTAGCTAAAGAAGTAATGCATGTATAAACATGTAGTGCATGACTGCAGTGTTTATGTTCATATTCCTGGTAGGAATTCTGTCTCTTCAGTACGTTTTAAAAAATATATGTTCTGGGTGGTGAGTTTATTTGCCTTAATGTTGTAGACAGCATTTTAAAGCTAAAATCACTATATAGTATAATTGTTGAGAATATGGATATTCATTTGGAGATTTTCATTTGTATATTATCTGTTGTGCTCTGGCTTGTCTAACAATGTTAGTGAGTAAATTACTTCTGAGGAGCATTGTTCTTTATTGTTAATATACTGACCCTATCTCTCCAGGTTGGGATAAAGAGTCATATTGTTACCATGGGGATGATGGACATGTATATTGTTCTTCTGGACCTGGACAACCTTATGGACCAACTTTTACAACTGGTGATGTCATTGGCTGTTGTGTTAATATTATCAACAATACCTGCTTTTACACGAAGAATGGAGATAGTTTAGGTACTGAGATGATGTATTGAAACAAAATAGCTAAATGATGTATTTTACTAATGCATGATTTTTGTGTTTATTATGCGATTCTGTTTATCTGTCCGTATGGATGTTAAAAAAGTGATACAATTTGTATCCTGTGAAGGCTGTCTTAGGTACAGAACTAGTACCAGGATACTAGTAATACTAAAAGTTCTAACCAGTACTGAGCCATTCAGTCTAGTGATAGAAATGCTAAGTTTGGCTTGGTGGAAAGAACTTTACTAGTTATTCTAATCTCTAATACAACTTAAAAAATCTGATCTACAAATAGTGTGGGAACAGTTAAAAGAAATGGGTGGTCCAGTACTTCTAGTAAAAGAACAGGATGGACATAAAAGTTAGACCTGCTGATGTTGATTGCTGAAGGATGATGTCTAAGACAAGTCTGTGTCCAAGGATAGAATGAATAACAGAAAAGAAAGACATGTGGGCTAAAATACATTTACAACACAAAGACACACTGTAAGGAAATGAGAAGTTAAGACTTTAGTTCAACCTGCATATGCTCATTAGTTAGCTTTGTGCATAGTTGTTATTGTAGGTTTTTTTCTTTTTTGAAAAGAGGTATTTTTATTTTATTTGTCTGCACAAACAGACGTGTTTGTGTGAATGTATGTCATGTATTTGTGGGTGCTAGAAGAGGCCAGAAAAAGGTGTGTGATCTCCTGAAGCTGGAGTTACTGGTGTTGTGAGCTGAGCTACACAGTGTGAGTGCTGGTAACTGAATTTGAGTCTTTTGAAAGAGTAGGTGGCATTCTTCACGGCTGATCCATCTCTCTAGCCCACTTTTATTTTTAAATTGTAAGCAGAATAAAAGGTAGTAAGACTAATGTTTTTAAAACCTCACATTTTTACTTTTGGGGAAATTATATGCTCATAGCAGATTATTTCTAATGGGCTCAAGTGAATAGAAGCAAAAATTAAATAACCTTAGAGGGCAGAAACTGTTTACTTCTGAGTCGTGTTTGGAAAGTTAGACTGCAAGCAGTCTGCTGAGCTATGTAATGGAATTTTGTAAATGGCATTGTTTGTGCTTCATTGCGTAGAAGAAAATTCTAAGTTTCAGTTTGCATTGCAGCAGGTGTCTGTAGTGCTTAAGCACAGTCCAGATGTAAGTCTTTGGATTTTTGTCCGGCTTAATATTTTCACTTAGATTTTATTAATTCAAAAACTCTTCTCTTTTATGTGAAGTAAAGTGTTATAGGCCTTCCAAAAAAGTCTTATTCTCATCTACATATTATGTTAATGATCCAATATAGATTATATTCAAAATAGTTACCTGATACTAGTCTTCATATTGGCTGCTTAAAATGTTTAAGAAATTAAACTTTAAACTCAAGGGAAGTCTGCTTCCAGGTATGAGAGCTCAAAATGTGCAAAACAATACAATTTTAGAAAACCATGATTAGCCTTTTTGACACTAATTTTTCAAACATTTCAGAGAAGAAATTTTATTTTGGTATATGGGAAGATAACAGGTGATGGGATTTTTTTTTCCTATTAAATTTTAACAAATATTTAAATCAACCCTTTTCACTGAGTAAGAAAGGTGTTTCTTAAAAAAAAAAAAAAAAGAAAGGTGTTTCAAAAGATAAGATGCTTAAGAAAAGGACACCTAATGATGGAATTACATTCTAATTTTCTGTAAATTTGTAATATTTAATGGAATTAATAATCTAGTAAATATTGAGCATGTAGGTAGTATAATAGTGGTCAGTCAGAGTCCTTCAGTCTTGAATGGGTTTGACTTTTGGCTTCTTTGTCATGTGACCATGTGATCAGTTACTCACTGAAGAGTAACTGTAACATTTGCCCCAGTAATTCATCAGAGAAAGCCAACATGGTAACCTGAAAATTTACAGATGATAGTTCCTCTAGGCTGGGTGCCAGGTCTGCATAGATCATCCTGGTTAGCAGAAGCTCTCACTGTGAACAGGGTTTCTATAGGACTGAAAGCCGAAGCTCCTTTGGAACACAGCCACATTTACAGTTTTTCTATGGCTGTTTTCCTGGGGTGGTGGCAGATTAAAATGGTGCTTACAGAGACTCTGTTACCAGAAAAGCAGGAAGTATTAGCTAGTTGTCCCACTGCAGGACACGTCTTCATGCTTTTGGTCTAGACTCTAGAATCTAGAAGATAAATTCTACTCAGCTGCTATTCTTGCCTCTTCCCATGGGCACGTATATAGGGATATTTCTATAATAAGAATGGCAGAGTTTTGTTTTTCTCTCAAGCAGTTTTCAAAATTGTACAGATACTCAGTATAAAAAATGGAGAGGGTTTCATTTGGAAAAATAAAAGGGGCATTGAAGTATAGAACAAACTAACTTGAATTTTTAATAATTTTTATCAGACATCATTTGTTACATGAAAAAGATCATTTCAGAAAACTTCTTGGCAAGTCAGGAAATAGAAAAAGTGAAGACTGAATAGTTTTACCTGCTTTGTTACTAGGTAGATTTTTGTGGCCTGAGCCACAGGTTGTGTTGCTTACATGACATGTCAAGATTGTTGATATCTAGAGCTAATATGTTTTTTTTTTATTAGAGCTCTTGACAAAGACCAAAATCTTTAGTAATTACTGCCAAGAATTTTTGTTAAAACAATATAAATTTAAACTGACTTATTATAAATGCATATCTTAGTGAAATATATTAATCTACAATATAAAAAAATGTTCGAAATGGCATAGTCATGTCTTGTTAAAATGGTCTCTTATTTTTCTCATGTTTTTCTTTTTGTATTATTTAATTTCCTGACAATTTTGAATAAATTTTAATATTTGGCTGCGAATAAATGAAACTAAATATAGTTAGAATATTTTGTATGGAATTACAAAAAGAAAACACTTGGCTTTGCTTTCCTTTTCACAGATGAACACACTTTATTGATTGTTAAATCATAAGACCAGATTTACCAACCAGAAAGCATTATTTTTACATTGAAAATATATCACAAGTCAAATATTTCTTATCAGAACATGCTTAGGACTGAAGAACATTTAAGATTTGGATTATAGGATATATGTGTGTACAGACACACACATAAAATTATATATGTATATATACATACACAGAGAAATTCGTATGTATATATGTGTCTATATAAGCACACACACACACACACACACACACACACACACACACACACACACACATACACAGAATGAGATACCTCCAGCATGGAACCCAAGTGTAAACAGGAAATTCATTCAGGTTCCATATATGCCTTACACACACAACATGTGTTCTCACTTAAATAGTTCTGAAGGCTTATTTTTTTTTCTTAACATCACTTAAAACTCTAGAGTTAATGCCATTATCCCAGAACTAAAGTGAATCTGTGACCAGGACTGATGATCACTACTAGGAAGGAAGGCATTCATGCAGGCAGACATTAGTGTCCTTGACGAAATTAGGCTTTTCTTCCCCTTTTCTTCTTTTTCTGTCCTCTTTGCTTTAGTTAGATATTCAGCTTTTTACTATTACTATTACTTGCCTTCGAAAAAAAAAAAAAGCCACTAATGCTTTTTTTCTTTTTCTTTTCAGGTGTTGCTTTCATACACTTAACGGTAAGACATAATTTTTTGAAACATGACTTTCAATTTTAACTTAAAAAAGTACAGAAACTAGAACTAGACATGGGGAGCAGTTTCACTCATCCTAAGTGCATGTACAGTGTGTCATGTTGACAGCACAAAGGAGATTACTTGAAGTAACCTTTCTTCTTGTTTGTGGATTGGACTTACAGCCTCCCTTGTAATAATAACTCTTCTACACTGAGTTTTGCCCACAACCCTAAAACACTCCTGTTACTATGTGTTCATTTAGAGTATGTTTCCTGGTTATGCTTGAGAGTTTCAGCAAAGGGTTGTACAGTTGTAACTCTTCATTCTCCTAAGTGGTGTTTGAGACCTGCTGTGTGAGGTCCTGTGCTTTTTGCATCATTTGGCAACCAGTAACGATTTCTGGAGTTGGGTTGTGAGATCAGTGTCTAAGTTAAGAAAATTAAAGAATAAGAACATGAAAATAGTGAATTGTAGTATTTCAAAGGAGTTTATGTACTTTGGATAGAAATAGGGCAAGCTAAAGCAAGGCATAGTTGTAAAAGCTGCCCACTTTCCTCAGGGTTTGACTTGAGCTGAGACTTTTGACAGAGTCAGTCAGTTCCTAGGTAGAGTATTTCAGACAGCAGGGAGAAAAGTGGTCAGGCAGAATCCAAGTCTAGATTTGGGGGCTAAAGTGATGACTGTTCAATTAAGAATATAATTGTTCTTCCAAAGAACAACTGTGAGTTCACATTCTCAGAGCCCATGTGAGAAAATCTAGCTCTAGCAATCTGACATCCTCTTCTGGCCTCGGAAATCTTGTGTTCATATACATTCATATAAATATGTATGTATATGTGTGTGTATATATATATATTTATATATATATTTTTTTTTAAAGAAAGAGGGCTTGGCTTTAAGATGGTAGGCCTTAGGAACGCGTTGGTAGTAGAGATGGAATTGTTCAATTATAAGCAGATAAACAAAGATTTTTTTGTTTGCTTATTGTCTTATGTCTGAGGTTCAAACTGCAGATTCTTGTGCATGGTGGGTAAAAGTGTTAGTACTGAGCTACATCCTAGCACTTTTTTTTTAAAGACAGGATCTCTCCATTTTGCTCTATCTGCCCTTCAACTATTTGAATGTTCAAGCAATTCTTTTGCATTGGCCTTCCAGGTAGCCTCCACCCCAGGATTAGTTGGAAAATTTTGAGGAACTGGGTGAATAATTTATTTTGGTGTAAGAGTCAAATATGGTCACACTCAGAGTTGGTTTGCAAACGTGAATTAAGGATAATTGTCTGCACTAAATTTGTGGCCATTTGCATTTAGATGTCTACTGCATGTGTCCAAAATGCAAGTGTTGTGTGTTGACACAGAAGAGAAGTAGATGGATTTCTAGGACATGGTAAGTGTAGGAGAAAATAGGGAACTATCAAAGTAAAACTGAGAAGCACTCAGTGAGGTAAGGAAAATAGTTAATACTGAAAGCCAGGTGAAGATAGGAATCAACGGAAGGAGTTCCACTACTTATTTTCTGTTACAACATCATTACCAAAGATGCCTTTTGGAAGAATTTGTTTTGACTTGTGGTTCTACAGGACAAGAGTATGCAGGGAAACATGTCAGCAGACATAACGGCAGGAACAAGAGGCTGAGAGATCACATCTTCCCAAACATGAACCAGAGAGAACATGGGAGGGAAGAGATTTTGAGTGCTCAAAGCTTGTCCCCACTGACACTTAATCCTAATCTTCTCTAAAGAGTATCACCAACTGGGGAATAAGTGTTGAAATGCTCAAGCTTGTGGGGGACGTTGTTCATACAAACAGCCACAGGAATCAACTGCATTAGTGCTGTGATGGATCCTGTGATGTGGGAGCCCACAACTGACCATTGCATTTAGTAGAGTAGAGGTCCCTGGTGACAATGACAAGGAAGTTTTAGCAGAGTGGAGAAAGGCTGTTAAGAATGAACTCAATAGAGATAGGAAGAGACTATTGATGACTTTGGAGAACCTTATAATGGGAAGTGGGGGTATGGGGCAATAACTGGTGGTGAAAAGGGGGTGAGTAGAAAAAGATCAGGAAGTTATATTTAGTAGAATATCTAATGCTGTTGAATGATTCACTAGGAAACAAATAAACAAGTTGATAAACTCTAGAGAGGAAAAGCACTACAGTGATTATATGTTTCAATAAGCAAGTGTTTAAGTGAAAGGAATTAGCATTTGAATAGAGCATTTTTGGTGGTGACCAGCAGGTTAGCAGAGTATGCAGTTTTAGATACATTCTTTTGTATGGGAGGGTATGCACATGTTTTGAGAGTGGCATTAACACACATGCTTAGGCCATTGGAGAAAAATGTCAGGAGTCTTTCTCTAGTGCTCTTACTGAACCTGAAGCTTGCTGGTTTCCAGCCAGTGAGCTTCTGCAGTCCACTGGCCTCTGGCCCTGACACTGAGGTTGCATGTGCAGACAACCATGCTCAGCTTTTACATATGTGCTGGAGCTTGAACTCAGTTTCTCCTGCCTTCATAGAAAGCTCTCTTACCTACTGAGCTATCATTTACACCCTGCAGGTAAATTCTATTAGGTAAAATGATGGCATCCTTCATTGCAGAATCTTTCACAAAAAGACTCCCAAGATTCACTTGTAAGTGTTACAGGTTTTTTTGTTTTGTCTTGTTTTTTTTTTTTTTTTTTTTTGCTGGGGTTTTGCTTGTTGATGCTTAAGCATGTTAAAGTTCATCATTGGGTGGGCTGTGCTGCCGTGATTCTCAGTGCCTCTTCATTGGTCAGTGCAATAGAGATCATTCATCAAAGGCATACCTGATTTTAGGCACTGCATGTTTTTTGTCAGCTTCTAGTGGTTTTCTGTGCCAGTTTGATTTTGTGTTGTAGACTCCCTCCCAATTACTGTAAAACAATGGCAACTTTGTTGTTACTGAGCAAGGTAGAAATGGTAGTAGTTCTTACAGGTTTCCTTTGATAGGATTTGTAGGGATCGAAAGTCTTGTGTGACTTCTGTATGCTGCACTTTTCTACTGCAAGGAAATGGGAAAACTAGTCTTTCCCGTAAAGGGATTACTTAGAAAATTTATGTTCCTTGTCTGTGGTTTTGTTTGAGTTAATTGGAATGTTGAATCTTCGAGGAGTATATTTTCAAAAACCTTAATTTTCCTTGACTGTATCCTCTGACAACCTAACATATTTTTGTAGTTTTTTTTTTTTTTTACACAATGTCTTACTCTGTTGCCCCAGCTGTTCCGTAACCTGTTGTGATATTTTCCCAGCCACTTTCAGTGTTTCTCCTAGACCTCATATTTTGTTATTCGTTCTGTTTTTGTTTGGTTGGTTTTTCTGTTTTTTTTTTTTTTAATTTTAATAATTACAATTTATTCACTTTGTAACCCCCCATAAGCCCCTACCTGTTCCATGCATTCATTGTCTTTGGTTTCTTACATGTTTTTGATTTAAAAGTATCTAATAATGCTGTGATGGTTATAATTAAAGTTTTTCCATGCTAGAAGTAAAGAGATAGCTTTTTCCCTTTTTTTTAATGACAACATTAACCATCTGTGTGCTTTTCGTTTGAGTCTCAGGTCTCCAGTTTTCTAACTAGTGAAAGAAGAATGTATTGAATGTCTGACCTGCTTTGCATTTAAATTTGTTAATATGTTAGGCGTGTTGCTTATTAAGAGTTTAAGGTAGGCATGATGGATCACACCATCTTAACACTTGGGAGGCTGAGACAGAAGAATCCCAATGAGTTTAAGGCCACATAAAGTATAACATACATAAGCATAATCTTCCCACCAAAAAGAAGTACTACTTTTTCCTATGACTTAACATAAAAATCTCATAAAACTGTCTTTCTTTTGATGAACTATTTTGTTTATGATTTGCGTTGCTTGTTGAACAGTTATTTTTAAATTTACCCCCAATTTGCTTTAAATATCTACATACACACTATCTTTTTAACCTTTACCATGTTTTATAGTGAAAATACCTGTTGTAACTACAAATAAAGGCAAAGAAACAAGGCACAAATCAAAACACTAAATGTGTGGGAGGATTTGGTGTCACAGGAATAAAGATGAAACTTGCACTTGTGTTGGTAGCCTGTGTTCTATCTTTGCTTGTTAGTAGTAGAGCAACCCTGTCTAACTACTGGTTCTCAATTTGCACATCTGTGTAATGGCAGCAAGAACCTCACAGGTGATTCTAAGGAGTGGACCTGGCATTTAGTGAACATTCAGTATGTGATCTCTCTCTCTCTCTCTCTATCTCTTTCTCTTTCTCTCTCTCTCAGTGCAACAGTTGATTACTAATCGAAAAAAAAAAAACTTATTTGACGCTATTTGTTTTTACATTTGAACTTTTTTCCACTTTAATATCTTACAATGTATTTGCATGTATTTCGGTTTGTATACTCAGATATGTCTCTTCTTCTTTTGAGATGATACATTTGAGGTTTAATCTTTGCATTAAGAATCCCCACAGTGTGCTCACTTTGGCAGCACATACAATAAAAGTGGAATGAAACAGAGATGATTAACATGGCCCCTGTGCAAGGATGACCTGCAAATTCATGAAATGTTTCATAGTTTTACAAACGAAGTTAAATAAAAAATTTAAAAAAATATAAAAAAGAAAGTCCCTAAAATGACGCTGTGTCTTACTTAAAGCAAGTTTTTTATGACTGTCTCTATAAAGGCAGGCCTTACAAATGTGCTGGTAATGATTTTAATAAATTGTAAGTGGTGCTCTCTGTGAACTAGCTGTAATGTGCATTTTTATAATGTGTACCTTGTATAAACACTGAGATAAACCTGAGCCATATGTTAATTTTAAAGCTTTGTAACTGTTACATGACATTAATAGCACAGGTTAGATATTCATGTGTTAGAAATAAAGAGCCACATGGACTATTCAACAGGGTCCTGGAATCATTTATGTGAGTATCTTAGTTGTTTACATTTTCTTAATTATTTGACTGAAGAAAATATTTTTTTCATCCAACACATCATGTATCTTTTTAGTTGTTATCCCCTAATATTTTGATTGAGATTTTAAAATATCTGTGAAGTAAATTTATGGTTCTGTTTTTACATTGCAAAGATAATGAAGGCTTTAATGGTACAATCAATATCTTTTTAATTAAATATGTTGTTTTACAGCCAAATTTGTATCCTACTGTGTGGCTTGTAACACCAGGAGAAGTGGTTGATGGCAACTTTGGGCAACATCCTTTTGTCTTTTGTATAGAAGACTACATTCGAGAATGGAGAACCAAAATACAGGCCCAGATAGACCAGTTTCCTATTGAGGATAGAAAAGGAGAGTGGCAGGCCATGATACAAAAGTAAGAGCAAGGAATTTTTAATCTACATATTTAAACACTGAGTGTTTAAAAGACAAACTATTCTTTTTGCATTCAAAGATGTAAATCCAGGAGTCTAGTTTAAATCCTAATTGTGTGTGCTATTGATTATATTTTAATATCAAAAACTAATTCACCAGTTGAATAAAATAGTGTTGATTTAAACACATACAGAATTGCATTTGTCTGATTTAAATGAATGGAGGAAATAAGTGACACTTGATTGTAAAAGTAGTTTAACTCGTTTGTTATCTTTAATAATATGACTCAGTGTGAAGGCTGTAAGTTATGCAGTCAAATTTCTAATAATGTTGACAAAAATGATACGTAGACAGGTGACCTAGAGCTTATGTTTTGGTTTCTGTGATTTAGGGACATGACTTTGAACATCTTCCTCAGCTGTGTTCAAATACAGGAGTAAAATCGATGGTGGTTTGGTGCTCACTCTCCATGTAGAGAAGTAAGAGAGTATAGTAAGAATGTGCATACACCATCACCCAGAGCTCAGTGGTGTGGTTTCTTTGTCTGGAAGAGTGTTAGCAACATGTCTTTAATGTCTGGAATGAGCCCCTTTCTACTTTGTACTTAGCATTTTAGTTCTTCAAAACTGTAATTATTCCTGTCCAAAAATTTACCCGTAGGCTTCTACACAGAAGACTTCAAAAATTAAATGTAAAAAACTTGGGCAGGAAAGATAGAGCCACCAAGATGGCAGAAAGTTAGCTTTTCACCCGAGTTCTATTCCTGTGACCCACATACTGGAAGGAATGAACCAGCTCCTAAAAAATTGTCCTCTGACCTCAACATTGTTCCAGTGTGTGTCTTGTGTACATGCATACTCAAGCTAAATAAATAAATAAATAATTGTAATTTTAGAAATAAAAAGCTTTATTAACTATTTTTACTGCTATTTCTTATATGAGTTACCATTAGACACTTAGGATAGGATAAAGAGAATGAATATCAAGAAGCAATGACTCTTGAGTTAGCCCAAGTGCAGCAGAAATACTTTGACTTCATTAGTAATAATGGAGTTTGGCCAGCAGCAGAGAAGAAAGTAAGTGCTAAATCTGTTATTAGGAAGAAAGAGCTTTTCAGTGTTTATATGTTTTTTTTTTTATTTTATAGAAGAAAATGTTTGCTTTATTTTATAGAATTTTATATGTTTGTTTTATTTTATAGAATTTCATAAGGAACAGCAAGAAATTTGAATTCCTATGACATTCAACCTCTTTAGACTATATTTATGTCAAAATCTAAGAGACAGTGCCTGGACATCACTAGTATTAAATGATAGTGGTAAAAGTTTGATGTAGGTAATATATATATATCCAAGACCTTCAAATATATCATCAGTGTGCCGTGGATTTGAAAGTGTATTTATAGTTGCTCTGAAGGTTCTTCAGCTTAAATTTTTTAAGAAAATATTTTTGGGTATTGTTTAGAGAAGATAATGGTTGGAGATAACTGAATTTTGATTAATATTGTTGGATTACCAGTTTTGCCAACTATATCTTAGCTGCTTAGTGACTTTTAAAAGAAAGCTTGTTGTCTTAGATTATCACTGTCTGTAAGTGTTACACAATTTATGTCCTGTTTAAAACCACAAAATTGATTGCATTGTTTAATTGTTCCCTTGTGCATTTTGTTCCTGGAATTTTTTTCTGGGCTCACCTAAAAGTCTCTCTTCAAACTTTAAGATCTCATCTCATTTGACTGCTGAGCTCAGAAAGTAGTTGGAACTCCAGTACTAATCAGTTATCTCAAAATAACTGTTTTACATAGGGCTAACATGTTATTGGTTCATTTATAATTAAGGTGAGGTCTAAATTATGGTTAGTGAGATTGAAAAATAAGACTTTGAATAAAGAACAATGGTTTAAGAGGGATCAAAGAATTAAATTTTAAAAAAAGAGATGATTTTAATGCCTTTGTTCTTATTTTAAATTGTCTTTTGGACTATCCATAAGTAGAAAAATGTTACTTTCAACTTATTTTAAAGTTGAAGGTCAAAGAGCCTGGCTTCAAAGAAATAGATTTATTTTGTAATATCAGATTAGACTTGTTAACAGAGATTGTAGTCTGAAGCATGTATTCTCCTGACTAAAAGATGCGTTTCTTCTCTTTCTCTTAAGACTGGTTTCATCTTATTTAGTCCACCACGGGTACTGTGCCACAGCACAGGCCTTTGCCAGATCTACAGACCAGACTGTTCTAGAAGAATTTGCTTCCATTAAGAATAGACAAAGTAAGAACACTGTAGTACATGGCAAATACTTGTTTTTAAATATGTTTGCTTGCATTAGCTTTTTACAAAACTATTTTCATTAAAAGTTTGTCCAACATATTGTTTAAAAGTGGATGCATCCAAACTCATTTTCATTGAGTTTTTCAGTTGTTGGTTTTTGTGAGTGTTTTGGATTGTGGTGGGTGTGGGGGATCTTGTGTCTGAGGCAGGGTCTCCTGTAGGTCAGGCTGACCTTGAGACTCATGCTACACTTTTAACAGTTTTGAAAATTTGTTTTAAAAATTCACACCAGATTTTTAATGTAGAAATAAATTTGTAGACCTTTAAAAAGAAATATCTCTATCACATTTCCATTGGAAAAATTGCTGTCTTTTGTGTTGGGATTAAGTTCCTTGATGAGCCCAACTCTCTGATTTGGTGTTAGCACCTGGAAGGTGGAGAATGGGGCAGAAAAACCTTGAGTTTTAAGAAATAAGAAGTGTTCAATTCAAAGAAAGTTTCTTTTGTTGTTTGGTGCTCTAGATGAGATAGTGGAGATAGCATATGAAATAATTTTTCTTTGAAAGAAATTTAATATCTTCTAATTACTGCCTAAATTGAAGGTAGCGTGTTGGTCATAAGTATTTATTGCTTAAGGCACTGTGCTGGACAGTGCTGCTACTGTTTTCATCCAGGCAAGGCAGGCTGACAACATCTGTAAGTTAGACATTCTAAAGTCACTGCTGTTAGCTCATCGTGGTAGACCACATATGATGGTCATTTCCTGAGTAGAAAAATGAAAACAGTTTACAAGTAAGACCTTGATGGCTGAGAGAATTTTCTGCTAGTTAAGATGGCTAAAGTAATGCCAATTGTACCATGCTATAGGTATGCTGGTCTTTCTCACTTCCTTCATACACCATCACACAGAGGAGGTCACTTACCAAAGGGTGTTACTTTAACAAAGCTCTGACATTTTCAAAGGCTGTTGTTCTAGTCCCAACACAGCAGGTCTTATAGACATTTTAAGTTATTACTGTATATCCGTCTTTTTTTTTTTTTTTTTTTTTTTTGCTAGCAATTTTTATCCATTCAATGGATATATTTTTTTTTCAATGCAGTTTATTCAGGATATCCGTCTTTTAAGTCTTATTGTTTGAAAATATACTGTTCAGTAGATGTTTTCCCTATAATTCTTACTTATTTATTCATGAAATTTTAAAGTAGTCTTTGAAAATAGTTATGTTTTCTAATTTTTAACATAGCTGATGTTTTCTGTGAATTTTCTTATCTAAACTTAAAATTTTTGGAAAAAGAGAGTTTAATTATTTCAGAGGGTTTCAGTTATTTTCTGGGGTGATTGAAGGTTGCCTCTGCTTTTGTAGAGCAAATATTTTTGCTTTCTTTTCTTACTAGGAATTCAGAAGTTGGTGTTAGCAGGACGAATGGGAGAAGCTATTGAAACAACACAACTGTTATACCCAAGTTTATTTGAAAAAAATCCCAGTCTCCTATTCACCTTAAAGTGAGTTTTAGTAAATGTCATTTTAAGTAATTAAAATTATCTTCATTTTTTTGTAGTTTTGATTTTTCTTTTTCCTTGTTTCAGATATTTATACATAATTTTATATTACAGCACATTTAAGTTTTTAAAAACATGTGGAGATGAGGATATGTACCTCAGTGGCAGAGCAGATGCTTAGCATGTGTGAATAAAAGCAGAAGGAGCTTCATGTTAAGGTCTCTAATCACATGATACTTTTGTTGGCCTTTATCATATCATCTCTCTTAATGTGTGAATGCCATACTTAGAAGGCAGGAATCTCAAATTTCTCCTAAAAGGTACTTTGAGTAACTTTGGTGGACCTATGAAGAGTTATAGTAAGATATACATAAAATGTACTGTTTTACCCATTCTTACTTGTGTTCTTACACACTCAAGTACACTTAGTGTTTTTTTTTTTTTTTTTTTTTTTTTGTATCACTGGAGCATATTCATCTTCTTAGCATGCCCACTAAACACTAGCTTCTTTGCTCCCTTCCTCAGAGCCCTCATACTGTGTGTCACTTAGTGTAATATCCCTAACTGTCACCTATGTTGTAGCACTTCCTGGAGTTTCCCTTAATTTTGAAGGCTGAAGATAATCCCATCAAGTGCCTGCACTGCCTGCCATTTGTTTTTCAGTCTGATGGTGGGTGCTGGGGTTGCCCTGTCTCTCTGCTATTGTGAATAATTCTGTTGTGAACAAAGCTATGTGAGTGTGTGCTTAAGTCCTGCCTTTCAATTCTTCCATTATTTACCTAAAAGTGGAGTTGTTGGCTTATTGCTGTGCTTACCATTGTGAGGACTCCTTGCATCCTCCTTGGTGCATCCTTCTTTACTTCTAGCAGAGTATAAGGTTTCCAGTCTTTTCACACCGTTGTCAACACTTATTTTCTGCTTTAGGATGTAGACATCCTGATTAAGCACTTAAAAAACTGGATCTTATTTTTATTAATACCTTTAGTCAAGCTGTCATAAAACTTAGTGAATCCCTGAGACTGGCAGGCTGCAGAGTGAGACCCATAAAAAGAGAGAGAGAGATAGAAAGTCAGATGTTACTGAGCTTAGGACCTCAAACTTCTAAGCCTTAGTAAGTCTTTGCACATCAAATTTCAATTATTTTGCCTAACAGCAAAAGCCAACTGAGGCCCATTTTGGCGAAGAGCTTAGTAATTCAACCTGGGATGGAAGTACTGGGATAAGATTTTGCTTTGGAATGTCAGTCTCAGAAAAGACCCTTGTGCCAAGATATTTGGGTTTTGTTGCTCTTCCTGTGGTGCTCCTGTCCTCTTCATGTCTTGCTATCTCACCCTTCTTTCCTAAGATTTCCTGCACTCTGCCCAAAGTTTGTTTGAGTCTCAGTATCTCCTTTGATACACTGCTGGACAGAGTCTTTCAGAGGTCCTTTGTGTTAGGCTCCTATCCTGTTCCTATTTTCTCCATCTTCCAATGTCCTTCCTGTTTGCCTTTCTGAGTGAGGATTGATCATCTTACCCAGGGTCCTCCTTCTAGCTTAACTTCTTTAAGTGTACAGATTTTTGTAGGTTTATCCTAAATGATAGGTCTAATAGCCACTTATAAGTGTGTATAAACCGTGTGTGTGTGTTTCTGTTTCTGGGATAGATACCTCACTCAGGATGATCTTTACTAGTCCCCACCATTTCCCTGAAGATTTCATGATTTCCTTGTTTTTAATTGTTGAGTGGAACTCAAAAGTGTGCAAATGACCACCCTTTCGCTATCCATTCCTCCCTTGAGGGACATCTGGTTTCCAGGTTCTGGCTATTATGAATAAAGCTTTTCTGAGACTGATACTTCAATCAAGGACCATTCATGGATATAACCTAGAACTCCTGACCAGATGTAGCCCATGGCAGCTCAGTAGAAAAGTGGGTACCCTAGTAAGGGGGACAGGGACTGTCTCTGACATGAACTCAGTAGATAGCTCTTTGACTGCCTCCCTCTGATTGAGGAGTAGCCTTGCCAGGCCACAGAGGAGGACAATGCAGGCAGTTCTGATGAGACCTGTTAAGTTAAGATCAGATGGAAGGAGAGGAGGACCTCACCTATCTGTGGACTTGGAGAAGGGCATAAGAATAGATGAGGGAAAGAGAGTAGGATTGGAAGTGGATGGAAGGGGGGGAGGCTACAGCTGGGATACTAAGTGAATAAACTGTAAATAATATAAAAAATAAAAATTAAAAATAAAAGCGATTATGCTGTGTTCCTCTCCAGGTACGTGTGTTTCTAAAATCTCACATACTTGGTAAGATAGCAAGTGAAATACTGATTTTAATTTTTAAATTAATCTAAGTTTAACTTTAATATTGCTATATATAGATTTGAAGATTGTGCTAAGTAACCTTCCTTTTTTTCTTTCAGAGTACGTCAGTTTATAGAAATGGTGAATGGTACAGATAGTGAAGTACGGTGTTTGGAAAGCCAAAGTTTAAAATCTCAAGAAAGTTATCCTGTCAGTCCTAAGACTTTTAGTATTCCAAGCCTCAGTCCCAGCCACGGAATGAGTGTCCACAGTTTAGCTTCAGGTAAAAGCACTACTTCACATTTTTCTGGTGAGATACAATCTTTTAAACTTTTAGTCTTCTTTATATTATTTTGAGGTTTTTAAAATCTAGATAGTTTGCATTTTTAATTGTGTATATACAATCTACGAAAATACAGATTCATCTGATACTAGTACCTGTAAGTCTCTTAAGAACCTGAGACTATAAACAGAGCTTCGTAATCAGTGTCGTTATTCAAAATGAGTTGTCACTAAAACCATTGACAATATTGAGAAAATAATCGTGTATTTAATGAATTATAGGTATTAATGTTAATGTTATCTGGATATTCTGTCAAGCCTAGCTGGGCTTCCTGACTCACTTGGCTCATTTCTAAGCATTTTTTCTTTCTCTTTTTTTTTTTTTTCAAGTTTATTTCATTTCATGAACCCTTTTCAGCTTACTTAGTTCTCACACTATGACTCTTGGTGTTCTCTTAATTCAAATTATTTTTACCGGCTTTTTGCCATAACTTCTATAACTCTTTTTCTAATCCTCCTCAGTTTTCTTTCTTTTCATCACTTTTATTCTGTTTCCCACGTGTACACTTCATTCTATGTACTTAATTTTATCTTTGTTGTTTAATTCTTCACTCTTTATTTTTGTCTCAGTAGATTAAACAAATAATATTTCTACAGGTACTGTCTTAGATATGTTAAGATGCACCAAGAAGTCTCACAAATACTGATATCTATAAGTGCAGTTTTAATCCTTATAAAAGATGAGTTCCATAATATTTTAATGCAATAAGCTAAATATACACACAGCCTGCATATCCTGAACTACAGGAGTGGTTTGTATAGTCACATATTATTTTATTTAAGTATACATTTCCACAACGAAAGTACTTAACATTATGTAAATAAAACACTACCTCAAATATTTGTCTTATCATTCTTGCTACTGAAAACATTTATTTCTAGAAAGTTTAATGATATTGAAGAAGATGTGTTCCACTAAAACTTAACCAAAGGTTTTTAATCAAAAACCTTTTCAACATGGAAGTCCTAACAAAAAACTTTTAGTTCCGTTATAAAAGAACAAACACGTTTCTTTTGAAAAGATTATTAAAACAAGGGTCTATTAAGAGAACTAAACATGCTTATTAAAATTTGGTTCATTAAACAAACTAGTTACTATATTTATTTACTTCTCAGGCCACTATTTTTCTAAAACCTTCAGATACATAGAGAACAAGTCTCAACTGTGATAAAGTCAAAGGAGATTTAGATTTCACCTATTATGAACCTAAGGTATATAGCTTCAAATGCACAAATCTAACTAAAGCATTAACCCTACTTTCCCATTTTCATATGGAACTGTATGGTTTGCAATACTTTAACCTGTTTTTAGTCATTATACCCCAGGAAGCAATTCAGATATGTCCAGATAAGACAGGCTGTTAAAAGCTCAGGTTGGGAATCTAAAACCGAAGACCTCTTCCATTCCATGGCTATCAGGACATTACTGTAGAAAACATAGTTATAACATATGGTTTCACAGAAAATAACCATAATTTCAGATATTATTAATGGTGCCATGATCCATACTTGGCTTGGCCAAAATCTTTTTTAGGCTATTTGCATTCTTCATTCGTATTAAGTCCACAGCTCTAGCAAAATTTCTTTGGCACTTTTATGAAGACAGTACCTTGAAGCTTGAACTTGACCTTGTCTTCAAATTGACACTGTCTTGTGGGTCATTTTCAGTGATGAACTCTGAAGCTGTCCAATAATATTCTCTGATTCTGTTTCAATGTGTAAAAATTCTGGTCATTCCCAAAGCCATACACATACACTCTGCTTCTTGAGAGGAAAAAAAGTCAGTCTTTTACCTGTCTCTATTCTGCTCCAACAGTTTCTTTCTTTTTTTTCTCTCTCTTCATCTGCCATCCCGCCAGCTTGTCAGCCTGCCAAGCCTGTGTTTAACTTTATAAAGATCAGATAATTTTACTCCCCATCAGGTGCCACCTCTATTCTTTCCTACAGTCAGTTGCACTGCTTTACCTCAGGCTTTTTGGTGCACTGTCCCATATGGTGGGCACGAAACTTGCATGTATGTATCCTTAGTAGCAACATATTTTTTCTTGAATATTATAGAGTCAGTGTGTTCATAGGTAAAGTGGTTGATTATAACATACCACATAATGACATTTATATCAGTGACAAACTGTACAAAGTGACCACACGTTGTCTTCTAGAGCAGAGAAACATCACAAAATCACATGGAATTATTTTTTGTAATCTTCTCTGTGTCAAAATATATCAATACACACATACCATTGCATATTTTGATTTCTTATTTTAGAAAAATATATATTTTCATATTAATGTATGGGTGTTTTCGCTACATGTATGTATACTTGTGTACCACATGTGTGCATTTTCAGGAGTGGCCAGAGAGGGTGTTGAGGCCACCCAAGTCTTCTCTAAAAGCAGCTAGAGCCCTTAACTGCTGAGTCATTTCTCCAGCCCCATAATATGGCATGTAATATAGTAATATGCCTTTCAGATTTATAGCCTAGGAGGCATAGGCCATCCCACATTGCCTAGATACGCTGGACCATCATGGCATTTCTAAGAATACTCAATGATGTTAGTAATACAGTGAAATGATTAACCCATTTCTTACAATTTGTCTTTGTTTCAAATACTGCAGTGCCCTCACAGAGTGATTGTGAGGATTAAGTGAGACATGCAGTTAAACTTTGAGGAAGTAATAGACTTGAAGATTAGAAATTATTTGTTGAAATTCAGTGCATTATTAATTTCTTTGTATTTTGAGTCTGAAAGGTAATCTCAGGCTTTGTTTAAGGGAGAGACTGGTCTTCACTAAAGATCCTCTGTATCTAGAGACACTTAAACACACTGGGAAGGGGAAGAGTCTTATAGCTATATTTACCTGGATTTGAAACCTGAAACTGCCACTTACTAGCTGCTTGACCTCAGACAGAGTACTTCAGGGATCTGTGCCTCAGTTTTTCATCTGTAAAATAGGTAGAATAAATCTCCTTGTTTATTGTGAAGAGCAGATGAGTTCATCTCTGAAAAGCTATATCAAGTACTTTGTTAATGTTTGCCATTTTTATTGTCATGAATGCTGTTACTAGTATTGATTTTTATTGGTACACTGTTGTCAATCACTAAGGATTAGTCAACATATTTAGTATTAAATGTTCTAGGGGTAATATTACTGTTAATATTGTAATTAGTTTTTTTTTTTTCAGTAGTAAGATAAAATATCATCTATGTTTCTATTGGGGTCTTAGTATCCAAGAACATTTTATTCTGTCTAGGTTTTCTTCCCCTGCCTCCCATGTTATTTCATATAGTTTTAGGGAGTTCCACTTAACTTTGTATGCAAACACTGAAAGGTTCTTGCCTCTTCTCTGTACACTGAATGTTGGATACCAGACTCTTGAGACAATAAAGTATAGCTTTGAGCTACAAAGTTCGAAATAAGAAATTTGAGTCTGTTTAGAACCAGACATGGTGCTACATGGCTGTAACCTCAGCCCTTGGGAGTCCCAGGCCAGCCTGACAAGACCTTGTCTCAAGAATGTACATGTAGGAGGCAGATCAAAGATGGTGAAAAGCCCGCACAGCTTCTGAGTTGCAGAGGAACTGAAGCACTGGCGTTGGTGAGTGGAAGGATGACTAAAGCCAGAGAAATAACAGTGAGGCTTTCAAAATGAGAGGGAACATCATATGAGGTGATAACTTTGGTCTTGAGTCACCTGTGGACTTGTTTGGGGAAGGAGAAAGATGATAATTTGATCTCCCTGCACTCACCTTTTTGGGCCTCCCTCTTCCTTGAAACAGCCAACTCACTGAGATTCTCAACTCAAAGCTCATTGCCTGGGGACTGTGGTGAAAGATGCAGGGATCCTGGCCCCTCAGCCGCTGCTGTCAGCTGTACTTGCCTTGGAGTCCCAGATCCGCAGCACCATCTTCCTTGTGTCCCAGGACTGTAAGCAGCCATACCAACTCCACAGTGTCTCCCAGCCACTGAATGTATGGCCTGCCCAAACCCTCAGTGTCAGATAATAGGCTATATAGCCATCAAAGTCCAGCAGACCCGCTAAACAAGCTAAGCACACCAGGTGCCAGGCCTCCCAGGTCTGGAGAGCACAGTGGACGGGACCCAGGCCTTTCCAGAAGGCATCTGGACTGGCATCCCAGTCCCCAGCTGCAGCTGGACTTCCTAACCTGGTGGCTGCAGCAGCACTGAGGTGGCAGAGCTCATTAGTGCTCCTGCATATAACTAAGCAGGGCCAAATCAGACAGTAGAGAGCTTGGATACCCATATCCTTGTTGCTGTGACTTGCTTGAGAGTGAGTCTGCCCTTGAGTGTCTGCAGAGCCCCAGATCCAGGGTCCTTCTAAACTACCTGCTAGGCATCAGACCCCTCCCACCCACACACCCACTGTGGGAAACAGAGTCACTCTTGGGACATCAAAGCCCCTGCTCTGCAGGTACAGCAGTGGAGTTAAGGCAGATAACACCAGGAGCTCAGACAGAGTCAAATACAGGAGCCTGTAGACCACTGAAGTATTCAGGAAATTTGCATTAGGAAATTGTACTGAGACTACCACCAGCGACTGCTGTAGCACCAAATGCACAAGTAACCCCTTAGAAGACATCAAGGCAGAGCCTCTCCCCACACACTCAAGAGTTCAACCTTCTCTATCACTCTGTCCCTCATGGCACACTTCCATGCACATTTACACACACACACACACACACACACACACACACGTCTGCATTTCCCCTGTTGCACCTGCGGACTTTTCTCCCACAGGTACAGCTGAAGCAGCTCAATGCACACTGAGGCCTGGGGACCTCTCTCAGCATCCTGAAGAATTCTCCAGGTGCCTGAGAGAGACTGTACCACTCTGAACTGCATCATCCAGGAACAAACATTGAAGGTTACAGATAAGGCAATGGACAGGGGTTGGCGAAAGAACACATCCAACATAAATCAGGACATCATGGCTTCACCAGCAACTCCCAAAATTGATGGATACTCCAATTCATCAGAAACACAGAAAAATAACTTAAAATCTATGCTTACCCAATTATTTGAGGCACAAAAAGAGGAAACAAATCTCTCAGAGCAATAGCCATACAATTACAGACAGTTAAAGAGGAAATGAACAAATCTATCAAAGATTTGGCCAACCAAGTGGAGGTAAAGAAAGAGGAAATGTCAAATCGATCAAGAAAATTGTCCATTTCATTTAGATTTTCAAATTTTGTGGCATATAGACTTTTGAAGTAAGTCCTAATGATTGTTTGGATTTCCTCAGTGTCTGTAGTTATACCCCCCTTTTCATTTCTGATTTTGTTGATTTGGGTGGTGTCTCTCTGCCTTTTAGTTAGCCTGGCTAAGGGTTTGTCGATCTTGTTGATTTTCTCAAAGAACCAGCTCTTGGTTTCATTGATTCTTTGCATTGTTTTATTTGTTTCCAATTGATTGATTTCAGCCCTGAGTTTGATTATTTCCAGCCGTCTACTCCTTCTTGGTGTGTCTGCTTCTTCTTTTTCTAGGGTTTTTAAGTGAGCCATTAGTGTGCTTGAATGAGCTGTCTCGAATTTCTTCTTGAAGGCACTTAGTGCTATGAACTTTCCTCTTAGCACTGTTCTCATTGTGTCCCACAAGTTCGGGTATGTTGTGTCTTCATTTTCATTGATTTCTAGAAAGATTTTAATTTCTTTTTTATTTCTTCCCTGACCCAGCTGTCATTTAGTAACAAGTTGTTCAGTTTCAATGTGTGTGTAGGCTTTTTGTTATTTCTGTTATTGTTGAGGTCCAGCTTTATTCCATGGTGATCAGACAAGATACATGGGATTATTTCAATCTTCTTGTATCTGTTGAGGCTTGCTTTGTGACCCACTATGTGGTCTATTTTGGAGAAGGTTCCATGAGGTGCTGAGAAGAAGGTAAATTCTTTTGTGTTTGGGTGTAAAGTTCTGTAAATGTCTGTTAGGTCCTTTTGATTCATGACCTCTGTCAGAGACATTGTTTCTTTGTTTAATTTCTGTTTGGTTGACCTGTCCTTTGTTGAGAGTGGGGTGTTGAAGTCTCCCACTATTAATGTGTGTGGATCTATATGTGCTTTAAATTTTATCAATGTTTCTTTCACAAATGTGGGTGCCCTTGTATTTGGGGCATAGATGTTCAGGATTGTGATGTCTTCCTGGTGGAATTTTCCCTTGATGAGTATGAAATGTCCTTCCCCATCTCTTTTGATTAATTTTGGTTGAAAGTCTATTTTATCAGATATTAGAATGGCTACTCCTGCTTGCTTCTTGGTTCCATTTGCTTGGAAAGTCGTCTTCCAACCCTTTACCCTCAGGTAATGTCTATGCCATCAATTACCAACACAATTCTTTACAGACCCGGAAAGGAAAATTCTCAACTTCGTATGGAATAACAAGAAACCCAGAATTGCTAAAACAATCCTCTACAATAAAAGATCTTCTGGAGGTATCTCCATCCCTGATCTTAAGTTGTACTATAGAGCAACAGTTTTAAAAACTGCATGGTACTGGCATAGAAACAGAATGGTGGATCAATGGAACCGAACAGAGGACCCAGAAATAAACCCACACACTTGTGGACACCTGATCTTTGACAAAGACGCCAAAACCATACAATGGAAAAAAGATAGCATCTTCAAAAAATGGTGCTGGTCTAACTGGATGTCTACATGTAGAAAAATGAAAATAGATCCATACTGTCACCCTGCACAAAACTGAAGTCCAAGTGGATCAAAGACCTCAACATAAAACCAGACACATTAAATCGGCTTGAAAAAAAAGTGGGAAATACCCTAGAACTCATTGGTACAGGGGAAAACTTCCTGAACAGAACACCAACAGCACAGGCTCTAAGAGCAACAACCAATAAATGGGATCTCATGAAACTGAAAAGCTTCTGTAAAGCAAAGGACACCGTCATCAAAACAAAGCGACCACCTACAGATTGGGAAAGAATCTTCACCAACCCTTTATCTGACAGAGGACTCATATCCAGTATATATAAAGAACTAAAGAAGCTGAAAAGCAGCAAACCAAGTAATCCACTTAAAAAATGGGGAACAGAGCTAAACAGAGAATTCTCTGTAGAGGAATACCGAATGGCAGAGAAGCACTTAAAGAAATGCTCAACCTCACTAGCCATTAGGGAAATGCAAATCAAAACAACCCTGAGATTTCACCTTACACCCATGAGAATGGCCAAGATCAAAAACTCAAGTGACAACACATGCTGGAGAGGTTGTGGAGAAAGGGGACCCCTTCTCCACTGCTGGTGGGAATGTAAACTTGTACAACCACTCTGGAAATCAATCTGGCGCTTTCTCAGACAACTAGGAATAGCGCTTCCTCAAGATCCAGCCATACCACTACTGGGCATATATCCAAAAGAGGCTCAAGTACACAAAAAGGACATTTGCTCAACCATGTTTGTAGCAGCTTTATTTGTAATAGCCAGAAGCTGGAAACAACCCAGATGCCCCTCAACTGTAGAATGGATGCAGAAATTGTGGTACATCTACACAATGGAATATTACTCAGCAATGAAAAATAAGGAAATCATGAAATTTGCAGGTAAATGGTGGGATCTGGAAAGGATCATCCTGAGTGAGTTGTCCCAGAAGCAAAAAGACACACATGGTATATACTCACTCATATAGACATACAACATAGGACAAACCCACTAAAACCTTTGCATCTAAAGAAACTAAGCAAGAGAGAGGACCCTAACTAAAACGTCCAATCCCCATTCAGAAAGGCAAAGAGGATGGACATCAGAAGAAGAAAACAGGAAACAACCTAGGAACCTACCACAGAGGGCCTCTGAAAGCCTCTGCCCTTCAGACTATCAAAGCAGATGCTGAGCCTGATGGGCAACTGTTGGGCAGGTGAACGGAATTTTAGGTAAGAACTGGGAAATAGTAAGAGCTGGAGAGGACAGAGTCTCCACAAGGAGAGCAACAGAACAAGAAAATTTGAACATAGGGAACTTCCCAGAGACTCATACTCCAACCAAGGACTATTGATGGAGATAACCTAGAACCCCTGCACAGATGTAGCCCAGGGCAGTTCAGAGTCCAATTGGGTTACATAGTAATGTGAAGAGGGACTGCCTCTGACATAATCTGATTGTCCTGCTCTTTGATCACCTCCCCCTGGGGGGGAGCAGCCTTACCAGGCCATAGTAGAGGACAATGCAGCCACTTTTGATGTGAACTGACAGACTAAGATCAGAAAGGAGAGGAGAACCTCCCCTATTAGTGGACTTGGGGAGTGGCATGCAAGCAGAGGGATGAGGGAGGGTGGGATTGGGAGGAGAGGAGGGAGGGGCTTATGGGGGGATGCAGAAAGAATAAAGTGTAATTGATGAAAAATTTAAGAAAAAAGGGAAAAAATAATTTGAGAACCTTAAATGACTTTCAAAATTGGAGGAAAACATGGAGTTAGTCAATTGGCATGGAGCACGTCTCACCCCTTGGGGCAATGGTCTCCTGAACCTACTCAGACCTCGGACACCACCACTGCTAGTTCTAGAACTGACGCAGGATGTTCCAACGAGGGGCTAAGGCTTCTCATAATATTTCCTATAAGCCCACACCTGTTTGTCTATATCCCCCATTTTTATTCATTATTAGCCAGATAGAGCCAAGTAATTGTGGTAATGATACTTGCTTTTTTGCCCAATGCTGGAATGCTAGTGAATTTAGGTATGCCCTAGTTACTCGCATGCCTCACTGGGTGCCTGTGCCCATTGATGCCCCTCACACTATGACTCTCTTCAGACAGAAAAGGGATCTTGGAACTACAGCCACCATTGTTACTACCATCTCATTGACGGCTGTTGGAGCTACCACCAGGGCATTAGCCATGAGTCATACTGGGCAGACTGCTCAGACCCTGAATAATCATTTAGCCAATGTAGCTCATGCCTTAGTTGTACATAAAGGAATTAATGCTCAACTAAAAGGAAGCTTGATGGTGTTCAATCAGAGGATTGACCTCTTGCAGGAGCAGATTGATACCCTATGGCAAATCGCTCAACCTGGCTGTCAATGAAAGTATGCTGGACTTTGTGTCACTAGCATACAACATGAGAATTTTTCCTGTGCTGCAAATCTGTCTAAACAATTGTCGAGCTATATTTTAGGTAATTGGACTGGAGAATTCAATACTACGATGGAGCAGCTGAGAGTGGCCATTGTCACAGTAAATTCTACTGGACTGGACGCAGGACTAGCCACAGGATTATCAACATGGATTGCTGCAGCCATGAATCATCTGAAGGAATGGGCAGGCATGGGAGTATTAGCAGGCCTTCTGGTGTTGGTCTCCTTGGTTTGCCTGTGGTATATATGCAAGATTAGAGTCTCACAACAGTGTGATGCAGCCATGATCATTCAGGCCTTTACAGCTATTGAAGCAGGACATTCTCCCCAAGCATGGTTGGATACCATAAAAAGCTAAAATGATACGCTCAGGATGCGAGGCTAAGCACTGCACTCAGGGTCAGCCGCTTTGGACCCAGAGAAGAGCATGTCTGATTGCATGCGGGTTGATGCCCCAGGTCCCGCCTCTGAGAAAAAGGTATCGGACGGGTCTGATGCTCTTTGGGTGGATGACACCTAAATGAACATCTGTACAAAGTCCCAATTTATTTCTAATATCAGAGATCAGACCTCTACTCTTGCCTGATGCGTCTAAAACAAAAAGGGGGAACTGTAGAGAGCTGCGGAATGCTATGCCTTAAAGATGGAGCTGGTTTCCGCCTTCCACCTTCCCGATGGTGAGTGCTCTCTGTCACGAACAACTCCACATTTGGCTAAGGCCGAGGATCTGGCTTGCTTCCATGTATGTGGACCTATCTGCATTGCCCCCGTGGCACGCCTGGGTTGGCTACCCAGAGGCTATTTAAGCTGTGGGCTGGCTTTCCCCGGGGTCCGAGGATTGTTCAATGTTCCTGAATAAACTGCATTGAAAAAAAAAAATATATATATATATATATATATACCTGAAATTATCACTATCGGTGTACTTACTTTGGCATAGAGCAATAAAGAAAAATCTGGTTGATTAAAAAAAAAAAGAAAGAGGAAATGAACAAAATTCTCAAAGAAACACAGACAAATATAGCCAAAAAAAAAAAAATAGAGGCAAAAGTAGAGATACAATTAGTGGCATATAGAGAGGAAATGAAAAAAAAAATAGAGACTATCATACAAAGACAGGAATCTACATTCAAACAGATGAAGGAAATGGTGCAATGCATGAAAACAGAATTAGAATCAATAAAGAAAACACAAACTTAGAAAACTCTGGAGCTGGAGAACTTAGAGAAAAGATCTGGAACTACAAATTTAAGCCTCACCAACAGAATATAAGAGATGGAAGAGAGAATCTCTAGTGCTGAAGATATACTCACAGAAATTGATATATCTCTCAAAGAAAAAGTAAAATCAGAAAAGTCCCAGACATGAAATATCCAAGAAATCAAGGACTCCATGAAAAGACAAAAATCTAAGAATAATAGGAATTGATGAAAAAGAAGATTCCAGGCTCCAAGGTCCAGAAAATATTTTCAAGAAAATCATAGACAAAAATTTTCCCAACTAAAAGAAAGAAATGTCCAGAAATATAGAAGAAGACTACAGAACCACAAATAGACTAGACCAGAAGAGAAACACCTCATGTCACATCATATTCACAACACAAAATCTACAGAACAAAGAAAAATTATTAAAAGCAGCAAGGGAAAAAGGCCAGGTAACATACAAAGATAGACCCATCAGAATCACACTGAACTTCTCATCAGAAAATATGAAAGTCAGAAGGACTTGGGCAGGTGTTATGCAGACTTTAAGAGATCATTCAGGCCTTTACAGCCATTGAAGCAAGGCATTCTCCCCAAGCATGGTTGGATACCATAAAAAGCTAAAATGATACGCTCAGGATGCGAGGCTAAGCACTGCACTCAGGGTCAGCTGCTTTGGACCCAGAGAAGAGCATGTCTGATTGCATGCGGGTTGATGCCCCAGGTCCCGCCTCTGAGAAAAAGGTATCGGACGGGTCCGATGCTCTTTGGGTGGATGACACCTAAATGAACATCTGTACAAAGTCCCAATTTATTTCTAATATCAGAGATCAGACCTCTACTCTTGCCTGATGCGTCTAAAACAAAAAGGGGGAACTGTAGAGAGCTGCAGAATGCTATGCCTTAAAGATGGAGCTGGTTTCCGCCCTCCACCTTCCCGATGGTGAGTGCTCTCTGTCAGGAACAACTCCACATTTGGCTAAGGCCGAGGATCTGGCTTGCTTCCATGTATGTGGACCTATCTGCATTGCCCCCGTGGCACGCCTGGGTTGGCTACCCAGAGGCTATTTAAGCTGTGGGCTGGCTTTCCCCGGGGTCCGAGGATTGTTCAATGTTCCTGAATAAACTGCATTGAAAAAAAAAAAGAGACCACAGATGCCAACCCAGACTACTATACCCTGCAAAGTTGCAAAGTTTTCAATCAACATAAGATGGAGAAAATAAAATATTCCATGACAAAACTGAATTTAAGCAATATCTACTCAGCAAAACATCCCTGCAGAAGATACTAGAAGGAAAACTCTAATCCAACGAAAACAGCTATACTACAAAAAAAAATAGCATACAAATAATATCCCAACAAATATTGAAAGAAAACGAGTACTAAATCACAGTAAGACTACCAACTCCACAATAAAAGGAACTAACGTTCATTGGTCACTATTATCTATCAACATCAATGGACTCAACTCTCCAATAAAAAGACACAGTCTAACAGAATGGGTGCAGAAATGGGATCCAATATTCTTCTGCATCCAAGAAATGCACCTCTGCAACAAAGATAAACACTACCTCAGAGTAAAGGATTGGAAAAAATGTTTTTTAAGCAAGTGGACCCAGAAAACAAGCTGGGGTAGTTATTCTAATATCTAATAAAATAGACTTTCAATCAAAATAAATCAAAAAAGATGAGGAGGGGCCCTACATTCTCATCAAAGGAAAAAATCCACCAAGAGAACATCACAATTCTGAACATCTATGACCCAAATACAAGAGCACCTACATTCATAAATGAAACATTATTAAAACTTAAATCACACATTGATCCCAACAACTTAATAGTGGAAGACTTCAACACCCCACTTTGACCAAGGGACAGATCATCTAGACAGAAGCCAAATATGGAAATAAAGGCACTTACAGAGGTCCTAAATGAAATGGAACTAAGGGATGTCTACAGAACATTTCACCCAAATTAAAAAGATTATAAATTCTTTTCAGCACCTCATGGAATCTTCTCCAAAATAGACCATATATTTCGTCACAAAGCAAGCCTCAACAGATATAAGAAGATTGAAATAATCTCCTGTATTCTATCTAAACACGATGGACTGAAGTTGGACCTCAACAGCAGTGGAATTAGCAAAAAGCCTACATGCACATAGAAACTGAACAATTTGCTGCTCAACGACAGCTTGGTTAAGGAAGAAATAAAGATAGAAATAAAAGACTTCCTGAAATTCAATGAAAATGAAGGTACAGCATACCCTACTTTATGAGATACAATGAAAGCATTGCTCAGAGGAAAATTCACAGCACTAATTGCCTTCAATAAGAAATTTGTGACATCTCTTACAAGAAACTTCATGACCCAACTGAAAGCCCTAGGGGAAAAAAAAAAAAAAAGAAGCAAATACACTCAAGAGGAGAAGATGCCTTGAAATAATCAAACTCAGGGCTGAAATCAATCAATTAGAAACAAATAACACTATTGAAAGAATCAATGAAACCAACAGCTGCTTGTTTGAGAAAATCAACAAGATAGAAAAACCTTTAATCAAACAAACTAAAAGGCAGAGAGAAATTACCCAAATCAGCAAAATCAGAAATGAAAAGGGGGATATAATACAGACACTGAAGAAATACAATCATTAGGTCGTATTACAAAAGCATATATGCCACAATATTTGAAACGTTCAAAGAAATGGACAATTTTTTTGATAGATTTCATCTACCAAAATTAAGTCAGATCAGGTAGAAAGATCGAATAGTCATATATCCCCCAAGGAAATAGAAGCAGTCATTAACAGTCTCCCTTTCAAAAAAAGTCCTGGGCCAGATGGATTCATTGCATAATTCTATGAGACCTTCAAAAAAGTGCTAACTCCAATTCTCTTCAAAATTTCCACTAAAAGGAAATAGTAGGAACATTACCAAACTCATTCTTTGAAGCCACAGTCACCTGGATACCTAAACCAAACCAAGACCCTACCAAAAAAAGAGAACTTCAGACTAATCTCTCTTATGACCATTTATGCAAAAATAATAAAATACTTGAAAACTGAATCTAAGAACACATCAAAGATATCATCCACCATGTCAAGTAGGCTTCATCCCATGAATGCAGAGGTTGTTCAACATATGGAAATCCATCAATGTAATCCACTACATAAAAAAACCGAAGGAGAAAAACCACATGGTCATCTCCTTAGATGCCGAAAAAGCGTTTGACAAAATCCAACACCCATTCATGTTTAAAGTCTTGGAGAGATCAGAGATACATGCACATACCTAAACATAGTAAAGACAATCTACAGCAAGCCTATAGCCAACATCAAACTCGATGGAGAGAAACCTAAATCCCCATTAAAATCAGGGACAAGGTAAGGCTGCCCACTCCATATCTCTTCAACTTAGTACTTGAAGTACTAGCTAAATCAATGAGACAACTGAAGGAGATGAAAGGGATACAAATTGGAAAGGAAGAGGTCAAAGTTTCACTATTGGTAGACGTTATTATAGTGTATACATGAGTGACCCCAAAAATTCAACCAGAGAACTCCTTAAGCTGATAAACACCTTCAGCAAAGTTCCTGGATACAAAATCAACTCAAAAAAAAAAAAAAAAAAAAACACATCAGAAGTCCTCCCGTATACCTAAGATAAAAGGTCCAAGAAAGAAATTAAGAAAACAACACCCTCACAATAGGCACTAATAATATAAAGTACCTTGTTGTGACTCTAACCAAGCAAGTGAAAGACCTGTTTGAAAAAAAAAAAAAACAAATTTAAGTCTCTGATGAAAGAAATTGAAAAAGATATCAGAAGATGGAAAGATCTCCTGTGCTCATGGATTGGTAGGATTAACATTGTGAAAATGGCTAGCCTGCCAAAAGCAATCTAGATTCAATGCAATTCTCATCAAAATACCAACACAATTCTTTACAGACCTTGAATGAAAGATTCTCAGCTTCAAATGGAGAAGCAAAAAACCCAGAATTTCCAAACCTATTCCTAACAACAACAGAGCATCTGGAGGTATTTCCATCCCTGACATCAAGCTCTACTACAGAGCAACAGTAATAAAAGCCGCATGGTAATGGCATAGAAAGAGAAAGGAGGATCAATGGAACCAAATAGAAGACCCACACACCTATGAATCCTTGATTTTTGACAAAGAATCCAAAACATTTTAATGGCAAAAAATACAGCATCTTCAACAAATGGTGCTGGTCCAACTGGATGTCTACATGCAGAAAACTGAAAATTGATCCATATTTATCACCCTGCACAAAAAAAGTCCAAGTGGATCAAAGTCCTCAACATAAAACTAGATACTCTAAATTGGGCAGAAGAAAAAGTGGGGAAGAGCCTATAACTCACTGGCACAGGAAACAATATCCTAAACAGAACACCAAAAGAATAGGCTCTAAGAGGAAAAATCAATAAATAGAACCTCATGAAATGGAAAAGCTTCTGTAAAGCAAAAGGCACTATTTTCAGAACAAAAATGACAGCCTACAGACTGGGAAAGGATCTTCACCAAAACTATATCTGAGAGAGAGCTGATATTCAGAATATATAAAGAAATAAAGAAGTTAAAAAGCAATAAATCAAGAAATCCAATTAAAAATGGGGTACTGAGCTAAAGAGAGAATTCTAGGTAGAAGAATATAGAAAGAGAGAATTCTAGGTGGAAGAATATAGAATGGCAGAGAAACACCTAAAGAGGTTCTCAACATCCTTAGCCATCAGAGAGATGGAAATCAAAATTACCCTGAGATTTCACCTTATACCCATCAGAACGGATAACATCAAAAACTCAAGTAACAATACATGCTGGAAAGGTTGTGGAGAATTGGGAATCCTCCTTCATTGCTGGTGGGAATGTAAACTGGTACAACTTCTTTGGAAATCAATGTGGCACTTTCTCAGACAATTAGGAATAGCACTTCTTTAAGACGCAGCTATACTACTCCTAGCAATGATCCAAAAGATGTTCAAGTACAAAACAAGGGCATTTGCTCAACCATGCTTGTAGCAGCTTTATTTGTAATAGTGAAAACCTGGAAACAACCCAGATATCCATCAATGGAGGAATGGATACAGATATTGTGGTATTTTTCATAATGAATACTACTCAGCAATTGAAAATGAGGAAATCACGAAATGTGCCAGCAAATGGTGAGATCTAGAAAAGATCATTCTGTGTGAGGTATCCTAGAAGGAGAAAGACACACATGGTATATACTCATTTATTTAGAACTATAAGATATGATAAACATAATGAAATCTATACACCTAAAGAGGATAAACAAGAAAGAGAACCATGGGTAAGGTGATCAATCCTCACTTAAAAAGACAAATGGGATGGGCATTGGATGTAGGAGAAAACAAGTAACAGGACAGGAGCCTACAACTGAGGGCCTCTGAAAGAGTCTACCTAGCAGTGTATCAAAGCAGATACCGAGACTCATAACCAAACTTTCAGCAGAGTGCAGGGAATCATATGAAAGAAGGAAGAGTTAATATGACCTGGAAAGGACAGGAGTTCCACAAGGACCAAATATGTGTGGGCACAGGGGTCTTTTATGAGACTGTTTCTCCAACCAAGGACCATGTATGGATATAACCTAGAACATCTGTTCAGATGTAGCCCATGGTAGCTCAGTATCCAAGTGGGTTACCCTACTAAGGAGAACAGGGACTATTTCTGACATGAACTCAATGGTGGGCTCTTTAACCTCCCCACCCCCCAAGGGAAGAGCATCCCTGGTAGGCCACAGAGGAAGACATTGCAGCCAGTCCTGAAGATACCTGATAAACCAGGGTCAGATGAAAGGGGAGGAGATCCTCCCCTCTCAGTGGACTTGGAAAGGGGCAGAGGGAGGAGATGAGGGAAGGAGGGTGTGATTGGGAGGGAATGAGGGAGTGCAATACAGCTGGGATACAAAGTTCATAAAATATAACTCAAAAAAATGATAAAATTTTAAAAAAGAGAATGTATTGAGTAAAAGTAAATAAAAAGGAATGTACAAATATAGCTATGTTTTGATGAACTACTAAAAAGTAGCTACTAAAGAATATACCAAATGTTCAATTAAAAAAAAAACTTGTATTCTCACTTTTTCCACTGTTTTCCTTTCAATAAGTAGTTAAACATGTTTGTTTGTTTTTATTGTTTGTTTGTTTTGCTTACAGAAGTTGAATCCAGTCAGTTAAGACGTCAGCTGTGTGTAGGAAGTCAGGCTGCCATAGAGAGAATAATTCACTTTGGCAGAAAGCTACAAGCCATGAGTGAGCAGCTGAAGAGAGAATTTGGCAAGAGCACAGTAAAGAAGAAAATGCTGAAGGTAAGAATGTTGTTTGCTTTCTGTGATAAAATACCTGGGATTTGGGGGGCTGTGTGTGTCTTCTTTATCTCATCATTTTAGAGGATTCAGTCTGTTTCCACTTGCCTCCCTTGTTCCACGACCTGTGGTAAGAGAGAACCTCATTGCAGAGAACTCAGTAGAGCATACCTGATAGGGAAAGGTGGGGCTAGGGACAACCATACACTTTTCATGACCTGTTTCTTCCACGTAGGCTCCACCTTCTCCAGCTTCCACTTCGAATAGCTTATTGATGAGGTGAGAGCCCTCATGGTCCAGTCATGTTCCAGTGATTTCACATCTACATGGAGACCTCGTCTCACACACATGATTTTTGGGAATTATTATACATTCAAGCCATATATTATGTTTTCTCTTTAGCCTTACTAATGTCTGTATAATGTCAGAGGCACCAAGATAGAGATTTGTTAAATATTGAGCAACAAGGAGGAAATTCTTGGGAATATGTCCCTGGAATTTCCCCTCAGAACCTTGCCCATTTGTGAGTCAAAGCTTTTGATGGCATTAGGCAGCTCTGATCTAGAAGAACATTGGGTCACACACATGTACATTCTAAATGCCATCTGTGCTCCCTGTGATATAGCACACAATTGTAGTGTGCTGCTGAAACCAGAACCCTGAGATGTATTTTTTTTTTTTAGTAAACATTGTTTCAGGGTTGTAGCAAATTCAATGGATTTTATGGGGATCAGTAAAGGTGTAGCTCCTCTTTCATGTCTAGAATTGTTAGAATACATTTTGAAGTGTCTTCTGGACTATGTCCATGCTCGATGGTAAGAGGGATAAAATTTCACTAAACCAATAATTGTACCACAGTCCCATGTGTTCGTTGAAGATGGAGTGCTTTATTAAGCAAGATTGCATTTCTTTGTATTCATTTTTGAGTCTTTAAACTTAAATTGTTACAGAAAGAGTGAACACCAAGATTACAGAGAACTATAGACTGTACTACACATCAGTGGATGTTCATATACTAGGACAGCCATTCTAAAGCCGTGGGACTTCAATTTGGACCTTACATTTTCACTATCAAACATATTTTTCGTGTGTTTATCCACCACCAAAAACAAACAATAATAGAAATATGTAGAAGTTAGGAAAATAGGTTGATATCCTCATTCACAATTCCTGTCTATGATCTGCAGTCTGCCCACAGTCATGCTGATTCTTGCATTTGATGGGGCAGAGTGCCATGAGGAGCAGGACGTGGAAGAACAGGCTTTCACTCATGGAAGAAGAAAGCAAAGACATGGTCCTAGAGACTTACTACCTATAGTGAGGTCCCATCTCCCCAAGTTTCCAACAAACAATTTTTTTTTCATTTAAATAGATTACAACTATTGATACCTATGGTACTCAAAGTTAAAATTAAATTTCCCAAACTGTAAATACTCATTTTAAAAGTTTCTGCCTGTGAAACAAAGCATTAAACTGACAAGCCTATGTGAAACATTTTACACTCCAATGCAATGAAGCCTAGAAAACAAAAGGAGACATAATTCACAGCCCTTCTGAGTAATAATTTGATATTACAGGAAAGGGCAAATGACTGCTGGTTGTGTTCTGGACATGAACTGAGAATTTCATTATCAGTATTAACTCAATCCCATACCCTTGGTATAAAACCAGCAGCACTAGTAAATATCAACTTGCCCAGCAGCCTCTGTTAATGTCATTATGCTTTATATTTCAGTAGCTGGGATAGGAAAAGGGTGGTCACCATATCACATCATTTGCTAACATAACAGTTGTGTTTCTGGTGCTAACCCTCACAGATCAAGAGAAAAAAAAGTTAAATTACTATTTCTTACAAGATATAAATGAGTTGGTAGACAGATACTTGTGTATCATGCAAAGTGGCTGTCTACATTTGCCTTAGACGATTTTCTTATGGCCAGATTGTGTCTTTACTTACTCTTCCATGTTAAATGTGTCTCTCCTGAGCATGTTGTAATCTATAGCACCTATATCTGGGGCTGTGCAGCTCTTTAGAACTGTCTCTGCAAGGGTGTTATAAACATGTAGGCTCTTTATTAGCTTTCTTCCAAGGTATCTAAACAATAATTCATAGATAAGAGCTGAGGGCTGTTTTAGGGCAATGGTTCTTAATTTTTCTGATGTTTCCATCATTTCGAATTGTTAATAGGGGTTGAGAATTCAAGTCAGTAGTTAGTTAAGTGCTTACCTGTACTGCAAGAGACTCTGGGTTTTACCTGAGCACTCCATCTTCCCACCTCCCCAACAAACAAAAGTTTTTGAAGAGTTTTTATTCAAATGAGTTACAACTATTGATATCTGTGGTACTCACAGTTAAAACTAAATTTCCCAAACTGGAAATACTCATTTTAAAATCTATTGGCATTTTATCAAAAAAGAATCCCCACTTAAATGAGAAATAGCATTACTTTAATTTTGGTGGGTCTCTAATGTTTAATAGATGAAATAGATTCTCATACCTACTTCTACCTTGAATGCATAAATCAGACATTTGTGTATCAGGGTATTGAGCTATGAAAGTAAAAGAGCAAGGAAAACTTTAGTGATACTATGAACAGTTTTGACCTTGACCCCTCCCCCTTGAGAAAGGCAGAGAGAACATGTGTTCCTGGACCACACTATTGAAAATGTCTCATTTATGTCATATTTGGGAAAACGAAATGTCATCAGAATTTTAGGATTTATTTATACTCAGGTCATATGACAATATATACTGCCAAAACCATGCAAGTTGGAGGAAGGAATGTGTGATTTTCTATCACCTTTAAAAATTTAAGATTATACTCTGATCCTCTCACTGTATCTTTGACTCTCATTCAACACAAAACTAAGGAAATATCGTTATAAGACCATATCTCAGAGTTATTTCTTGACTACACTGAATTATGTGAAAACAGTTTATCTTCACCTAAGATAATGTTTGGCTTTGATTTTGTGCCTCTGACTTGTTAGCAGCCATGATTTTCAGAGACTTTAATATTCTGAGCTGCTTCCCTCTCATTTCCCCAAACTTACCTTGCTTCAGATACTAATGAGTGAGAACTAATTTACAAGAATTAAAAAGCATATGAGGAAAACATAAATGTAGATGAGGTTTTGAAATTATCCCTCTTTATTCTACATTTGAAGGTACTTTTGATTATGGGTTTGTTATTCTTTACTGTGTGGGGATTTTAAGAACATTCTAGATCGCACATGTAATTATTCACCACTTAATGAAATCTGTGAGACAGTTCTCTTCTTGTGCAAACACGATTGTACACATAACACAGATTTAGATGGTACGATTTACTGCACAGCGAGCTATATAATGGGGTGTATGTATTATGGCTAGAAGTGCTTTATACTTTGCTTATACTTCATCACCACAAACACAGTAGTACTGACAAGACAAAAGCAATGGTGTCAATAGATAATAGAAACTGTCCATTATAATCTTAAGGGGTCATTTTGTATATGCAGACCATCAGTGACCTAGACATCTTTATGCAGAACAATTTTACACACAGAGAGAATAGTTTGGAGTCAAAGGTAAAATTTTGCTCAATTTTACAGAGTGTAATATTTCCCTTCATGTGCACCACCCTGAAGTAAATGTTTAGGGAGTTCCTGCAACTGTGGTTGGCAGAAAATGCCTCTGGACCCTTGTCTTTCCATGTCTCCCATCTTCTGTTTCTTGTCATCCTTCTTTTATCCTTCTGTAGAGACTTCTTTTCAGTAGCACCCAGGGAAACTTCCTGGATTGGTTGGTCTGACAACCATTTCTTGAATGTCACCAGTGTCACTCTGATGAGCAGTCATGGTCTCTGATGACAGAGAAATAGAGAAAGCCAAGATTCACACTTTCTAAAACTGGTTCTTAATCTTAAGCAAAAATTGAGTAGTTGGAGACTGTACATTTTCACAGAAGTTGTCCCTATTGAGGCAGTCTTTTTCTTTAAAATGAAGCATAACCTGTAGTGGCACTGTATTTTCTTCAGCAGTGTGTCTTATCTCCCACATGCATGCATTGCACCTATTTGACAGTTATAGTGGCACCTTTTTCCTTTTAAAACCGGGTTTCAATGTGTGGTCCTCCTCGTCTCTGAGCCTTCAAAGTTCCTCAATCCACCTACCAAATGCACTATAGATGTGAGATGCCTTATATTATATGGTGTGTGTGAGTGTGTGTGTGTTTCTCCATGGCTGTGTGAATTGCTGTATTTTTGTGCATTGGTATTGTTGTGTTTTTGTACTACATTTATATGCATGCATCTTGTTTTCTTTAAAAATTTTCCACTGTGATAAATTTTAAAAATTACCAAGAAAGGCTGTGTAACTGTGGCTCATGCTGCATGTTGAGGGACTCTATTCTTGAAACTTTAGACCAGTGAACTAGCTGTAGTTATGGATTGCGGGGGGGGGGGGGAAGACTAGGTCCTTAGTCCTGTCTCGGGGGTAACAATACACTTTTATAACAGGATATGTTCACAGTGTAGCAGCAGGGTAAAAACATTCATATTACTTTCCTAATGTCATTGGTCTTCCTTAACTTTGACCCTTCTAGGTGTTTATGCTTGGGAGTTTGTTGTTGGTTTTCTTGCTTAGAACTTTATTCTGCTTCTAAGTCAGCAATTTTCAACCTGTGGTTGGCGACTCCTTTGCTGGTCACATATCAGATATCTTGCATATCCATATTTACATTAGAATTCATAACAGTAGCAAAATTACTGTAAAGAATTGGCAATTAAATCATTTTATGCTTGGGGTCACCACATGGGTTTAAAATTCACTGCGTTAGGAAGGTTGAAGTCCACTTAGCCATATTTTGCCATCTTCCTCCATGGGTCTTCTCAAGTCAAACCTAACCCCTGCCAGGTTTCTTTTTTTAAAGTCCCAGCCTCCCTTATGGAAAACATAAGTTTTCATCGTGTGGTTTTTAGAGTATTTTAGGATCTGGCTCCTCCTTGGTCATGTGCCTTTAAGTTTCTCTTAGTCTCAATGTGTGTGTTTCAGTTAGGTCAGTAGAAATATGCTAAAAACAATGATTAGGTTCTGGTCCTTGTTGTGTGTGCCCTGTCTAGCAGCTGTGCTCAGCAAAATAAGAGTAAAAATTTACTATTTATTAATGTGTCCATTGGTAATTCAGAGAGAAACTCTGCCTTATGGTACTATATGATCTTTTCTTCTCATCTCAAACTAAGATTCCTCAAATAAAATCTGTAGGATGGAGACACAAACCTCAGGTGAAAGCAGTTGAGGTGATCCATGAGTGCCTGGGATGTCTTATAAAGTATTGGCCAACAATAATTTCTTACAGGTATTATTGCTAAAGTTTTGCTTTTAAGTAGTAAAGGGGGTTGAAATTTCTGACTTTTTGGTGGTGTCAGGATATAGCTCTATGCATAGTTTATATGTGATTCTATGCGCTAGTCACTCATTGGACATATTCTTAGTATCTTTTAGTACCTGAATGGTGGGGATGACACTTCATTAGATGGCCTTGGTTTTCAGGGTAAATTAGAGTTGATGAGAGGGTTATAAGTTAGCTCTGTGAGATATGAACTATTCTTCAGTCAATGAGCTGGTGGTGGAGTGTAGGATTTGGGAACAAAACCTCCACTGGACACAGAAGCATGTTCAGTACCGTTAGAAGCAATTATTGGTGTCACACAGTTACATAGAGGCTTTCTTACACTCAACACCTTTGAGTAGTTATTGGTAACTCTTAATTGTATATTAAATTTCCTTGTTTCTAGAACTTTCATTGTGATTGAGCAGTGTAACCTGAATGACATATTCAGTATTATAGGCCAATGGATGAGTCATGTGTGTAGTTAGTGGCAGACTACTAACTTCAGGTTGTGTCACTGATTTTGTGGACAAAATGATACTGACTACAATCAAGCAGCAAGTATTCTTCCACCCCCAAACCTGCTTTAACAAAGATACTCAGTAATGGTGGATAAGAGGAATAGAGTCTACTTCAGCCACTTAATGTAGAAGTTCAAGAATTGTATCATTCACCACTTTAAGAATGCTGTGGTCCTCAAACGAAAGGTTAAAAGCTTTGTGCCTCCTTGCTTGTTTGTGTCTCCACTAGAGTCTCATGTCCATTTTGCATTTGTTCCTGTGTATATAGGTCTGTGGAATATTACTCTGGGTCAGGCTATTGACTTGTCAATAAAAAAAAGCATTGAAATTGTCTTAGCTACTGTTCTATTGCTGTGAAGAGAAATCTTGATCAAAGAAATTCTTACAAAAGAAATTAATTAGGACTTTGCCCTCAGTTTTAGAGGATAGTTCATGATTATCATAGTAAGAAGCAGACAGGCATGGTGCTGGAGTAGTAGCTGAGAACTTTATATCTTGATCACAGGCTGCAGCATGCTTTATCACATGTGACTATTGACATAATATTGACAGTAAGCCCTGCCTTAATTTTAAGCAAATATGGGAAGTGTGCATGCATCGTTGAAAACCATCTCAAGTTTAGTAATAGAAAACATAAAGCCAGGATGGATCTTGTAGACTTCAGTATATTAGTTTCCAACTACCTTGAAGCAACTGCTCTTAGAAATTTAAAAACAACTAGGACATAGCTTTCTTTTCACACATTCTGTCTTACCATGAAAGCTCGCTCACAATAGTTTCAGATACTGGCTTCAATCCCAAGATGTATGATTTGCCAACTTTGTGGCCCATAAGAAATATCATTCTGTCCCAAATGCCAGATTTGATTTGTGATTTTGATGCTTACAGAATCACCCAAAATGTTTTTTTTTTATAGATCACTACACACAATTGTGTGAGAACTAATGAACATTATCAATGTCCTGTGGTGGTTAGATGAGAAGGGTCCCCATAGCGTCTGTTTGAATACTTGATAACAAGTTAGTGGAACTGCTTGGGAAGGGTTAGGTGTGGCCTTGTTGGAAGAGGTGATCACTGGGAGTGGACCCAGTGTCCAATGACATCACTTAGGTCTTGTGACATCATCCTGTTCCTGTGATATGATTTGGGTCCTACTTCATCACCTAGGACTTATGTAATCTCCTGGGCCATATGTTGTCACCTGGGTCCTATGATATAACCTTGGTCCTATGACTTTTCTTTCTTTTTCATCAATATTAGGCCATTCATTTCGAATTGGTTTTAATTTCCCCATTTTGTTTGTGTTATAGAAGTGGTGGGATAATTGCAGAAATGACCAGGAAAACTGAAAGCCAGTTAGATTTTTCCTGCATTCTGAAACATAAAAATAGGTTTAAAGGTCATAGTCACCACCTGTTTTAAGACTGTATCTTAATCTTTCTTTTATCTTGGAGCCACTGTGACCCCAGCAGTTGAATTATCTGCACTAACATTGTTTTCAACAGGACGCATTCAGTTTACTAGCATATTCGGATCCTTGGAACAGTCCAGTTGGAAATCAACTTGACCCAATTCAGAGAGAACCTGTGTGCTCAGCTCTTAACAGTGCAATATTAGGTAAGTAGCTAAAGCAAGTCAGGTAGACTTCAGCTACATTCTCAACATTTGAGAGGATATTATATTAATATCGGTTTCAGAAAAATAGGGATATAGCATTGTATTTAAATTACAGAAAATTTCCTCCATACCAAACAGACTACTTGAATTCTGATGGAATAAATTTGGTAGATTCTGAAGTATATCTTGGAAAGTGCACATATGTAAGTACTTAATGAGTCTTTTTTAGAATGCGGTATTTGGGTGGTCTTTGTGTTTAAATAAAAAAAAAAACACTCTATGGGCACCTCATTTGGGTACTGGGAATAATATGCATTTTTCTTTTAAAGTCTTTCATCTACTTGGTCTGAGGTGTTCCTCCTGTATGGAAGAATATATGGATATTGCAGGAAGATAGCCTTGTGTTGCATTGGTGCTGTGTTGTAGAAACACTGTGCTATAGAAATAGAGTTAATATGTGATCTTGACTAGCCCAGATAAGAAAGGTGACTTCATACTGAAAATACAGGAAGGTATGTCAGCAGAAATATTTAATAGGCAGAACAAAACTTGGCTTGGCTGCTGTGGAAGGAAATTAGGCATATTTCTGAAGAGTTTGGTAGTTGTTCCACAGGAAAATGAGGCTAGAAAGGAATACTTGTTACTCAGTATGCTATGCTGGAAACACCCTGATACCATTCGGAAACTTTAAATCAGGGTGTTAAAGGAAGTAAGAGTATCTGAGCTCACTATATTTGTAGCGTCTGTGTTTCAGACATAAGCAGTACCAACCCCTGGATTCAAACATTTCTGTTTAAATTAAATAGATCACTAAGGAGTGAGGCTTTATCAGTGTGTATGGGAAGTGGAAATGAGAATCTGCTGTTTGCTTAGTTTTTTTTTCTATCATACTTCACCTCAGTGATATTAATTGTAATTATATACTGAGCAAATACATTTATACAAATTCCTAGGTAATATGAAATGTCACATAGTTCATGTCCACATAAAACTTAATCTCTGAGCTATTTTCTTCCAAGGAAATTCAGATCAAGGGTTATTTTACATCTGACTTTTGGAGTCTTAAATTTCCCAATAAAATGAGGCTCTAGACCAATTTAGAAGTCTGTGGTGTTATTTGGCCCAGTGAACCTTAGAAGCTTTCTTAGCCATGCGTTTTAAATAGTTTTGGAAATGTGACAGCACTGTCACATGAGTAGAGTGACTTAGATATTAGTACTTGTACTGAAGACTAATATTCATTGTAACAATGTAGAGAAAGCCATGAGTGCTCATATTTATCCTTAATCTGATGATAGGGGTCAATGCTGCCATTTGGGAGGATGAATAGTAGCCTTTGTGTTAGTTTCTTACACTAATATTTATGTGTATAGAATGACATGAATTTGGCTCTTGAGCTGCATTTTCAGTGGCTACAGAATGTCATCCCATTGGTAAAAATAAGAAAACTTAATAATAGTGCTAACCTAGGGGGGATGGCATCTCCACTGTAAAGGTTTTTTGTTTTTTTTTTTTTTTTTTTTTTTTTTTTTGAAACGGCTAGATTGTGGTGTATCAAAACATCTGATTGCTATTTTAAGCAACAAACATGAAGTTTCTGAAGATGCCAATTTTCTTGTGTCAGTTTTTTTTTAAGATTTATTTATCATGTATAAGTATGTATGCCTGCACACCAGAGGAGTGCCCCAGATCTCATTATAGATGGTTGTCAGCCAACATGTGGTTAATGGGGATTGAACTCAAGACCATTGGAAGAGCAACCAGTGCTCTTAACTTCTGAGATATCTTTCTAGCCCTTGGGAAAGTTTTTAATTTCTTCAGTTCTTCAAGTCAAATGCTTAGAAGCATTATCCAAAATACATGTGTTAGGCTGGGTGAAAAAAGCATGCCTTTAATCCTAACACTAAGGGGGCAAAGACAGGTAGGTCTCTGTGAAGGTGAAACCAGTCTGTTTCACATAAACAATTGTCTGGCCAGCCAGAATACAAAGTGAGACCTTGGGGTCGAGATAGAGGGGGGAAAAGCCATGAATAATGTTTATACTTACATCAAAATCAATCTAAACCTTACTATAGGTGACTGCATGTTTTCTGCTACTCATAGGCAGACCTATATGTAATACATAATGGACTGTTATATATTTCTTTTTTATATTTTGAAAACATCATGTTTTTATTTGTATCATTTGTTTTAGATTTTAAAACCAGAAATTTTCTTTGAATTGTGCACAAATGTCAGGATGTCTGGTCCAAAATGATACCTTTTCTTAATTACACTCATTGCTCTAAAGACAAGAGAGTATTAGAGTACAAGTAAATTTATAGCTCTTTCCAGGATACATGATAGTGCATAAATGTATTATGAGTAATCTGAGATAATTATTGTAAGCACATTTGGTCTGATGTGTATATTCATATGATCAGAGCACACAATAGATAGCGTTGACACAGGCCTTGGCTTTGAAACTTAGACTAACAGTTTTTACTGCTGTGAGTTTCTATTACCTTACTCTTTCTTTCAGATCAGCCATTATCACAATAATTTGTGACCTTGTTTCTTTTTTTTAATTAATTACAGTTTATTCTCCTTGTATCCCACCTGTAGCTCCCTCCCTCTTCTCTTCCCAATTCTTCCCTCTCTCTTCTCAACCCATGCCTGTCCCCCAGACCACTGATAGGGGAAATCCTCCTACACTTCCATCTGATCCTAGTCTATCAGGTCTCATCAGGAGTGGGTGCATTGTCTTCCTCTGTGGCCTGGTAAAGCTGCACCCCCCTGAGGGGGAAGTGTTCAAAGAGCAAGCAAACCAGTTTATGTCAGAATCATAAACTGTTGCCATTACTAGGGAGCCCACTTGAACACTGAATTGCCATGGTCTACATCTGTGCAGGGGTTGTAGGTTATCTCCATGAATGGTCCTTGGTTGGAGTATCAGTCTCAGAAAAGACCCCTGTTGTCCAGGTTTATTTTGGTTCTTTTGTTCTCCTTGTGGAGCTCCTGTCCCCTCCATGTCTTTCTATCTCTCCCTTCTTACCTAAGATTTCATGTACTCTACCCAAAGTTTGGCTATGATTCTCAGAGTCTCCTTTGATACTCTTCAGGGTAGAGTCTTTCAGAGGCCCTTTGTGGTAGGCTACTGTCTTGTTCCATCTTTTATCCCTCTTCTAATGACCATCCTCATAGCCTTTCCAAATGAAGATTGAGCATCTTACCCAGAGTCTTCCTCCTTGATTAGCATTTTTAGGTTACAGATTTTAGTATGATTATCTTATAGTATATGTCTAATATCCACTTATGAGTGAGTAAATACCCTGTGTGTCTTTCTACTTCTGGGATACCTCACTCAGGAAGATCTGTTCTAGGTCCCACTATTTTACTGCAAATTTAATGATTACCTTGATTTCAATTGCCGAGTAGTATTTCATTGTGTAAATAAACCGCAATTTCTGGATCCATTCTTCAACTGAAGGACATCTAGGTTGTTTCCAGGCTCTAGCTATTATGAATAAAGCTGCTAAAAACATGGTTGCACAAATGTCCTTGTTGTATCCTTGAGCATCTTTTCGATATATTCCAAGCAGTGTTATAGCTTGAGGTAGCACTCTTCCTAATTGTCTGAGAAAGCACCAGATTTATTTCCTAAGTGGTTGTACAAGTTTATATTCCCACCAGCAAAGGAGAAGGGTTCCCCTTTCTCCATATCTTCTCCAGCGTTTATTGTCACTTACTTTTAGATCTTAGCCATTTTGATAGGTGGAAGGTGAAATCTCAAGATCGTTTTGATTTGGATTTCCCTGATGACTAAGGATGTTGAGCATTTCTATGTGTCCTTTGTTGAAAATTCTCTTTTTAGCCCTGAATATCATTTTTGTTGGATTACCTGATTTGTTGCAGCTTAACTTCTTGAGTTCATTTTATATTCTGGATATTAGCCCTCTGTCAGATACAGGGTTGGTGAATATCTTTTCCCAATCAGTTGTCAGTCCTTTTTTTCTGAAAACAATGTCATTTGCTTTACAGAAGCTTTTCAGTTTCATGAGGTCCCATTTATTGATTGTTGCTCTTAGAGCCTGTGCTGTTGGTGTTCTGTTCAGGAAGTTGTCTCCTGTGACAATGAGTTCAAGGCTCTTCCCCACTTTTTCTTCTAACAGGTTTAATGTGTCTGTTTTTATATTGAGTTCTTTGATCCAATTGGACTTTAGTTTTGTGCTGGGCGATATGTATGAATTTATTTGCGTTTTTCTCCATGTAGATTTCCAGTTAGACAAGCATCATTTTTTGAAGATGCTATTTTTTTCCATGGTATGGTTTTGGCATCTTTGTCAAAAATCAGATGTCCATAAATGTGTGGGTTTATTTATTTGATTCCATTGATCAACCAGTTGGTTTCTATGCCAGTAAAATTCAGTGTTTACTACTATTGCTCTATAGTACAGCTTGATATCAGAGATGGAAATGCCTCCAAGAGTTCTTTTTTGTAGAGAATTGTTTTAGCAATTCTGTGTTTCTTTTTATTCCCTATGAAGTTGAGAACTTTTTCTATCAAGGTCTGTAAAGATTTGTGTTGGTAATTTGATGGGAATTATATTGAATCTGTTGATTACTTTTGGTAAGATGGCCATTTTTACTATGTTAATCCTGCCGAGCCATGAGCATGGGAGATCTTTCCATTATCTGATATCTTTTTTTCTATTTCTTTCTATCGAGACTGGGAATTTGATGCATACAAGTTTTTGACTTACTTGGTTAGAGTCACACCAAGGTATTTTATGTTATTAGTGGCTATTGTGAAGGGTTTTGTTTCCCTAATATCTTTCTCAGACATTTTGACTTTTGTATACAGAAGAGCTACTGATTTTTTTTGAGTTATTTTTTTATCCAGCCACTTTGCTGAAGGTGTTTTATCAGCTGTAGCAGTTCTTTGGTAGAATTTTGGGAGTCACTGATGTATGTATGCTATCATCTGCAAATAGTGATTTATTGACTTCTTTCTTTCCGATTTGTATCTCCCTGATCTCTTTAATTGTCTTATAGCTATAGCTAGGACTTCAAGAACTATGATGAAGAGATATGTAGAAAGTGGGCAGTATTGCCTTGTCTCTGATTTCAATGAGACTGATTTAAGTTTCCCTTCCTTTGTTTTGATGTTGTTATAGGCTTACTGTATATTGCCTTTATTATTTTTATGTCAGTGCCTTGTATCCCTGATCTCTCCAAGACTTTAACCATGAATGGGTGCTGGATTTTATGAAATGGTTTCAGCATCTAAGAGATGTTTTACATGTGTTTTTTTTTTTTCCAGATTGTTTATATGTTGGATTACATTGTTGGATTTCCATATATTGAACCACCCTTACATACCTGGGATGAAGCCTACTTGGTCATAGTTGATGATATCTCTGATGTGTTATTGTATTAAGTTTGCAAGTATTTTGTTGAATATTTTTGCATCAATGTTCATAAAGGAGATTGGCCTGAAATTCTCTTTGTTGGATCTTTGTGAGGTTTAGGTGCCAAAATAACTGTGGCTTCATAGAATGAGTTTCGCGGTATTCCTTTTGTTGCTATTTTATAGAATAGTTTAAAGAGTATTGGTGTTAGGTCTTCTTCGAAGGTCTGGTAAAATTCTTCTCTGAAAACTTCTGCCCTGGGCTTTATTTTTTTATTTTTATTTTTTGAATGGGAGACTTTTGATGACAGCTTCTATTTCTGTCAAGAATATAAGACTATTTAATTGATTTACATGGTCTTGATTCAGCTTTGGTAAGTGGAATCGACAAGAAAATTATATATTTCATTTAGATGTTAAATTTTGTGGCATATAGGCTTTTTACTTAAGACCCAATGATTGTTTGGATTTCCTCAGTGTGTGTTGTTATGTCCCCCTTCTCATTTATGATTTCATCGATTAGAATGGTGTCTTTCTGCCTTTTAGTTAGTTTGGCTAAGGGTTTGTTTATCTTTGGGATTTTCCCAAAGAACCAACTCTTGGTTTCATTGATTCTTTGAATTATTTTTTTTTGTTTCTAATTTATTGATTTCAGCCCCAAGGTTGATTATTTCCAACCCTCTACTCCTCTTTGGTTTGACTGCTTCTTTCTCTTCTAGGGTTTTTAGGTGAGCCATCAAGTTGCTTGAATGAGATGTTTAGAATTTCTTCTCGAAAACATGTAGTGCTACTTCAAATTGCATTCGTTGTATCCCATAATTTTGGGTATGTTGTACTTTCATTTTCATTGAGCTCTAGGAAGACTTTAATTTCTTTCTTTATTTCTTCCATGATCCAGCTGTCATTGAGTAGCGAGTTGTTCAATTTCCATGTGTGTATATGCTTTTTGCTATTTCTGTGGTTGAGGTCCACCTTTAGTCCATGATGTTTAGATAGGATTTACGGTATTATTTCAGTCTTCTTGTATCTGTTGAGGCTCACTTTGTGACTAACTATATAGTCTATTTTGGAGAAGGGTCCATGATGTGCTGAGAAGTTTAATTCTTTTGTGTTTGGGTGAAAGGTTCTGTAGATGACTGTTAGGTTCATTTGATTCATGACCTTGGTTATAATCATAGTTTCTTTTTTTAATTTTTGTTTTGTTGTCCTTTGTTGTGAGTGAGGTCTCCCACTATTAATGTGTGTTGATCTATGTGTGGTTTCAGTTTCATTAATGTTTCTTTTACAAATGTTGGTACCCTTGTATTTGCAGCATAGATGTTTAGGATTGTGATGATTTCCTGGTGGAATTTTCCTTTGATGAGTATGAAGTGTCCTTCCCCATCTCTTTTGATTAATTTTGGTTGAAAGTCTATTTTATTAGATGTTAGGATGGTTACTCCTGCTAGCTTCCTGTATTCACTTGCTTGGAAAACCATCTTTCAGCCCTTTCTTCTCAGGTAATATCTATCTTTGTTCTTAGGTGTGTTTCTGGTATGCAACCGAATTTTGGTTCTTGTTTACACATCTATTGTGTTGATGTGTGTCTTTTTATTGGAGAAATGAGTCCATTGATGTTGAGAGATATTAAGGACCAGTGGCTGTTAGATCTTTTGATTTTGATATTGGCTGAGGTAGTGTGTTTGTGTGCTTGACTACTTTTAGTTTTGCTTTAGTGAGCTTATTTATTGCCTGTGTTTTCCTGAAAGAATTCTGTTTTCCTGGTTTGTATTTTTTCCTTCTCGTATCTTCTGTAATGCTGGGTATGTGGGTAGGCATTGTTGAACTTTGTTGTTGTTTTTTCTGCCTATGAGAACTGAGAGTTTTGCAGGTATAGTAGAATGTGCTGACATCTGTGTTCTCTTAGGGTCTGCATGATATCTGTCCAGGCCCTTCTGGCTTTCATAGTCTCTGTTGAAAAGTCAGGTGTGATTCTAATGGGTTTGCCATTATATGTTACTTGGCCTTTTTTTCTTGCAGCTTTTAGTATTTTTTTTTTGTTGTTGTTGTTGTTGTTGTTGTTCTGTATAATTACTGTTTTGATTATTATGTGGCAGGAGGATTTTCTTTTCTGATCTAATTCATTAGGTGTTCTGTAGGTCTCTTGTATTCTTCTAGGCCTCTCCTTTAAGTTGGGGAAATTTTCTTTTATGATTTTGTTGAAAATATTTTCTGGGCCATGGAGATGGGAATCTTCTTTTTCCTCTGTTCCTGATACTTTTAGATTTTGTCTTTTCATGTTGTCTTGGGTTTCTTGGATAGTTTGTGTCAGGGCATTTTCAGATTTATTATTTTCTTTGACAGATACATTGATTTCTTCCATTATATCTTCCACACCTGAGATTTTTTTCCATCACTTATAATCTGTTTTTTATGCTTATCTCTGTATTTCCTGTTTTCTTTCCTAAGTTCTTCCTCTCCATGATTTTCTCCATTTGTGAATTCTTTAATTTTTCCAATTTTATCTTTAGATCTTGAGCAGTTTTATTTTTTTTTTATTTCCTTCAACTTTCTGACTGTTTAATATCCTGTTTTTCCTTCAATTCCTTCAGGTGTTTGTTTGAATATTTCTCTGTTTCATTTATTTCTTTCATTGTTTTAATCATTTCTTCTCTGAAAGCCACAAACTGTTTGGATGCATCTTCTTGTACTTATTTGTGAATGGCCATAATCTGACTTTATCTTCCTCTAATTCTTTACACATTTCATTTGGTTCCTCCATTAACCTCTTCATAAGCATAGGTCATCTTGAATTTCACTTCTGTTAAGGTGTCTAGGGCTACTTGCCCCTGTATAATTGGGTTCTCGGGATAGCATACTGCCCTGCCTTATAATGGTTGTTCTTTTAAACTAGCCTTTACCAGTATGGCAGACTGAAGTGTTGTCTGTTAATTTCTGGTGCCTGCTACAATCCTGGGGTGGGAAGAATCTCCATGACCGAGTTCTGAAGGAGGCCTCCTTAGCTCTTAGGGTATGGTCAACAGAATGGCAGTGCTTCTCAGAAATTGCCAAAGTTAATCACAGATGTATGGAACTGTGTGGTAACTGCTCTTCTCTCACCAGAATTCCTGGAGACACATGCCCTGCTGCTGGGTTATTTGCTCTTAATTTAGTGATCTGCTATTGCTGTTCTTGTGCTGTGTTTGCTGGGCACAGCCCTCTTGAAGAACCAGGGAGTCCTACAGTTTTGTCAGTTTAGCTAGGGATGACTGGTTTCACCTTGGAGCACTATCTGGGGACTGATCCAGTGGCTGTCAGGCTTCTGTATGTCTGAGGTTGGAGCTTTGTGCCCCAGTACTCTAGTGGTAATCAGTGGCAGGTGAGCATAGTGCTCATGCATTCATCAGGAGTTTAGAGCCTGAGGGAACCCAGAAACTTTTCTGGAGCTGGTTGTCCTTAGGTAAGATCTGATGTTTCCCTTGCCATGGGGTTTCTTCATGGCAAGGAAAATCAGTCTCTGATGTTTGGGGGTCCACAGTTCCATCTCGAATGATAAGTTGAGCACCCAGGTGGAGTGGTTCAACTATGCTGGAGATTGGGTGCCTTGGCACCTGCAGGAAAACAGGAACCTATCCTGAGAACTTTTTTGTGTGGTGGTGGTGGGGTTGGTTGAGTGTCCTGACCTCTCAAAAGAGAAACCCAATATCTGGTGCCCTGGGGCCCACAGTTCAATCTGGGATGGTAATCAGAGCACACAGACCTGTGGCTCTGTGCTGACAACCAACCACCCTCAAGGACCTGGAAACTCTTCTGTGGTTTAACTGGATGACCTGAACCTGATTGATTCCCAGACTGTGCGGTTTTCTCTCACCTGGTAAATACAATCTCTGGTGTTTTAAGGTCCAGTTTTCTGTCACTGTGCCATCCCTTCTGTGCTGCTGGTCAGAAACAGCGTCCTCCAGGTGGTGCAATCTTGGATATTCTGCACGATCTTGTTTCTTAAAAGACTCAAGATACTTAAAACCAGATGCTTCCTTTGGTCAAAGAGTGTAATAGTGAACCCAGTGCTCACTTGAGCAAAGTACTTCCTGTGAACCATAAGCTTATCCAAACAACAACAAAATATTTTTTTTTTCCTTTTTATTTGTCAGTAAATCAGTACTTGAATAGACATAACATAGACCTTTTTCTTGGTGTATGTGGGAGTTTCAGGATAGGGTTTCTGTATGTCGTGGACTTGCTTGGCAGATAAGGCTGGCCTTGAATTCAGAGATTGACCTGCATTTTCCAAAATGCTAGGATTAAAGGCATGAACCACCCAACATGCTCCCGCTCCAGACCACATTTTATTAAACTGTATTTTCTGCCAGGTCTGCTCCATGCTTTTATTACATTTGTGCCTCATTCCTTCAGAATTGTTTTTCCTGCTGTATTGCAAACTCTTTATGCTTAGGCTATCCATAACTGAGCTTAGGCTATAGCTAATCAGAGAGCTTGAGAGTTACTGTTTCTCGTTCTGCCCCTGTCAACATTACCTGCAGAAGTATGGATAGTTTCACTAACCTAATGTTTTTATAAAGTTTGGAACCATCTCCAGAGAGAAAATACTAGTTTCTGAGTGGGGTCTTGTTACCCTAAGTTCATGTCTTCTTTGTAGTCATTGCACATTTTATACCAGCCCTCAGGAGGCAGAGACCAGCAGATCCCAGATGCAGACCACCTGGTCTGTAGAGAGAGTCCTGATCAAAAACAAAACAAACCTACTTGTCTTAAGACTGTGATGTGTAACACCCAAGAATATTCTATTTATATAATATCTGAACTAATGATCAGAGGTTAGCCTCTTCAATTCTACAGTGGCTTTGCTCTGTTATCTGATAGGCCTTTCCTTGCTTCTGAATAACATTTACCAGCACATCTTAGAGGCAGCTCAACAACCCTCACCAGACTTTATCTACAGGAGGTTGAGTATCATCACTGGAAACTTTGAATGAAAATCTGGTACTAGCTTTTCTTGTTAATGTCAGCTGACCTTGGTTAAGTATCAAGGTTGAGAGAGAAGTAAAATGTTAAATACAAAACTTAAAAAGGATCTCTGAGTTTCAGGCCAGTAAGGAATAATAAGTGAATCTATGTATCAAAAAAAATTAACAGACAGGAGTAGTAGTGCATGCCTGCCTATAACCCTAAAGAGTCAGAGACAGGTGGATTGAGTTCCAGGCCTTCCTAGTCTACAATGCATGTCCAGGACAACCAAGGCTACATGGAGAAATCCTCTCTTAAAAAAAACAATGAAAGAAAGAAAGAAAGAAAGAAAGAAAGAAAGAAAGAAAGAAAGAAAGAAAGAAAGAAAGAAAGAAAGAAAGGAGAAAGAGTCAATAAATAAAGTTTTAAGAAACCTTATTTCTGTAAGAACTGTTCTTAGAAATACCTATCTGCCTTGCTATTCATGTGAAAGTTCAGATACACACAGGTACTGATGTAGGAAATGTTGTATTTTCATGACTGAAAGATTGTTTTAAAAATAGTTGTTAATTGCTATTTCCATGTTCTAATCCTTTTTCCTTAGAAACTCACAATCTGCCAAGGCAACCTCCCCTTGCTTTAGCAGTGGGACAGACCACACAGTGTCTAGAATTGATGGCTCGATCAGGAATTGGATCCTGTGCAGTTGCCACAGTGGAAGACTACCTACATTAGCTATGCACTTCAGGAGCTCACACTTACACTGTGGCAAGTAGTCAACGTGGAAGAAGACCAGCTCTGCTAAACTGAAATTTAGATTTTTTTTTTTTAATTATCCACTGGGGGCAGGTTTTGTAGCTATAGATTGGTTCCTTGTTTACAACATAACACAAATGATTTTCTAACTTAGTTTTGGAGAAAATATTTTCCATCCTTTAACCTCTTAGTTGTCTATGAGTTAAATATTACTGAATTTCAGATGTTCAGATTGATTATCATAAATCCTTTAAAATAATTACCTAAAAGAAACTAAAAAGACCACTTTCTTTGTTGGCAGGAGAAGGAGGGAAAGAAATGAATCAAGTAGTGTTTGTGTTAGCATGTGGGTGATGTAAACTACAAGTTGGGAGCTGCTCTGAACCCTCCTCCTGTGCAAGCATTCAATCAGTGAAACTTGCAAAATGCATAAACTTCAGACAGTTCGAATTTAATAGTGTTGATGAAAGAAATCCATTTTTAATGTGCACTGTAAAATTTGAAATACTCAGGAGACGAGTGAGTATGTTTGTTGCTACTAAAAATACCAGCCTGTTGTCCCAATAGTTTTGTTTTTAACATGATCCTCTTTAACTTTGTTTCCTGTTTAACTGCAGATGACTTCTGTTGTAGACTCACACTTTTAGCTGTTGTGTTATAACAGTATTACATGTCAACAGTGTGGTTGCTACCTTTATTTATATAAAAACCAAATATCTAGTCAATTTACCGTGTCTTTATTTAATCTTTGTACACCTTCCATTTTTAAGTACTTAAATGAGTACTATATTGCAATAAAAATATAGTGACGTAATTAACCAGCCATTAAACTTTACGTCTAAGGATATTAGTGTCAGTTGAATTTATGTATTAGGTTCTTATATAGTTTTTTAGAATAATTACTATTACTGGTTCTGATATACTGCTACCTTCCCCTCATAAGCCAAAAGTTTAAAAAGGAAACTTCCATTCCATTAGGAAAACAGAACAAAACTCATTACCTGACAGACTGCACTTTCTGTATTTTAACTTTTTGGAGTTTCTTCATTTTGCAAGGTATTCACCTTCCTTTTTCAAATTACCTGTAAAAAATGAAATCCAGTTTGTGGAATAAGATTTCTGTAAATTAACACTTCATTGACTACATGTGAGTGCAGGTTTTATTTTGAAGAAATAATGGAGCACAGTTTTAGCCAAATTGACAAGGCCTAGGGGCCACAAATATCCAAGAATACCTGCAAATGCACCTCACCCTTACATGAAGTTACTTAAATGAGAACAAATCATACCTTTTTGTTTCCTGATGATTCCTTTATGCTATGAGGGGAAAGTTAGAACAGCAGGAAGTAAAAAGTGCTCAAAACAAGTAGGCTAAATTCCCCTGCTGACTTTCATGACCACTACCTTCAATTTGTAATCATGCCACACAACATTGCCACCAAATCCCAGTCACTGAACAAGCATGGAGTATCCTCAGAATTTATACTTGAACACTGTTGGTAGGCACGCAGAGAGTATGCTTAACAATGTGGAAAAACTCAGGAACTGTTTGTATAACTTAGCACTTCAGATACCAAGTAAAGGGTGGTGCTTGTCTCATAGTTATAAGTAGGATTTGTTCAACAGTTTGGGCACTAGAGACAAAGGGCAAACACCAGAAACTTACTAAACTGTCTGGAAAGTAGAATAATGACAGAAACTGTACAGATGGAATGTGATGGGGGACGTTGAATTTGGTTATTGAAGACAAAGAATTCAACAGCACAAGCATCTGCTTATATGCCTCAGGGATTCAATATCAAAATAATTATGGGAAAATAACCAACATATTGGACCTACTATCCTGATTTTTTAAAACTTCAGAATTTAGACTGCACCAAGGCCAGATGTAGCATGCACAACTTTAATCTCAGTACCTAGAGGCAGAAGCAGGCAAATCTGAGTTTGAGGCTAGTCTGGTATACAGAGTGAGTCATTAACTCTGTCTTTGAAAATAAAAATAATATGCCAAGGAATGCCAAGTGGAAAGGAGTAAGCTCAGTAGGACTTATTTCATGGGATAAAAACAAATGTAACTCAAAACTTGAGTTTTAAGCACAGAGCATGGAGCAAAGCTGCTAAATAAAATAGGGAACAGAGAAAAGGTGGTGGCAGGTCAGACAAGCATATGAAAAGTTTGGATTTAGGAGCTTTGGCTAAATGCCTGCTGCAACACTGAATGGTAAGTTTTTTTTTTTTTTTTTTTTGAGTCTTGCAATATATCTAGGATTTATTTCTCACTTTTTTTTTTCAAAGCAGTTTATTCAGGAACCTTGAACAATCATCTGACCCTGGGGAAAGCCAGCCCATAGCTTAAATAGCCTCTGGGTAGCCAACCCCAGCGTGCCATGTGGGCAATGCAGATAGGTCCACATACATGGAAGCAAGCCAGATCCTTGGCCTTAGCCAAATGTGGAGTTGTTCGTGACAGAGAACACTCACCATCAGGAAGGTGGAAGGACGAAACCAGCTCCATCTTATTTTTTTTTTCAATGCAGTTTATTCAGGAACCTTGAACAATCCTTGGACCTTGGTGCATGATAAATATGGATCTATTTTCATTTTTCTACATGTAGACATCCAGTTAGACCAGCACCATTTGTTGAAAATGCTATCTTTTTTCCATTGTATGGTTTTGGCATCTTTGTCAAAAATCAGGTGTCCATAAGTGTGTGGGTTTTATTCTGGGTCTTTTATTTGTTTCTATTGTACACCATTCTGTTTCTATGAATGTACCATGCAGTTTTTAAAACTGTTGCTCTATAGTACAGCTTCAGATCAGGGATGGAAATACCTCCAGAAGATCTTTTATTGTAGAGGATTGTTTTAGCAATTCTGGGTTTCTTGTTATTCCATATGAAGTTGAGAATTTCTCTTTCCAGGTCTGTAAAGAATTGTGTTGGTAGTTTAATGGGCATTGCATTGAATCTGTAGATTGCTTTTGGTAAGATGGCCATTTTACTATGTTAATCTTGCCAAGCCATGAGCATGGGAGATCTTTCCATCTTCTCATATCTTCTTCTAATTCTTTCTTCAGAGATTTGAAATTTTTTTCATACAAGTCTTTGACTTCCTTGGTTAGGGTTACTCCGAGGTACCTTATGTCATTTGTGGCTAGTGTGAAGGGTGTTGTTTCCCTAATTTCTTTCTCAGCCTTTTTGTCTTTTGTATACAGGAGGGCTACTGATTTTTTGAGTTAATTTTGTATCCGGCCACTTTGCTGAAGGTGTTTATCAGCTGTAGGAGTTCCCTGGTGGAGTTTTTGGGGTCACTCACATATACTATCATATCATCTGCAAATAGTGATAATTTGACTTCTTCCTTTCCAATTTGTATCCCCTTGATCTCCTTCAACTGTCTTATTGCTCTAGCAAGGACTTCCAGCACTATGCTGAAGAGATATGGAGAGAGTGGGCAGCCTTGTCTTGTCCCTGATTTCAGTGGGATTGCTTTAAGTTTCTCTCCGTTCAGTTTGATGTTGGCTATAGGCTTGCTGTATATCGCCTTTACTATGTTTAGATATGTGCCTTGTATCCCTGATCTCTGCAATACTTTGAACATGAATGGATGTTGGATTTTGACAAATGCTTTTTCAGCATCTAGGGAGATTATCATGTGGTTTTTTCTTTCAATTTGTTAATATGATGGATCACATTGATGGATTTCCGTATATTGAACCACCCCTGCATAGCTGGCATGAAGCCTACTTTGTCATAGTGGGTCATATCATTGATGTGTTCTTGGATTTGGTTTGCAAGTATTTTATTAAGTATTTTTGCATCAATGTTCATAAGGGAGATTGGCCGGAAATTCTCTTTCTTTGTTGAGTCTTTGTGAGGTTTAGGTACCAAGGTGACTGTAGCTTCATAGAATGAATTTGGTAATATTCCTTTTGTTTCTATTTTGTGGAATAGTTTGAAGAGAATCGGTGTTAGCTCTTCTTTGAAGGTCTGGTAGAATTCTGCGCTGAAGCCACCTGGTCCTGGGCTTTTTTTTTTTTTTTTTTTTTTTTTGATGGGAGACTTTTGATGACCGCTTCTATTTCTTTGGGGGATATAGGACTATTTAGTTGATTTGCCTGGTCATGATTCAGCTTTGGTAAGTCAAATCGATCAAGAAAATTGTCCATTTCATTTAGATTGTCAAATTTTGTGGCATATGGACTTTTGAAGTAAGTCCTAATGATTGTTTGGATTTCTTCATTGTCTGTAGTTATATCCCCCTTTTCATTTCTGATTTTGTTGATTTGGGTGGTGTCTTTCTGCCTTTTAGTTACCTGGCTAAGGGTTTGTCGATTTTGTTGATTTTCTCAAAGAACCAGCTTTTGGTTTCATTGATTCTTTGAATTGTTTTATTTGTTTCCAATTGATTGATTTCAGCCCTGAGTTTGATTATTTCCAGCCGTCTACTCCTTCTTGGTGTGTCTGCTTCTTCTTTTTCTAGGGTTTTTAAGTGAGCCATTAGTGTGCTTGAATGAGCTGTCTCGAATTTCTTCTTGAAGGCACTTAGTGCTATGAACTTTCCTCTTAGCACTGCTCTCATTGTGTCCCACAAGTTCGGGTATGTTGTGTCTTCATTTTCATTGATTTCTAGAAAGATTTTAATTTCTTTTTTATTTCTTCCCTGACCCAGCTGTCATTTAGTAACAAGTTGTTCAGTTTCCATGTGTGTGTAGGCTTTTTGTTATTTCTGTTATTGTTGAGGTCCAGCTTTATTCCATGATGATCAGACAAGATACATGGGATTATTTCAATCTTCTTGTATCTGTTGAGGCTTGCTTTGTGACCCACTATATGGTCTATTTTGGAGAAGGTTCCATGAGGTGTTGAGAAGAAGGTAAATTCTTTTGTGTTTGGGTGTAAAGTTCTGTAAATGTCATTTAGGTCCATTTGATTCATGACCTCTGTCAGAGACATTGTTTCTTTGTTTAATTTCTGTTTTGTTGACCTGTCCTTTGTTGAGAGTGGGGTGTTGAAGTCTCCCACTATTAATGTGTGGGGATCTATATGTGCTTTAAATTTTATCAATGTTTCTTTCACAAATGTGGGTGCCCTTGTATTTGGGGCATAGATGTTCAGGATTGTGATGTCTTCCTGGTGGAATTTTCCCTTGATGAGTATGAAGTGTCCTTCCCCATCTCTTTTTATTAATTTTGGTTGAAAGTCTATTTTATCAGACATTAGAATGGCTACTCCTGATTGCTTCTTGGGTCCGTTTGCTTGGAAAGTTGTCTTCCAACCCTTTACCCTCAGGTAATGTCTATCTTTGTGTCTTAGGTGTGTTTCTTGTATGCAACAGATTGCTGGGTTTTGTTTACGTATCCATTCTGTTAATCTGTGTCTTTTTATTGCAGAGTTGAGTCCATTGATGTTGAGAGAGATTAATGACCAGTGGCTGTTAGATCTCTTGATTTTGATGTTGGCTGTGGTCATCAGGTTGTTCTCTTGGTTGCTTTTTGTTTTACTGAAGTGAGGTTATTTATTTCCTGTGTTTTCTTGAATGTAGCTAGCTTTCTTGGGTTGTATTTTCCCTTCCAGTGTCTTCTGTAATGCTAGATTTGTTTGTAGGTATTGTTGAAATTTGTTTTTGTCATTGAATATCTTGTTTTCTCTGTCTATGAGGACTGAGAGTTTTGCGGTTATAGTAGCCTGGGCTGACATCTCTGTTCTCTTAGGCTCTGCATGATATCCGTCCAGGCCCTTCTGGCTTGCATAGTCTCTGTTGAAAAGTCAGGTGTGATTCTAATGGGTTTGCCATTATATGTTACTTGGCCTTTTTCCCTTGCAGGTTTTAGTATTTTTTCTTTGTTCTGTATACTTACTGTTTTGATTATTATGTGGCGGGAGGATTTTCTTTTTTGGTCAAATTTGTTGGGTGTTCTCTAGGCCTCATGTATTCTAATTGGCCTCTCCTTTAGCTTGGGGAAATTTTCTGCAATGATTTTTTTGAAAATATTTTCTGGGCCTTGGAGAAGGGAGTCTTCTTTTTCTTCTATACCTATTATTCTTAGGTTTTGTCTTTTCATATTGTCTTGCATTTCTTGGACGGTCTGTGTCAGGAATTTTTCGGATTTAACATTTTCTTTGACAGATACATCGATTTCTTCCATTGTATCTTCTACACCTGAGATTCTTTCTTCCATCTCTTGTAGTCTGTTGGTTATGCTTACCTCTGTAGTTCCTGTTTTCTTCCCTAGATTCTTCCTTTCCATTATTTCTTCCTTTCCATTATTTCTTCCATTTGTGTTTTCTTTAATTTTTCTAATTCTATCTTCTGGTCTTGAGTTGTTTTGTTTACTTCCTTCACCTGTCTGATTGTACTTTCCTGTTTTTCTTTTAGTTCCTTCCACTCTGTTTCTTTTATTTCATTCAGTGTTTTAAGCATTTCCTTTCTAAAGGCCATAAACCATTTGGCTGCAGCTTCCTCTATTTCTTTAGGGATGGCAATATTCTGTTTGAGTTTATCTTCCTCTATGTCTTTACGAATCTTATTTGTTTCCTCTGTTATCATCTTCATGAGCATACTTGTTAGGTCATCTTCTTGGATTTCAGTTATGCTGGGGTGTCCAGGGCTACTTGCCCCTGTGTAACTGGGTTCTGGAGATGCCATATTGTTCTGTCTTTTGTTGCTTGAGCTTTTACGCTGGCCTGTACCCATTGTGCTATCTTAGGTGTTTGGGGTTATTTTCTGGTGGTTCCTGGGGATCCTGTGGTGGAGAGAATCCCCTTTGCAGAAAGCTGTTTTTTCCTGAAGGATGTCTTCTCAGCTTTTTGTTTATAGTCCCTGGATGACTGGTGTTTTTTCAGGAGTTGCTCACCTCAGGGATATAGACCTGAGTGGTAACTGTGGTCTTTGTTAGTTGAGAGGGTTCTCCTCTCACCCAGGGAAGTCCTGAGGGCAGCTGCCCTGTTTCTCGGTTTCTTGTTGTAAATTTAATGATCAGCTGCTGTGACCCAGTTGGACATCAGGCGCACATCAACTGTTTGTGTCTGTGTCTGGAGCACAGCTGAGTGCTGGCGCCTCGGCCCCACTAGTCTGCTGGACTTTTTCTAGGGAAGGATTGGGTGATTTATGTCAGTACAGTTTCCTTCCTTCCCTGTGGATTCTCTGGAGGCACGGACTCCCAGTGTCTTTTTTTGCCCTGGTGCACACTACTCAGTGTCTGCCACCTGGCTGGCTGCAGAAACTGCCTGTGCCTGGAGCACAGCTGTGTGATGGGGGCTCAGTCTCTGCCAGCTGTCTGGTGCGCAGAAACTGCCTGTGTCTGCCTTTGTGGCCTTTTGGAAGCCTGGGTGCCTCCCTAAGCTGGGTAATTTTCCAGGGACCTTTTCAGTTTGGGGGTGTCGGCTGAGTGCTCTGGGATCAGACCAGCCGTTTCCCTCCCTGTGTGTTTGCACTGGACAGTGAAACTCATTCGCTGGTTCCATGGTGCCCACAGTTCTATCTCAGGCGGTGAGTCAGGCGTGCAGGCAGGCAGGGCTCAGTGCTGGAACCTGGGTCCCCAGCTCTGGCTCCGGGCTGGCTCCTAGGGTGCCCGTGGACCCCGAGTCTTTTCCAGGGGATGTCTGGGTGACCTTAGGCCGGTCCCAGTCGTTTCCTGTACCCTGGGGTTATCTCTCGACTGAAAATTCCAGTCTCTGATAGTGTGGTGTGCACGGTTCAGTCTGGGACCGTGACCAGAGACACTGGCTTGTGGCTCTGGGCTGGGGCTGGGGCTGGCAGCCTGCAGCCAAGTGTCTGGCAGAACCGGGATCTCTTCCACGGTTTAGCCGGGTGAGTTAAAAGCTGATTGAATCCCCCACCTTGGGGTATCCTCTCACCTGGGAAACACAATGACTGTGTTTTATGGCCACGAGTTCTGATTACTGGTCACTGTGCTGATCCTGCTGCTGCTGCTCAGAATGAGAGTCTTCCCGGCACTGCCATCTTGCCCCTCCTCCCTGAATGGTAAGTTTTAAGACAATTATTTACCATCCATTCAGAACCAGGGCAGATACTTGGTGGGTAGAGTTTACTTGACATTGTGGAATCAGGAACTCTAAAACCACTGTGTAGCTTTTAAGTTAGGGAGAATTTCTTTAGTTGTACAGATTTAAATCAAAGATGACTTTATGAAAGTAGAAACCTGTTACTTACTCAGCCTCTGAAGCTATAGTTAGCTGCTCGAAAACAGCAGCTTGCTTTTCTTTTGGGATAAGGACATTTGAAGACAAGTTAAACCTGATATACGTGTATGCTCAGAGTTGCATTTAAATTCCTTTCAAACATCCCTGCATGTGGACCACTACCCCCTACTTCCAAGCTGACATAATACGTTTACAAAGTGCAAAACTTTCTCTGTAATCGTACCCAAAGTAACTCAATCTTCAAGTGTCCTGTTATAATAAAAAAAAAAAAAAAAAAAAAACATGCGCATGGGCAAAAGTCAGTTCCTCAGGGGCATCATTGTCCCGGTCCTCCTCCTTACCCAGCTGCTTTGCAGCAGTGCAGGTGCTGGGGTGCATGACCAGCAAGCCATGCTCTGCCTCCTCCTCCTCCTCTGAGGCCAGCTGGTTCTCATCCACTCTCACCTCTGCCAGCACAGTGATAGGTGAAGAGAGTAGCCAGAGCTGCACCACGGCCAAGGGAAAGATGGATATCTGACCCTTGACCCAGAAACAGCTGCTAGCATGAAGCAGAGGCTACAAAATGCACATAGGCAGGTACAGAGAAGATTGTGTTGCTTCATGGTTGTTGTCACCCAGAGAAACTGAATTGAACTCACAAAGATAAACCAGTCTCTACTTCTCAAATGCCAGGATTAAAGGTCTGTACCACCAAACCTGGCTTTTGTGGACTTCTTTAATCCAAGTTCTGGCAATACAAAATGTAACACAACACATCACAGATGACTGTCTAAATCCTGTGTACCACAAGACTTTTATACTGACAGGTGCAGGAGGCATGATTGCAGTGTGTTTTCCCAAAGTAATTCTGAATTCATAACTGAAATTTTATATATATACATACATATATGTGTATGTGTGTGTATGAAGACAGAAATGGATGGAAAAATATCCCATGCTCATGAATTGGTAGAATTAATATTGTTAAAATATCCATACTATACAATATTCATATTACAATTGCAATGTCATTTTTCATAGAAAGATAAAACAATCCTAAAACACACAGATACACACAAACCTCAATTACTGAAAAACTCATGAGTATAATGAACAAAGCAAGAGTCTCCATGGAAAATGATATCTTCACAATATAGTATAAGGTGATAGAAATTAAAATAGCATGGTACCTGCATAATGGTAGACACATAATGGATTACAGAATGAAGTCAGAAAATAAATCTATATGTATATGGTCAACTGACTTCACAAATCTAACAGTGACACAATGGAAAAAGTTAAGTCTTTTCAATGAATTTTGTTGGGAAATTAGATATCCACATCCTGACAAATGAAACTGGACCCTCATCACACTCAATGTACAAAAAGGAATTAAAAAATACTTGAAAAAAACATAGAGGGTGTGAAACTCCACAACAGTGGTTAAGGCCATGACTTCTAGATTTGGTTCTCAAGACACAGGTCACAAAAGCAAACAAAGACAAATGTGATTATATAAAATTAATATAATCTTCATGAGTAGCCAATGGTTGTCCTCTGTGCTGTGCTACCCTGGGCTAGATCCATGTTATTGAAAAAAGAATAAGCAACCCCCAGAGCATGATATGGGCCCTATTTTAGATGTACATGGTGAACATGCCTATAATTCCAGGACTAGGTATTTAAGAGTGAAGAATCATGAGTTTAGGCCAGCCTGGGGTACATATTAAACTATAATAAGATATATATTTGGGGGTGAAGATTTATCTTAGATTTAGGAAATTTGTCTAGTGTGCACAGGCTCTGATTTCAATTCCAAGCATTACAAAGTAAAATGGAAAATAAAATAGAGGGGATACAGAGATGGCTCCATGTCTAAGAGTACATACTGCTCTTGCAGAAGATCAGAGTTCATTTTCCAGGACCCACATCTGGATCTCACAGCAGTCTGTAATAAGAGATCACAAAACCTCTGACTTCACAGTCATTTTCACTTATGTACACACACATATAATTAAAATTGTCCATTTGTTACAGTATAAAGAGCTACCTTCAGCTGTAAATGCTGATTTAGGAAGTATGGGTGGCTGTTGTGTTTTATTTGTAAGAGCTTGGGTGATGTTTATTTTTGGGAAGATTAAGGGAACCCCAGGAAAATTAGGGAAATGAGGAGAGTTGAGCTCCTGTTAACAGAGTGCATATCAGATGGAAGGCATGTGTGATAGTCCAAACCATCAAACACAAAGCTAATGAGGAATCATTTGTGCTTGAAATAAACAGAGAGAGAGAGATAATGAAATAATCATGTATGTATGTATGTATACAAATATATGTATATAAGCATGTACTGGAGCTCCCTGGCAGAGCAGAACATTTCTTGAGTGGTGAGTGTGTATTGAAAGAATTTTTTTAAAAAGAGTACACATGGGATCTGTTTGAGAGTGCTTCTAGTCGAAACTAGGCACCAGTTTATTCCACAGTCCTTTTTTTATAGGCAGAACAAAGAACTTCAATACAATGATGTTCATCAAGAAGTCAAATTTTTTTTTACTTCAACTGTCTGTCTGTGTGATCCTCAAAGAAATGAAAGGAAGTGTACTTGGCAACACATCCTGCCTACTGTCACAAACAAAAGGCAGTGAACTTGCCAAAACATTCTATCTCTGTCTCCAGGTGAAGGTCAGGGTGAAAACATATTTTTCACTGAGGGCTCAATAACAAAGCCTCCTGACAAACAAGCAACTCTCCACAGGTCTTCCTTTTTTATATTTTAAAAATTGACCAATACATAAGTTCTATGGAGCAGAAGATTGTGCCTCTCTCAGTTTGTCTCTCTTGAAAGATATATTCTTACCGGACATGCCCTGACTTAGGCTGAATATTCTTCAGAGAGATCTTAGTTGTCTTTGACTACCAACCTCTGCTTGGGTAGACACTGGAATTTAATCTTATACAGATCAGATTTAACATTAATCAGCCAAGTCCTATAACACTCTATGAAATAATTTAGATGATGACCCCTTTTTAAAATACCAAGCCTGAGAAACATTCACTAAAACCATAATAAAAAGCTGTCAAACAACCATGACCTATAGTTTACATTGATGGCAAGAAACATTAAAGTTTGAATCTTGTAAAAAATGTTAACATTTCTGAACAACAAAGCATAAGGAGAATATACATAGGCAGTTACAGGGCCTCCTAAGTGTTCCTCTAGCAAGCTTCCAAATATGTGGCTGCTGCAAACCAGATTCAAAGTCTCATAGTCAGTCTTCTGTTTCTCATTCTTCCTGATTTTGTTGAGAACCATCCTGTTTACCAGAACAATCAAGTCCAGTCACATTGTATCTACAAAGTATCTCTGTCCAACATCTCCCAAGAGCAGAATGAAACAAAGTTGGGTCAAGAGAATATGCCCAATACAGCTCTCTGGACACAAGCAGAGCTGTGATGAGCACACACCCTATCTGTTTGAACCATGTACAAATCCTGACATTCAAAGGACCTGTGAGGTCCAGTCAGTCAAAACACTAAGGAAATCAGAAAGTGACTGGCATTGCCTGTAAAAGCATGCACCCAAGAAACGGTGACTATCACCACCATGTACAGGCTGTGACCCCCAAAATGCAAATAGATCCATAATTATCATCCTGCACAAAACTAAAGTCAAAATGGGTCAAAGACCTCAATATAAAACCAGACACAATAAACCTGTTAGAAGAAAAATTGGGGAAGAGCCTTGAGCTCATTGGCACAGGAGACAACTTCCTTAACAGAACACCAACAGCACACACTCTAAGAACAATAATCAATAAATGGGACCTCATTAAACTGAGAAGCTTCTGTAAAGCAAAAGTCACTGTTGTCAGAACAAAAAGATTACCTACAGATTGGGAAAGTATCTTCATCAACCCTATATCTGACAGAGGGCTAATATCCAGTATATATAAAGAATTCAAGAAGTTAAAAAGCAACAAATGAAGTAATCCAATTAAAAATGGGGTACAGAGCTAAAAAGAAAATTACCATTAGAGGAATATCAAATGGCAGAGAAACACTTAAAGAAATGTTCAACGTCATTAGTCATCAGGGAAATGCAAATCAAAACAACCCTGAGATTTCACCTTAAAACCATCAGAATGGCTAAGATCAAATACTCAAGTGACAACACATGTTGGAGAGGTTGTGGAGAAAGGGGAACCCTCCTCCACTGCTGGTAGGAATGTAAACTTGTACAACCACTGTGGAAAGCATCTGGTGCTTTCTCAGACAATTAGGAATAGCACTTCCTCAAGATCCAGCTATACCACTTCTAGGCATATATCCAAAAGAGACACAAGTACACAAAAAGGATATTTGCTCAACCACGTTTGTAGCAGCATTATTTTTAATGGCTAGAACCTGGAAACAACCCAGATGCCCCTCAACTGAGGAATGAATACAGAAAGTATGGTACATCTACACAATAGAATACTACTCAGCAATAAAAAACAAGGAAATCATGAAATTTGCAGGTAAATGGTGGAACTGGAAAAGATTATTCTGAGTGAGCTATCTCAGAAGCAGAAAGACACACAGGGTATTTACTCACACATATAGACATATAATATAGCATAAGCCTACAAAAAAAATCTGTACACCTAAAGAAACTAATCAAGAGGGAGGATTCTGGATAAAATGCTCAATCCCCATCCAGAAAGGCAAAGAAGATGGACATCATTAGAAGGAGAAAACAGGGAACAAGTTAGGAGTCTGCCACAGAGGACCTCTGAAAAGCTTTGCCCTGCAGACTATCAAAGTAGATGCTGAGACCTATTGTCATCCTTTGGGCAGAATGCAGGGAATGTTATGAAAGAAGTGGGAAATAGTAAGATCTGGAGAGAACAGAAGCTCTGCAAGCAGAGCAACAGAAACAAAAAATCTGAGCACAGGGGTCTTCCCTGAGACTGATACTCCAACCAAGTAGCATGCATGGAGATAACCTAGAACACCTCCACAGATGTAGCCCATGGCACTTAAGTCTCCAAGTGGGTTCTACAGTAATGGGAACAGGGATTGTCTCTGACATGAACTGATTGGCCTGCTCTTTGATCACCTCTTCCTGAGGGGGGAGCAGCCTTGCCAGGCTACAGAGGAAGACAATGCAGCCACTCCTGATGAGACTTAATAGACTAGGATGAGAAGGAAGGAAAAGAAGACCTACCTTATCAGTGGACTTGGGGAGGGGCATGCGTGGAGAACGGGGAGGAAGGGAGGGATTGGGAGGGAAAGAAGAAGGGAAATACTGGGGGGATACAAAGAGAATAAAGTGTAATTAATTTAAAAAATTAAAAAAAATAAAACTACAATTACCTAAAATATAGCTCGACAATTGTTTAGACAGATTTGCAGCACAGGAAAAATTCTCATGTTGTGTGCTAGTGACACAAAGTCCAGCATACTTTCATTGACAGCCAGGTTGAGCGATTTGCCATAGGGTATCAATTTGCTCCTGCACGAGGTCAATGCTCTGATTGAACACCATCAAGCTTCCTTTTAGTTGAGCATTAATTCCTTTATGTACAACTAAGGCATGAGCTACATTGGCTAAATGATTATTCAGGGTCTGAGCAGTCTGCCCAGTATGACTCATGGCTAATGCCCTGGTGGTAGCTCCAACAGCCGTCAATGAGATGGTAGTAACAATGGTGGCTGTAGTTCCAAGATCCCTTTTCTGTCTGAAGAGAGTCATAGCGTGAGGGGCATCAATGGGCACAGGCACCCAGTGAGGCATGCGAGTAACCAGGGCATACCTAAATTTACTAACATTCCAGCATTGGGCAAAAAAGCAAGTATCATTACCACAATTACTTCGCTCTATCTGGCTAATAATGAATAAAAATGGGGGATATAGACAAACAGGTGTGGGCTTATAGGAAATATTATGAGAAGCCTTAACCCCTAGTTGGAACATCCTGCGTCAGTTCTAGAACTAGCAGTGGTGGTGTCCGAGGTCTGAGTAGGTTCAGGAGACCATTGCCCCCAGGGGCGAGACGTGCTCCATGCCAATTGACTAACTCCATGTTTTCCTCCAATTTTGAAAGTCGTTTAAGGTTCTTAAATTATTTTTTTCCCTTTTTTCTTAAATTTTTCATCAATTACACTTTATTCATTCTGCTTCCCCCCATAAGCCCCTCCCTCCCCTCCCAATCCCACCCTCCCTCCTCCCTCTGCTTGCATGCCACTCCCCAAGTCCACTAATAGGGGATTGGACTGGAGAATTCGATACTACGATGGAGCAGCTGAGAGTGGCCATTGTCACAGTAAATTCTACCGGAGTGGATGCAGGACTAGCCACAGGATTATCAACATGGATTGCTGCAGCCATGAATCATCTGAAGGAATGGGCGGGCATGGGAGTGTTAGCAGGCCTTCTGGTGTTGGTCTCCTTGGTTTGCCTGTGGTATATATGCAAGATTAGAGTCTCACAACAGTGTGATGCAGCCATGATCATTCAGGCCTTTACAGCCATTGAAGCAGGACATTCTCCCCAAGCATGGTTGGATACCATAAAAAGCTAAAATGATACGCTCAGGATGCGAGGCTAAGCACTACACTCAGGGTCAGCCGCTTTGGACCCAGAGAAGAGCATGTCTGATTGCATGCGGGTTGATGCCCCAGGCCCCGCCTCTGAGAAAAAGGTATCGGACAGGTCCGATGCTCTTTGGGTGGATGACACCTAAATGAACATCTGTACAAAGTCCCAATTTATTTCTAATATCAGAGATCAGACCTCTACTCTTGCCTGATGCGTCTAAAACAAAAAGGGGGAACTGTAGAGAGCTGCAGAATGCTATGCCTTAAAGATGGAGCTGGTTTCCGCCTTCCACCTTCCCGATGGTGAGTGCTCTCTGTCATGAACAATTCCACGTTTGGCTAAGGCTGAGGATCTGGCTTGCTTCCATGTATGTGGACCTATCTGCATTGCCCCCGTGGCACGCCTGGGTTGGCTACCCAGAGGCTATTTAAGCTGTGGGCTGGCTTTCCCCAGGGTCTGAGAATTGTTCAAGGTTCCTGAATAAACTGCATTGAAAAAGAAAAAAAAAGAAAAAAAAAAAAAAAAACTACAAATGCAAGAATAAAGTATAGAGAGAAACACAGCATGTCAATGTGGAAAACCAAATGTTCCTTGGAAACTCCCTATCTGCAGTTAAGGGTATTTTGCTCTTTCATCTATGTCAACTACAAATCAATCAAACAACCCCACATACATACAAATTCCCTTCTTTGCCCTCATTTTCCTTTCTATTGTATTCTGAGGAATTCACAACTGTATAATTTCCTGGGATGGCATCTCAAAGCCAACCCTCCACCACCAATCACCCTTGACCTTCCCTGTACCTGAATATGTTGGTGGCTGTGGTGGTTAGTATGTTAAAACTCGGCCACAAGGACTCATCTGGAAGCCACCTAAGAGGCAAACATGGCTTCTGGGTAGACCACAGAGGAGGTTCCCACGTGCAAAACAAGTGGAAAATGATTGAAGAAGGTGGAGATGAAACAATAGCGACACTTGCTCAGTCAGGGCTGTGGATGGACATGTGAGGAAAGCTAGGTCATGAAGGAAAATGCAGTTTGGAGGCAAGTGAAAGAAGTTACTTGCCTGGTGTTTGACTAATTGTCGGAATTGGGGAGAACACGTGACACAAAACGACATTTACACAGGTGGACAGAGAAGCCCAATATGACCCGAAGGACATGACTCAAGCTTCACATTTCTTCTAGCCATTAAAGTTGTGCAAATGATTCATGTTCTTTTTAAAAGATGGAAAATAATCACTGTTAACTTTTTGCTATTCTCACACACCCTTCACAGAAATAGAAAGGCCAGAACACATTTTGTAAAGCAGCTTTCCTCACCAAGGACCACCATGACCATAGAGGCTGCCCTCCACCTGGGATGTGTGCAGTAAAAACAGAATGGAAATACACCGTCCACACCTTGCCTCCGCTTATAATAACTTATTAAAGAAACTGTGAAGTTGGTGAGCTCTCTCCAGTTAATTCCATTTTAGGGAATGTGTCCTAAAGAAACTGCTTGAGGATCATGTTAAGATTTTCATGCATGTGTATTCCTACAACATTGCTTACAATCCCGAGATATGAGACAACCTAAGTTGGTCATGGGGTACATGCCTCTAATCCTAGCATGTGGGAGGTAGAGGCAGGAGGATGAAGAATTCAAGTCTGGATTTGGCTATACAATAAAGTGATATCTTCCTGGGCTTTACTAGATGCTATACAAAAAAGAACCTTAAACAATCCAAACGTTCTGCAGTAGGACATTCCCACTATAGCATCTGTATGCCAGAAAAAAAAAATCATGCAGTAAAGTAAAAGACATGGCAGTTTAGGATAGGTTGAAACAAATATTGAATTATTATATGAATAATGCAGCCTCGAAATAATGTGTATCATGTGCATTTGATATATATCTCTACTTAAAGAACTGTTTAGGTAAGAAACGGCAAAGTTTTTTAAGAAAAGAGCAAGACACTAAAACTTTTAGGTTCTGGAGACCATCCAGTCTCTGCCACCAAGACTTCACTCTGATGTTGTGGTATAAAGGCAGCCACAGACAGTGTGTGGAACAGGAACAACAGTGGTTCTAATAGCTCTAGTCAGAAAACAGCGTGCAGAGAACATGTATCCATAGGATAGAGTTCATTTGTTCCGTGTCTGAAAGAAAAAAATCAAAATGTTACTGGTGACTATTTCCAGATGGTATAATGCAGTGATTTTTAATTTACTTCTAATGCTTTGCTTTGTTCACATTTTCTCAACAGCATTTAATAATGAGCAGGCATTATATTTAAAATCTAGGCCAGGGCTGGTGAGATGGCTCAGCAGGTAAAGGAGCTTGCCTTAAAAGGCTGGAACATAAGTTCTGTCCTTAGAAACTATGTAAAAGGAAAGAACTGACTCCACAAAGCTGTTCTCTGACTTCCACATGTGTGTGTCACATTCACACACAAACATCATGCATACGCCTATGATATATAAACAAATAAAAACTGACACTCCCCCTAGTGGTGTTATGTCTATATATTTATTCTACTCTAAAAAGAGTGCATGCCCCTTTTGTTATTTTATCAGAAAAGAGAAGTTTTTAAAGATGTTTTGAACATGCCTATGCAAACTTTCATATCATTTTTATAAAGATTTTAATTTATTTTACGTGTGGGTGTTCTCTCTGCATGTGCACCTCCATGCCAGAAGAGGGCATCAGATACCAGCTATGAGCCACCATGTGGTTGCTGGGAATTGAACTCAGGACATCTGGGGGAGAAGAAGGTGCTCTTATCTGCAGCGCCATCTCTCCAGGTCCCAAAGTTTCATATTATAAGATCATCTTGAGGCTGGAGAGACAGCTCAGTGGTTAAGAACTGCTGCTGCTCTTCCTGATGAACCAGGTTTAGTCCCCAGCATCCATTCCAGGTGGCTCACAACAGCTTGTAACTCCAGGGGACCCAAACCCCCTGTCTTCTGAAGATATTAAACTCATGTGCATACACTCACATGCAGATACACACACCTAACATCATTAAAAATAACAAGATCTTTATAAAAGATGAGTTCTTATTCATTGCCTCTCCTTTTAGTGGCAGAACAGTATAAGACCTTTCAGAGAGGAAAGAAGGGAGGAAATGAGGGAGAGAAGGAAAAAGAAGGTCTGGAAAGACATGGAAGCAGGGAAGAAGATGGCAACCAGTCACTCCACCCTACTCTCCAGAGCCTGAAAAAGAGGGACAAGCATGACCTACCACTAGACACAGGTCGCAGAGGCAGAGCTCTCTATCCCATCCTCCAGGATGGCAGGATCTAGGTTTTCTCTGAACCACACCACATGAGTTTTCAGGAAGGCCCCACATCCTGCCTACTCGCACCTGGAAGAGAGTCATCCTTAAAGTATCTCTAAATGATTGAGTCAGGACTGCCCAGGATCCCAGCCTGGGGCATGAGCACTCAGGTGACTTTGCCCTCTTAAGTTCTTATCCTGTCTTCATCCACTGAGACAGTCTTTGAGCTAAGTTTGTAAAGCCTATTTCTCTCCCTGGTTGATGCACTCATTGGCACAGATACACTCCCATTGCCCGGGAAGCAACAGCAGCTCCAAGCTGGCCCCAATGCCTGAACCCGTGATTTCCACCACTGACTTCATTTTACTTTTTCAGATCACTTCTCTCTTGAGACAGGCCCACAGCCAAGTTCTCAGTGCCTGCATCCTCTCTCCTCCACTTTGCTCTTCCCCTGCCCAGCGCTGTGCATGAGGCAGAGCAGGAGTTCTACAAACAGGCTGCTTCCCTGGATTCCTTTTCAACTTTGACTTTGAGACAGAGTTTTGCTAATTTGCCCAGCTGACCTTGAACATACTTGTGGGCTGGCTAGCTATGAATTTGTGATCCTTCTGCCTCAACCTTCTGAATAGTTGGGATTACAAGCCTGTGCCACAAGGTTCAGGTGAGTTCTGTGGTTAAAATAAGCCAATTAAGTATCAATGAGTATAAGCACTTTCCCAAAATCTGTTCAGGGTTGGAGTGATGGCTCAGTGGTGAAGAGCACATACTGCTCTTGCAGAGGACCTGAGCTAGTCTGGTGGCTCACAACCATCTGGGACTCAAGATTAAGGAAATCCAAATGCCTCTGACCTTCAAGGGCATTGCATTACAGGTGTACTTACCCACCATGCAGGCATATACACGTAGACATAGCTTTAAAAGTGAAACCCTTTTTGTTTGTTTTATGTTCTATTTTGTTTTTAGTTGACGGCCTGGCTGTCTAGTTTTGTGCATGTGCTCCATGTGTACCTGTGCACCTGTATTCTGATGTGCTTGCCTGTGCACGTATGTATGTGGAGCTCAGAGGTCAACTTGAATATCTGCCCTATATTTATTGCTCTCCAGATTATTTGTTGAGATAGGGTCTCTCATTGAACCTGGAGGTTGCTGTTTTGGCTAGACTGGCTGTCCAATAAGAGCCAAGGATGTGGTCTTTCAGCACGGGGATTATAAGTACTTGGTGTGATGTCTAGTTCTTCTGGGGATCTTGAGAATCCACACTTGTTCTCTTTCTTGCCAGGAAGCACTTTATACACAGACAGTCTTCCAGGTCCCTACTAAATATCCTTTGGAAGCACTGTTTCAAGATTTGGTTTTTTAAAACTAACAATTTAAAATCTAATGTCATTTATAGCATATATTTTCACTAGCTTAGATTTATTTATTTTATGTGTATAGGAGTTTTGACTACATTTAGGCATGCAGTACCCTCAAGGCCAGTAAAGAACAACAGATCCCCTGGAACTAGGCTTAAAGGTGGTTGTGAGTTGTCAAGTGGATGCTGGGAATTGAACCTGTGTCCTTTGAAAGGGCAACTATTGCTCTCGAGCACTGAGATATCTCTTCAGATGCAACTTTTTCAGTTCTGTAATTTTACCTTTGAAGGAACTTTGACATCTCCTCAGTCTTGGACTGGTAGTCATACTGAGGATGAGGAGTGTAAAAAAACCTTTAATTTGCTTGTTTTAATTTCTGTCTTGGAGTCATACTGCCTCCATCTGCTAACCTAGGCCTGGTCCTGGAAGCTTTTAGCCTCCGTACAATCTAACCTAGGCCTAGAATGTTTTCAGCTTCTGAGACTTACTACTTAATAATCTTACCCTTTCTAGATTTTACTGAACTCTGGTCAGGGTGGTTCAATCCAGCTGTTCTGGCTCAAACTCCTACCCCGGCTGACATATTCAATCTGGGTTTTCTCTTGGCCTCTGAATTGCTCTGCTTGGCCTCAAAGTAATTCCAGCAATTTGTTCTACTCTCCTGGCTCATTTGGTCCTCATCTGAGTCTAGCTTGTTCTCTCTCTATGTAACCTATCTCTCTATTACTGTCCCAATAAAACTATTACCTCTCTCCTCCTTCTCTTTGTTGCTCCCTTCAGTAGCTTCCCTTTCTCTCTTCTCATTCGAGTTGGGCATATCCTATTCTGTCAAATCTTTCTCTGATTTTTCACCTTTTTGCCACTCAACTAGACATCAATTTCAAACATGGGTGCTTCCTTCTGCAAACTAACTCTGCCTTCATTGTTTGGATTAAAAGTATATCTCACCACCAGTGGACCTAAGCTATTCTTTACCTGATGCATGGTCTATATCAGGTTGGCCTTGAACTCAGATCTGCTTGACTCCATCTCCTGGATTAAAGCTGTGTTTGTATTCCAGCGTGATCAAACAGACCCAGCAGTCTTTGGATGTGATCTCTTGCCAGAACAGCCATGTTCCAAAGTAATGATTCTTCTACAAAATAGGAAGGCTACTAACTAGACTATAAATATTCTATAATAATAATTATAGAGTGTTTCCTGTGCATAGATAGCCAATGGTCATATAACTGCTTCAGAAACTTCCCAGACCCCAAGGGATTTGTCAGATTGAGAGAGGGAGGAGGATCAGTTACACAGTATATTTGTAGCTATTGGGGACCAGAGCCCAGGATTTTGAGGCTAGCCTGGGCAAAATAATGAAACTGGCTCTCTAAGAAGGACCTGGAAGATGTTTCATCTTTTCTCCTTTTCCCGCTAAGGGATGATGGCTGCATCTGAGGACTTAAAAAGACATCTCACTTAAAAAAAAGACGAAGAAGAAAAAGAAAAAAAAAAGAGAAAGCTTAGATTTTTTTTTCTATTTGTTATTCATTTTTTACTATTTTATACATTTTTAAATTTATGTTATACATTTTATGTATACATAACATATGCATACTTTAGGTATACATAGAGTATAACTCTATGTATAACATATAGTTATACACATAGAACATAACTTTATGCAAGGAGATGTTCTGCTCACATGCATGTCTTTATGAGGGTATCAGATCCCCTAAAATGGAATTACAGAAAGTTGTACCTGTGGTTTGGTTACTGGAAATAGAACTTTTAGAAGAGCAGCCAGTGGCTGTAAACTACGGAGCATCTCTACAGTCCTTCTTTCCTTCCGTCTTGAAAATAAGTTGTACATGAGATTTTTACCTACCTGGGAAGTTTGTCGACTGGGATTCTAGCATCTTGAGTTTCTGGTTATGAGGCCCTGAAGAAAACAGTGTTAAAGGAATGAATGCCAGGGGTAAAGTCACACAGCAGAGGAAGAGCATGACATAGTTTGTGTATTTGCCTTGTGGTATACAGTATAAAGCTTTTTCACGCATGCTAACTTGAAGGATTAACGCTAAATACTGAATATTAGTTTTGCTTCAAGAGGGAATTTGTGTAGGGAAGTCTGAGTGGAGTAAATCTGATGCGTCTCCAGTGAAATCATGTTAGTATTTTGCTTCTGTGAGTTTATACTGCTCTGAAGTGATCCAGAAGTTACATTTTTCTCAGTAGTATGAGTTGACACTTAAATTTTTCTTAATTTTAACAATAATACATATTCCTCATAACAATGTTGAAAAATTCCCAGTGAAATGAAGGAGAGTAAAAAATTACCCATAATCCCCACATTCCTTGCTGTCACAGTTAATCCTTTCCCATGTCCTCTTGTGGTCTTTTAGCTAATGTACAGATAAGTGAAAACAAACGGAGTGTGAAGTTGTATAAATAAAACTTTGGGATCACATAGCAAACACTCTGGAACCTTATAGTTTTACTTAGCATGGTAAATTATGAGTCAAATATTTCTTTCATCAGATATCTGTACAGTGTCCACTCTTATGATTTAGAAATATCCATAAGAATCTTCAATGAACATGTAATTTAATTTCCTCAAGTTCATGCTCAATTCAAGGAGAAATGACATTTATTCTGTAGTAGATATAATTACCCTTTTCCTGCGAAAGCTGGACAAATTGGATTCTTGTAATTCTCAGCAACAGTGCCATGTGAGGTACACTGAGTTTTAAATAAGGTTCTTGAAAGAAAAGACATGTACCAAGTAAATACAGAGCTTAGTGTCATTGGATCAATTTCTTCATGTCTGAGAGATAAGAAAATAAGTTGTCTTTTTTGTTGTTGTTGTTGTTTTGTTTTGTTTTTCTCTTTTCAAAGCAGGGTTTCTCTACATAGCCTTGTCTGTCCTGGAATCATTTTGTAGGACAGGGTAGCCTCGAACTTACATAAACCCGACTGCGTCTGCCTCCTTGGGTGCTGGGGTTAAAGGCATACACCACCACTTCAGGGCCCTGTGTTCATTTTGTAACAGATAAGTCTACCCTAGGAATCATGGGATACATAAAAACATGCTGTCTTAGTCACTGTTGTATTGCTGTTAAGAGACCAAGGCAAACTGATAAAAGAAAGAATTTAGTTGTGAACTTGCTTACAGTATCAGAGGGTCAGTCTATTACTGTTGTGGCAGGGGCATGATGGGTGGATGGTGGGAGCATAGTAGAAGGTGAGTGAGAGCATGATGGTAGGATAGTGGGAGCTTGGGGGGGAGTATGACATCATTCACGGCATTGGAAAAGTAGTTGATCTGAAGGCAGACAGAGCAACACTGGCCCTAATATAGGCTTATGAAACCTCAAAACTCACCCCCTAGTGATGCACTTCCTCCAAGAAAGTCACACAGCCTAATTCTTCTCAAATAGTGCCACTTCCTAATGATTAAGCATTCAGATATGAGGGCCTATGGGAACCATTCTTATTCAAGCCCCACATATATAGTACTGTTTAACCAACCCAAACCAAATGCTTTCAAGGATATCATGACCTGGACGGGAAATAACTGCATCTCCAAAGCCACCCAGATGACCCTGGAGTAATGTTCAGATGGAACTGGAGGGATGAGAGGAAAGGAACTGCTCAACCCAAAGCTAAGTGTCTGAGTTACTAACTAGGTGCTTAATTAAGAAAGGACAGTGGGCTGGAGAGACTGCAGCTGTTAAAGTTGTAGGTTCACACCTTCAAGGTCAATCATTTAGAGAGCCACAAAATCTCAACTTTTATTTAATAGAACGTGAACCTCTTCTAGCAAAGAAACTCACTGAATAAGCAATTAATTAAAAAATAAAATTATTTCTAATAATAGCAGCCATTAACAATGCAATATGGTGCCTACAGTTCAACCAGCTACTACAAGCTCAGGGTGCTCTAAGAGATATACCCACAGGGCAACAAACAGTTGTAGACTGCCTATTCTGCCTTCTTTGGAGACCACCTCTCCTCTGCCCCTTGCTGAGCTGATGGAGCTATTAATCAAATCTACCCTTGGCCACAGGCTCCACACTAGTGTATTCACAGTATGTCATTATGTGTGAGGCAACTGAAGCCCTCCAGAGGTCTATTTTCTGAGTGTCTAGATGGGACAGTTAAGCTAGACTGTCATACTGATAGACTTTATAATCACTGAACATGTACACCTCTGACTGCAATCTTAATAGACTTTATAATCACGAAACTTATACACCTTTCAGAATGTCTCTGAAGAGGTGCTCCCCACACACACACACACACACACACACAAAAAAAAAAAAAACGCTATCTGAGTGTAGGAAGACCAGGATGGAGAGATGGCTCAATGTTCTTTCGGAGGATGCAAGTCCAATTCCAGGCATCCACATGGTGACTCTGTAACTGTATGAATATCTGTAACTGTACTTCTAAAAGATCTGACACCCTCTTCTGGATTCTGGGGGCAACACACACACACACACACGGTGCACAGACATACATGCAGACAAAACATAAGTACACATAAAATAAAATAAACAGCTCCTTCAGGTCTTGCCTCCAAAATGACCCAAACAAGCCTAAATACCAGTAGAGCTAGAAGGGTGCTGCAGCCATGTGCAGCAAGTTCACTGCACACAGTTTACCTGGTGCATGTCCAAGGACAAGATGGTTGTCATTCAGAATACGGTGGAGGTTGCTACTCTCAGGGAAATTTCCAAATAAAGTGTCTTCAATGCTTCTGTACTTCCCAAGCTCTGGATCATTCTGCATTAATGTGTGAGCCATGCCATTCACAGCACTGTGGTCAGGAATTGATGTCAGGAAGCCTGGAAGGACCGAACACTCCCAACACAACTGTTAGTGCTGACCCACGACTTCCACCACTTGTAATGACCTCACAAAATAGCTGTTAGTAGCTAAGTTATACAGTGAAACAGAATCTTAGGGAAATTAAATAATGGTCAGGGTGAGGCAGCTGAATATTAAGAAAGCTAGCTCTTAGGTCCTGAGACCAAAGGCACCTTTCCCCTGCATTCCAGTGGGCAGCAGAGAGTGATTAAGCTTTTTACCCTGGGTACTCATGACTGCTGACTGCTACCCGCCATGGAGAGATTACTGACCAAAAAGCCTTGGCTCCCAGTGGCCAGCTGAGGGCAGTACCCTGGAGCTAAAATGGCAGCAGAGCAGTTCAAGACATTGGCAGTAAGGTTGGTCAGGGCAGGGTGGAGAGATGGCTCAGAGATTATGAAAACTGGTTGTTCTTCCAAAGGTCCTAAGCTCAATCCCCAGCAACCACATCATTATTCACAACTATCTGAATGCTGTATTAAAAATAAATAAATCTTAAAAAAAAAAAACATTGGTCAGGTGGAAAGTCAGGGTAGAACAGGTTTGATACAGTGATGGATGAACGGAGGGAAATACAGATGGCTGAGTAACACAATGGGCCAGCCAGCAGGCTGCACCCTTTATGCAGTCAGCTTTCTTTGTTATGATTCTCTGGAGACAACTGCAGTTTGCTGCAGCAGGAAAGGGAAAGTATTTTTCTAGGTTATACAGTGGGGTTATTGCTTGACAACTACAGCTTAGAGAAGCCCAAAGACAAGTCAAAATTGGGTGTCCTTATTGAAGGTAACCACTATTCAGTTTAAATACTATTCAGTGTTTAACACTATTCAGTGTTTCAGCTGTAAAATGGCTAATTTTTAGAGCATTTTAGAGAGAGCCTTTTCTGTGTACTTGTTTATATAAGCATCTAGACTTATCTTGCTTTACCACATTTTATTTATTTAATATTATTTCTTGGGTACTTTTTATTATGTGTGTGTATATACACAGATGTGAGTCTGTTCTCTTCTTCAACCATGTGTGTCTGGGGATTGAACTGGTTCTTCAGGCTTGGAGGCAGACATCTTGCATTCTGAAGCATCTTTTTTGGGGGGTTTTGCTTTTCCAATTTCTCTGTGCAGCCTTGGCTGTCCTTGATCCCACTCTGTCAACCAGGCTGACCTCAAACTCACAGAGGTCTGCCTGCCTCTGCCTCCCCAGTAGTAGAACTAAAGGTATGTGCCACCAATGTGGGGCTCTACTGAGCCCTCTGGATGACCCTTGGACACTTTTATGATGTTTAAAATACTTCTGAAGTAGATTGCTTGCTTGTGGTATCTTCATACTGTCTGTCAACAGTCCCTTTCCTTCTGGGGATGCATAGAAACACAAGGCTGTTTTCTTGTCAGTGCCTAAGTCTGTGAGGTATTGGCTTTGAATGCCATCCAGAGTGCAGGAATTGTGCCTCTGAGTCAATTTCCCTCCTGGCCTCCACCTATGCATTACGTATTGAGCTATGAAGAGGAGAGTAAAACTCAAAATGTCAAAGATGCAAGGAACCCTTTAACAGTAAGACAGCTCTCCTAGCCTCATACCTCTGTGGAACTCTTCATTAATTGCTGTAGTCCTTGTGCCTCATTGTTTCCCTCACTGAGACATGGCAGTCCTGTTCTAGGTTCTTCTGTGACCAGAAAAATGCCAGTTATTTCTCAACAGTCACTGGCTTGGAAAATATAGGAAATTTCAAAACAGATGCAGCTGGCTCAACGGTTTGGGATTCCATTGTTCACTGCTATTGAGATCCAGCTGGTGCCTGGCAGAACATCAGCCCAGGACCAAGTTTCTACTTTTGCCTGGCTCTTTCATGCCCACATGACATAAATAACCTCTAGGGAGCATGAAACCCCTTGGAGGTGGCTGACTAGCACACAATGCTGGATGTTGTTTCAGTTAACCCTTGCCTAAGGCCAGAGGCTTAGTTGTGGCGAAAGCTGAGCTCAGCCAAGAGAATAGCATTGACCACAGCCATCAGAGTTAGCTATTGGGCTTTGCTAAGACTTGGGGGCTGTTACCTGAGGGCTCTGGCACATGGGAAATTGAATTATCTATTGCTGGGATGGAGGTGATTGCCACTGGCAGTTAGGAGAGAGAAGGACAGAGGCCTCTTCAGTCCCCAAGTATAGAGGCAGCTCTACTGGGGATCCCAATATATATTCTCTGACCTTCAGGAACCAATGGGACCAGGGTGGGCTCTTATACTGGAGTGCTAGCAGCTCCCATTTACTGAGGATGTGCGGCATGCCAGGCCCGGTGCCAAAGCTTATGTGTTTGAGTCTCAACTTGAAATAATGTCATTAAGTGTGTTTTGTCACCTTGTTCCTGAGTTAGAGCACAGAGGACAGCATTTTTCCTTGTAGGCAGAAAACGGGGGCTGTAAGATAGGAAAGGGTGGGAAAAGTCTGTGAGGTCCACAGAGAGAGGATCCCATCCTTGTCTCAGCATGGTCAGAATCATACAACAGGATTTCAGAGTCAAACTGGTTTCAGATATTGACCTGACCATCCTTTGAGCTGTGTGACCTTGGTCAAGTGGCCTCAATTTTCTGACCTTACTCCCTGGTCTGTAACTTGAATTAAGTCCCACTCAGGGTGGGTAGACAGCATGCAGGTTTGGACTAGGTAACACAGCATCCAGCCAGAGGCCTTGGCGGAAAGGGCGAGGGCTTCATGGATTTTCCCTGTTCTGCTGGCAGGCCTAGAAGTTACTGGCACAGATATGGGCCCAGCCCTTTTTCAACCTGCATCTGGTGAATGCCACCCTGTATGAGCACATGAAACACACACACCTCATTGGCAGGATCCAGGAGCAGCTGAAACTTCTGGGGGACTAACTGGGCCTGTGCCAAAGTGGTGCCCTGAAGGAACTAAGTAAAAAGTGAGCACTCTGCATGTGCACTCACACCTGAGAGCACACCCCAGACAAAGCCTGGCAGTGTGTCCACATGGGAGATGACAGAGTGCTGTTGGTAATTAAAATTTAATATTGATTTATCTTTTAGTTAAGCAGGGGTTATTCCTAAACCAGCTGTATACCTAAATCTCCACAAACAGACTAGGATTTATTTATTCAACCTAGAGCACATTGATGGGCAATAGTTACTCCATCCTAATCCTCCAAGCACACAGTTTCCTTCCATTCAGATTTCCCACATCTTATTTGCTTTTCATCATATCTTAGGTCCAGTTCATCTCTCTTCTTGGTCCCAAGTTCTTTCCTGACAATCTCCCCTCCTGACTCCACCCATGTGCTTCTTTCTCCTCCCCTCCAGAACAGGATGTCCCCTCCTGTTCTCTACATTGCTCACATGGTTGTATATTGACAATAGCAGAAAACAAATGGTGGCATATTTGCACAAACCTGAGACGGGTTATGTTTAGAATAATCATCACATTGCAATGTCCGGATTGAAACCAGATACAGGGGTAGAAAAATCAGCATTTAAAGGAACAAGGGTAAATGGCATACATTCCAGAAGAACAACACCAACACCAGAGCTGAGCTGGGAACTTCCCACTGGGCCTCGGAATCACTGCATTCTTTGAAGGTAGATTGTGGTCTTGTTTATCCATATTGTCTTTCATTTGTCCGTTTAACAAAAAATGTATTGAGAACATCTGTTCTAAGAGCCTGGAGAAGCAGGTTAATAGTATGCTGAGTGAGGCAGATCTAAGGCCTCTCTTCAGGAAGCCACTCATTTGGTGGGAGGTGGGTGAGCCAGCAGCACCTCCAACCAGGGACAAAGGGTAGGAGAGAGGAAGGACAGATGTACAGAGGAGACACATCTGACATCAAGGGCAGGAAAATGCATCAGGAAGATTTCCTGGAGGGAGAAACTTCTGAAATAAGGCCTGAAATTAAACAGAACTTGAAGAGGAGAAGAGTGTTGGCAGAGGAATGGCATGCCTGTTCAATGAAAACCCAGAGAGGGCACACTTTGGCTAAGAAGAAAAGGAAGTGGACAGAGTAATAAAGGGCAGAGCAGATAAGGATGCTAGCCTGACACAATCTTTAGCTATTTGAGGTTGTCCTTTGCAGCATTTTTTCTAGATCATGTACATTGTATGCAACTGGCAATACTTGGGAGATCCTGCTAGAAGCATCTTGCTACTCAGAGCCTGGGTCCTCTGGTGCTCAAGGGATAGGGAGTGACTTGGACATGAGGATAGTCTTACAAGGGCTCTCTGTGACTGCCTCATGCACCTCCAGGCCCTACACTCATGGCCAAGGATGTGGTGTTGAGGGGCAGTTCTCTCTGGGGGTCTTCAGGAGTGCAGGTCTTCTTACTTGGGGAGAAGTAAGAAACATTGCCCAGTATGGATTTCCTGTCTGCTTTGTTGGATCTCTGGAGACTAGAGTTGCCTATAGGCTGTCCTTCCCTAGGGCCTAGCATATCTCTGAGCATGTCGCCTCAGGCCCAGGCATAATTCAGTTCTTCCACAGGTGGACTGCACTATGCTTTGAGGGTAGTTGTGTCCAGTGATCGTCCCATGGCTCCAGGGTAGGGGAGAAGGGAATGTTGGCCGTGTTCTTCCCAGAGCAGCAAATGATCCCTCAGAGCTTTACTTTCTTCCATAGGACCTAGAAGAACAAACAGACTTTTGGGGTCTCTAACACCTAACATCAGCCCATTACCTGGGTCTCCTTTTTCCCATAAAGTTGACCCATTTTTTTTTCCTTTCAGGGATTCTATGGGTCAGACCTCCAAAGAATTTGTGCTCCTGTCCAGGGGTGAAACCTCTGTGTGGGAGAAAAGTCTCACTGCCCTCTCTGGATCCTCAGAGACCTGGAGATCTGTGTAGATGAGTGACTATGGTATGGCTTCTGGGTGCTTGCTCCATTTGCTCTCCTTATCTGCTGATTTGTTTCCAAGCATCCTTCACTGTGTTCTCAGGGAGCCTTTCTCCATGTCCATCTCCTTGACTTGCTGTCCGCACCTTGGCACAGCCCTACAAACCTGCCTGTTTGAGGGCAGTGCTGTGGAACTCCTATCTTACTTAAGCATCTTGTGTGTGTTTGTGTGTGTGTGTGTGTGTGTGTGTGTATGTGTGTACATATGGTATATGTGACAGGCCAAAGTACATGAGCACAGAGGCCAATGGACTATTGTGCCCACTCATTCAGTGTCTTATTCATTGGAAACAGTCTTTCACTAGACCAAGAGCTTGTCATTCTTTGGCTACACTGGTTGGCCAGTTTGTCCCAGTGCTTCTTCTGTCTTTGTACCCCACAGTGCTGGGATTGCAGCCCCACATAGCATTTCACATAGGTACTGGAGATCTTAACTAGTCCTCATTTATGTGCAGCAAGCACTCTTTCCCCCAGAAGTTCTCTTTTATAGGAAGTACAGAGCAAGAGAAAGTGTGGGAGCAGTTCCTGCCTGACCTAGACCACTGCAGGCCTCCAGGAAGTATTTTTGTGCACTGAGTTTGTTTACCAATCCATAAGATAGACCCCTCTTCTCGGTTATGCGGGCTTCCTGAGTTGTGCTGAAGGCCAAAAGAGAGGCTCACTGTTTGGGCCTTAATCAGCCTAAGAGGGCCTTAATCAGCCTCAGATAGGCAGGAAGATGACTGGATGAGCATTATACATGTCCTGAGGAAGGTTTTCCAAGGCAGCCTAGCAGGACCTTGGAAAGGCCAGGAGGCTTAATCTGTGAGTATTCTTGTGGTTTCCTTGACACCTCCAGATCCCAGAAGAAAGAGAGGTAGGGAATGGAAAAGGGAGTTGTTAGAGTGGGACTGGGATCATGCAGTAAGTAGACTTAATTAATTAATTAAGGGGGAAAAGAGTGCTTTCTTCTCAATAGAGGACATGAGTTCAGATACAAGAACCTATATAAGATGGCTCACAAATGACTGTAACTCCAGCTCCAAAGGATTCAGTGCCGTACTTCTGATCTCCTTGTGCTTCTGCACACATTTATGCATGCATACACATAAGTAGTATTTTTAAAAAGTGAAATATATAGAGAGAGCAAGCAAGCCCAAGTCAGAGTAACACAGCAGTTAGGAGGTGGATGCAAGCAGATCCCTTGACTTCAATGCAAGTCTGGTTTACATAGTAGTTAGTTCCAGGACAGCCTGACCTACATAGAGAGATAAAACATTTTTGGATCTCTCATCTTTCATAAAAGAATTAGGGGACCAGGCATTGGTAGCACATGCCTTTAATCCCAGCCATTGAGAGGCCTATTCAGGTGGATCTCTGTGAGTTTAAGGCCAGACTGGTCTTCACAGCAAGTTCCAGGACAACCATGACTACACAGAGAAACCCTGTCTAGAAAAAAACAAAGAAGACCAAGCAAATAGTGAGATAGCTCGGCCAGTTTTACTTTAACCCCAAATACACACCATGACATAAGTAAGCACAAAATAAATGAATGTAAAAAAATAGAGAATTTAGATAACTTATTCTCAGCAACTGAACTCATTGCTACAATCCTGTTGAAGCAGAAATGAACATTTATTGACATTTTAAAATGAGTGCATGCTTCCAGGCATGGTGGTACACTCTTTTAATCACAGCATTCAGGAGCCAGAAGCAGAACTCAGAGAGTAGACTTTGAGCCTAAATTTGTCTGCATAGTGAGTTTTAAGGCAAACCATGACCGCACAGTTTTGTTGATCTGTCCTTTGTTGAGAGTGGGGTGTTGAAGACTCCCACTATTAATGTATGGGGACTTATACGTAGTTTAAGTTTTATTGTTTCTTTTAGAATGTGAGTACCCTTGTATTTACAGCATAGATGTTCATGTTTGTGATGTCTACCTGGTGGAATTTTCCCTTGATGAATACGAAGTGTCCTTCCCCATCTCTTTTGATTAATTTTGGTTGTCACTCTATTTTAATAGGTATTAGAACGGCTACTCCTACTCATTTTTTGGGTCCATTTGCTGGGAAAATATTCCCTTGTATCATATCTGATCACCATGGACTAAAGCTAGACCTCAGCCACAACAGAAATGGGAAAAAGCGTATACACACAACTGAACAACTTGCTACTGCTATTAAATGACAGCTGGATCAGGGAAGAAATACAAGTCTTCCTAGAATTCAATGAAAAAAAAGACACAACATACACAAACTTATGGGACACAATGAAAGTAATGATAAGAGGAAATTTATAGCACTAAGTGCCTTCAAGAAGAAATTCGAAACATCTCATTCAAGGAACTTAATGGGTCACCTAAAAGCCCAAGGGGGAAAAAAAAAGAACATGCACACCAAAAAGGAGTAAATGGCTGGAAATAATCAAACTCAGGGCTGAAATCAATCAATTAGAAACAAATAAGACAATTCAAAGAATCAATGAAAACAAGAGCTGGTTCTTTGAGAAAAATCAACAAGATACATAAACCCTTAGCCAAACAAACTAAAAGGCAGAGAGACACTATTTAAATCAACAAAATCAGAAATGAAAAGGGGAACATAACTACAGACACTGAGGAAATGCAAATAATCATTAGGTCTTACTTCAAAAGTCTATATGCCACAAAATTTGAAAATCTAAATGAAATAGATCACTTTCTTGATTGATTCCACTTGCCAAAGCTAATCAAGACCAGGTAAATCCATTAAATTTTCCTATATCCCCTAAGGAAATAGAACCAGTCATAAAAAAAAGAGGGCCATATGTTTTCAGGGAAGAATACTACCAGACCTTCAAAGAAGACCTAACATCAATACTCTCCAAACTTTTCTCAAAATAGATACAGAAGAAAGACTACAAAACTCATTCTATGAAGCCACAGCCACCTGAACCTCACAAAGACCCAACAAAGAAAGAGAATTTCAGGCCAATCTCCCTTATGAACATTGATGAAAAAATACTCAACAAAATACTTGCAAACCAAATACAGGAACACATCCACTATGACTAAGTAGGCTTCATGCCAGGCATATAAGGGTGGTTCAATATATGGAAATCCATCAATGTGATCCACCATATAAACAAACTGAAGGAGGAAAACCACATGATAATCTCCATAGATGCTGAAATTGCATTTGACAAAGTCCAACATCCATTCATGTTTAAAGTCTTGGAAAGATCAGGGATACAAGTCACATATCTAAACATATTAAAGGCAATATACAGCAAGCCTATAGCCAATATCAAACTCAATGGAGAGAAAATTAAATCAATCCTACTGAAATCAGGGACAAGACAAAGCTTCCCACTCTTTCCATATCTCTTCAACATAATTCTTCAAGTCTTTGATGGAGCAATAAGACAATTAAAAGAGATCCAAAAGATACAAATTGGAAAGGAAGAAGTCACAGTATCACTATTCGCAGATGATATGATAGTATACCTGAGAGACCCCCAAAATTCTACCAAGCAACTCCTAGAGCTGATAAACATCTTTAGCAAAGTGGATGGATACAAAATTAACTCCAAAAATCAGTAGCCCTCCTGTACACAAAAGAAAAAAAAAAAAAGGCTGAGAACGAAATTAGGGAAAGAACATTTTTCAAAATATCCATAGCCACAGAACACTTAAAGTACCTTGATATGACCCTATCCAAGCAAGTCAAAGACTTGTATGAAAAAAAAATTTCGAATCTCTGAAGAAAAAATTAGAAGATATCAGAAGATGGAAAGATCACCTATGCTCATGGCTTGCCAGGATTAACATAGTAAGTATGGCCCTCTTACCAAATGCAATCTATAGATTCAATGCAGTTCCCATCAAATTACCAACACAATACTTTACAGACCTTGAAAGAATAATTCTCAACTTCATATGGAATAATATGTAACCCACAATTGCTAAAACAATTCTCTACAATGAAAGTTCTTCTGAAGGTTTCTCATTCCCTGTTTTCAAGTTGTACTATAGAGCAACAATACTAAAACCTGCATGGTACTGGCATAGAAACAGAATGGTGGATCAAGGGATTTGAATAGAAGACCCTGAAATAAAATTAAAAATAGAAGACACTGAAATAAACCAACACATTTATGGACACTTGATTTTTGACAAAGATGCCAAAATATTTCAATGGAAAAAAAGACAGCATCTTCAACAAATGGTGCTGGTCTAAATGGATGTCTACATGGAGAAAAATGCAAATAGATTCATACATATCATCCTGAACAAATCTAAAGTCTAAGTGTATCAAAGACTTCAATTTAAAATAAGACACAATAAACTTGTTAGAAGAAAAAGTGGGGAAAAGCCTTGAACTCATTGGCACATGAGACAACTTCCTGAACAGAATACCAACAACACAAGCTCTGAGGTCAACAATCAATAAATGGGACCTCATGAAACTGAAAAGCTTCTGTAAAGCAAAGGACACTGTGGTCAGAACAAACACACTACCTACAGATTTGGAAAGGATATTCACCAACCTTGTATCTGACAGAGGGCTAATATCCAGAATATGTAAAGAACACAAGAAGTTTAACAGCAACAAATCAAGTAATCCAATTAAAGAATGGGATACAGAGCTAAACCGAGAATTCTCAATAGAGGAATATCAAATGGCAGAGAAACACTTAAAGAAATCCTCAATGTCCTTAGTCATCATGGAAATATATGTCAAAACGACCCTGAGATTTCACCTTACACCCATCAGAATGGCCAAGATCCAAAACTCAAGTGACAACACATGCTGGAGAGGTTGTGGAGAAAGGGGAACCCTCCTTCACTGCTTTTGGGAATGTAAAGTTGTACAACCACTTTGGAAATCAATCTGGCACTTTCTCAGACAATTAGGAATAGAGCTTCATCAAGATCCAGCTATACCACTTTTAGGCATATATCCAAAGGGGTCTCAAGTATACAAAGACATTTGCTCAGTCATGTTTGCAACAGCTTTATTTGTAATAGCCAAAACCTGGAAACAACCCAGATGCCCCTCAGTTGAGGAATGGATACAGAAATTGTGGTCCATTTACACAAAGGAATATTATTCGGCAATAAAAAGCTACCTGGATTGACTAGGAGCAGAAGGAATTTGGGGAGGAACTCCCCCTTCAGTAGACTTAGGAAGGGACATGGGTGGAAAAGGGGGAGGGAAGGTGGGGTTGGGAGAGGAGGTGGGAGGGAGCTACAGGGGGGATAAAAAGTAAATTAACTGTAATTAATAAAAATAAATAATGACTTTGAGCAGTTTAACAAAGACCTTGGAACAGTTTCTCAATACTTTGGGGGAGGACAAAAGATCTTATGTAATAAGTGGGAAATAGTAAGAGCTGGAGAGGACAGGAACCCCACAAGGAGAGCAACAGAACCAGAAAATTTGAACAAAGGGGTCTTCCCAGAGACTCAGACTCCAACCAAGTACTAGGCATGGAGATAACCTAGAACCCCTGCACAGATGTAGCCCATGGCAGTTTAGTGTCCAAGTGGGTTACATAGTAATGGGACTGCTTCTGACATAATCCGATTGGCCTGCCCTTGATCACCTCCCCCTGAGGGAGGAGCAGCCTTACCAAGCCACAGAAGATGACAATGCAGCCACTCCTGATGTGATCTGATAGACTAAGATCAGAAGGAAGGAGAGGAGGACCTCCCCTATCTGTGGAATTGAGGAGGGGCATTCGTGAACAAGGGGGAGGGAGAGTGGGATCGGCAGGGGAGGAGAGAGGGGCTTATGGGGGGTTAAAAGTGAATAAAGTGTAATTAATAAATTAAAAACATAAAAAAAAATAATGACTTTGGGCAGTCTAACAAAGAACTTGGAACAGTTCCTCAACACTTAGGGGGACGAGAAAAGACCTTGGTACTCATTTAATTTTATTTTTTTTAAATTTTACCAAATGAAACCAAGCCTTGATATTTGAGCCAATTGGGAAAATTGAAGTTTTTACTGTGTATCATATGTAGAATGTTATGTAAGGCCACAGTATGTGTAGAAAGCCAGAGGGCATATGAACTGTATTTGCTTTGGTTTTTCATACCTGCAAATATGATTTGAGAAAGAACTGTAACATATGTTGTTCTTCATTTAAAAGCCTGGTGATTCTTCAGTGCAAAATGTTTTCTTATCCTCTTTAAAGGAGAAACAAGACTACAGTTTCATGTTAGCCCAGGGTTCTACAGGGTTGTATTCAAGTCATTGTTAACCATTGTATGAAATATATGCCTGACAGTCAGTTCCTGAATGGATGGATTAATGCTTTTCTTTTTAACTCAAAAGTTTGGTGTGGCCAGAATAGTTAAAGTGCAGTTTAAAATTGTTCCATGCTGTTCTGTTATGCAGTTGGTTCTAAAACTTATTTGATTACAATGTTAGAACTTTTCGTTATTGGAAACTGCAAATGTTCCACAGTGCAATACTGTGGGAGGTAGTAACACCATCAGCAACACTTAATGGGTAGGTTGTGGATTGCTGTCCAAAGCTTGTAGCAACACATGGCTAGTAGCCATGTTAGTTCAGAGATAAAGGGGGTGGAACTTTGGTTTTACAGCCATCTTTTTTGAGGGCTGCCAACTGTGTTCAGTTCCCTGTTTAGTGCTTACTGAAACTTTTCCCTTTAAGTGGTTATCTGTTTACTTTTAATTCAATGTGAAGGGATCAGTAAGATTTGCTATCCCCTCGATGCACTGCATCTGATTGAGAGTTTTGCCTTGATTTTAGACCCGAAATATATGTAAAGTTATGCTAATGATAGCAGTTGAGTATAAGATTGAGATTTAGGTACTCTTTTGTTTGTTTTCAAGGTTAAGCCTAGGGTGGGTAACTACAAAGTGTGCCTATGTGGATCTCCTTGAAATAGATATGGTCCTAAAACAGTCATCTAAGGAATATGCCAGAATTAGAGATTATAGAATTCTGTTCATCTGAACATAATTTAGAGTAGATGATAACAGATAGAAAAAGAGTAACTCAGTTATGCTGGCCCTCTAGCTTGTCAAAGATATGATGAATATGACTTTGAATGTGCGTAAGCTTATTATGAATGAGAGTCCCAAAATCCTGGCAGAGCTCCCTAAGATCGCCAAGAATATTTGGGTACAACATGAGTCTGGATTATGGTATGTCAACCACTGCGCAAGACCGCCCAAACTGGCCACTACTAGGGTCTAGCCTAAACTGTGGACAAAGCTGTAGAAACCTGGAGAGTCATTGTGCAATATTCCTGAATGCGAGGTGAGGTCGATTTCTCATGTTTCAATTTCCACAGAAAGAGTCAATCATCTTCTATCCCTGATAACCACTTTGCCTCTGTTTGTGATGCCAGGAGACCACTGAAGCCAGGGGCAACTGCCTAGGTGAGGGACTGACTAGTCATCACTATCATTTTGATTGGTACATAGATTGCTACATTTATTTAGCTTATAATTTATCCCTTTCAAGTCTCTGATCACATTGATGGCTAATCTAAGCTAATGGTAGCTTTGCAGCTAAAGAGCTGACAATTAGATCCACTGTCAGCTCACTGGTCATTTCATTAACTAGTTAGAACTACTAGACACTATATCTTTTATTAAGAAAGCAAAGAGGTTTGCCTTTTCACATATTTCATGCTAATTGCCTGCGTCTTATGGTAAATAACTAGACAGATGTAAGGTCTGAGGATATGAAAGTTTAAATTATGCGAATCTGAAAAGGATTGATTAAGGGTCTAGGATAATGTTTCAAAGTTGGTAAATAAAAAGAATGGAGGGTCTAAGTAGGTGTTTTAAGGTATATGAATATAAGTCGTAATGATATAAAAAAGTAATTTAAGGTATATAGAAAATGGGAGATACTTGATATTTCTCCCTCCTCACTACTATTTTTGTGCTCAAGTTGTTTTAAGATTTCTGAAGATCAGAGATTTGACTTTGATCAGTAGAGTTTTGATAAGCTGATGGAGCACTGACTGCTTATTATCCAATCACAAGCTTGAGATTTGAATTTCCTTTGGAATGTCTTCTGGAGACAAAAAGGTGCTACTCATCATGCTAAAAATATTTGTCTAAAGTGTATATCTGACCCAAAAGCCTTAGTTCATTTCCTAGGTCTTAATGGCATGAGTCTACTTCTGCTGTGTTGTAGATACCTGTCAACTTCTTTTTCTAAATTATGGATTTCAGTACAAGGGAGATTCCAATATGAGTTTCAGGAAACCAAAAATTCAGAAGACCTGGATCTGGAGTAGATCAAATGGACCCAAGATGAGTTTTTTTCTTTGTCTCAGGATTCCTCACTTTCCCTAATTACTAGATAATTTTTAACTTCTGTCTCTAGTCTGAAATTGTCTCAGCACATTTTATCTGGCTAACTGCAAGCTGAAATATGGACTTGCTAGAAGCTGATATGATTGCACTCTCCCTCTTTAGATGCATCAACTCATCAGATGTTTCTGAGGACAGTTCCCATTGCACAACCTTTGGTAGGAATTTCAGCCTTTCTAGTCCCTGATGCCAACAGTCTTACTGTTAGCAATGAAACTGTTTCAGTATAAGAGACTTTCGGGCCATAATCCCAATTAACAAGCAGAAATGCTAAGTTAAAAGTGGGCTCCCTAACATTGCCTATTATCTTGGAGACATGCTTAGCTGGAGTAGGAACTGGTATTGCAAAACAGGATGCTGTTCTGACATCTCCAGAACCCAGTTACACAGGGGCAAGTAGCCCTGGACACCCAAACATAACTGAAATCCAAGAAGATGACCTAACAACTATGCTCATGAAGATGATAAGAGAGGAAACAAGATACCTAATAAGATACCTAAAGACATAGAGGAAGATAAACTCAAACAGAATATTGCCATCCGTAAAGAAATAGAGGAAGCTGCAGCCAAATAGTTTATGACCTTTAGAAAGGAAATGCTTAAAGCACTGAATGAAATAAAAAAAAACAGAGTAGAAGGAACTAAAAGAAAAACAGGAAAGTAAAAGCAGACAGGTGAAGGAATTAAACAAAACAACTCATTACCTGAAGATAGAATTGGAAAAATTAAAGAAAACACAATGGAGGAAATAATGGAGAGGAAGAATCTAGGGAAGAAAACAGGAACTACAGAGGTAAGCATAACCAACAGATTACAAGAAATGGAAGAAAGAATCTCGGGTGTAGAAGATACAATGGAAGAAATCGATGTATCTGTCAAAGAAAATGTTACATCCAAAAAATTCCTGACACAGACTGTCCAAGAAATGCAAGACAATATGAAAAGACAAAACCTAAGAATAATAGGTATAGAGAAAAAAGAAGACTCCCTTCTCCAAGGCCCAGAAAATATTTTCAACAAAACCATTGAAGAAAATTTCCCCAAGTTAAAGGAGAGGCCAATAAGAATACATGAGGCCTACAGAACACCCAACAAATTTGACCAGAAAAGAAAATCCTCCCGCCACATAATAATCAAAACAGTAAGTGTACAGAACAAAGAAAAGATACTAAAAGCCGCAAGGAAAAAAGGCCAAGTAACATATAATGGCAAATCCATTAGAATCACACCTGACTTTTCAACAGAGACTATGAAAGCCAGAAGGGCCTGGACGGATATCATGCAGACCCTAAGAGATGTCATGCAGACACAGATGTCAGCCCAGGCTACTATACCCTGCAAAGCTATCAGTCCTCATAGATGGAGAAAACAATATATTCAAAGACAAAACAAATTTCAACAACACCTACACACAAATCCAGCATTACAGAAGACACTGGAAGGGAAAATACAACCCCCCAAAATTAGCTTCTTTCAGGAAAACACAGGAAATAATTAACCTTACTACAGTTAAAAAAAAAAAAAAAGTAACAAAGCACACAACCTGATGACCACAGCCAACATCAAAATCAAGAGATCTAACAGCCACTGGTCATTAATCTCTCTCAACATCAATGGACTCAACTCTCCAATAAAAGACACAGATTAACAGAATGGATACGTAAACAAAACCCAGCAATCTGTTGCATACAAGAAACACACCTAAGACACAAAGATAGACATTACCTGAGGGTAAAGGGTTGGAAGACGACTTTCCAAGCAAACGGACCCAAGAAGCAAGCAGGAGTAGCCATTCTAATATCTGATAAAATAGACTTTCAACCAAAATTAATCAAAAGAGATGGGTAAGGACATTTCATACTCATCAAGGGAAAATTCCACCAGGAAGACATCACAATCCTGAACATCTATGCCCCAAATACAAGGGCACCCACATTTGTGAAAGAAACATTGATAAAATTTAAAGCACATATAGATCCCCACACATTAATAGTGGGAGACTTCAACACCCCACTCTCAACAAAGGACAGGTCAACCAAACAGAAATTGAACAAAGAAACAATGTCTCTGACAGAGGTCATGAATCAAAAGGACTTAACAGACATTTACAGAACTTTACACCCAAACACAAAAGAATTTACCTTCTTCTCAGCACCTCATGGAATCTTCTCCAAAATAGACCACATAGTGGGTCACAAAGCAAGCCTCAACAGATACAAGAAGATTGAAATAATCCCATGTATCTTGTCTGATCACCATGGAATAAAGCTGGACCTCAACAATAACAGAAATAACAAAAAGCCTACACACACATGGAAACTGAACAACTTGTTACTAAATGACAGCTGGGTCAGGGAAGAAATAAAGAAAGAAATTAAAGTCTTTCTAGAAATCAATGAAAATGAAGACACAACATACCCGAACTTGTGGGACACAATGAAAGCAGTGCTAAGAGGAAAGTTCATAGCACTAAGTGCCTTCAAGAAGAAATTCGAGACAGCTCATTCAAGCACCCTAATGGCTCACTTAAAAACCCTAGAAAAAGAAGAAGCAGACACACCAAGAAGGAGTAGACGGCTGGAAATAATCAAACTCAGGGCTGAAATCAATCAATTGGAAACAAATAAAACAATTCAAAGAATCAATGAAACCAAGAGCTGGTTCTTTGAGAAAATCAACAAGATCGAGAAACCCTTAGCCAGGCTAACTCAAAGGCAGAGAGACACCACCCAATTCAACAAAATCAGAAATGAAAAGGGGGATATAACTACAGACACTGAGGAAATCCAAACAATCATTAGGACTTACTTCAAAAGTCTATATGCCACAAAATTTGAAAATCTAAATGAAATGGACAATTTTCTTGATCGATTTGACTTACCAAAGCTGAATCAGGACCAGGTAAATCAACTAAATAGTCCTATATCCCCCAAAGAAGTAGAAGCGGTCATCAAAAGTCTCCCATCCAAAAAAAGCCCAGGACCAGATGGCTTCAGCGCAGAATTCTACCAGACCTTCAAAGAAGAGCTAACACCAATTCTCTTCAAACTATTCCACAAAATAGAAAGAGAAGGAATATTACCAAATTCATTCTATGAAGCCACAGTCACCTTGGTACCTAAAGCTCACAAAGATTCAACAAAGAAAGAGAATTTCCGGCCAATCTCCTTATGAACATTGATGCAAAAATACTTAATAAAATACTTGCAAACCGAATCCAAGAACACATCAAAGATATTATCCACTATGACCAGGTAGGCTTCATCCCAGGTATGCAGGGGTGGTTCAATATACGGAAATCCATCAATGTGATCCACCATATTAACAAACTGAAAGAAAAAAAACAACATGATAATCTCCCTATATGCTGAAAAAGCCTTTGACAAAATCCAACATCCATTCATGTTCAAAGTATTGGAGAGATCAGGGATACAAGGCACATATCTAAACATAGTAAAGGCGATATACAGCAAGCCTATAGCCAACATCGAACTGAACGGAGAGAAACTTAAAGCAATCCCACTGATATCAGGGACAAGACAAGGCTGCCCACTCTCTCCATATCTCTTCAACATAGTGCTGGAAGTCCTTGCTAGAGCAATAAGACAGTTGAAGGAGATCAAGGGGATACAAATTGGAAAGGAAGAAGTCAAATTATCACTATTTGCAGATGATATGATAGTATACGTGAGTGACCCAAAAACTCTACCAGGGAACTCCTACAGCTGATAAACACCTTCAGCAAAGTGGCCAGATACAAAATTAACTCAAAAAAATCAGTAGCCCTCCTGTATACAAAAGACAAAAGGGCTGAGAAAGAAATTAAGGAAACAACACCCTTCACAATAGCCAAAAATGACATAAGGTACCTCAGAGTAACCCTAACCAAGGAAGTCAAAGACTTGTATGAAAAAAATTTCAAATCTCTGAAGAAAGAATTAGAAGAAGATATGAGAAGATGGAAAGATCTCCCATGCTCATGGCTTGGTAGGATTAACATAGTAAAAATGGCCATCTTAACAAAAGCAATCTACAGATTCAATGCAATGCCCATCAAATTACCAACACAATTCTTTACAGACCTGGAAAGAAAAATTCTCAACTTCATATGGAATAACAAGAAACCCAGAATTGCTAAAACAATCCTCTACAATAAAAGATCTTCCAGAGGTATCTCCATCCCTGATCTTAAGTTGTACTATAGAGCAACAGTTTTAAAAACTGCATGGTACTGGCATAGAAACAGAATGGTGAATCAATGGAACCGAACAGAGGACCCAGAAATAAACCCACACACTTATGGATACCTGATCTTTGACAAAGACGCCAAAACCATACAATGGGAAAAAGATAGCATCTTCAACAAATGGTGGTGGTCTAACTGGATGTCTACATGTAGAAAAATGAAAATAGATCCATACTTGTCACCCTGCACAAAACTGAAGTCCAAGTGGATCAAAGACCTCAACATAAAACCAGACACATTAAATCGGCTTGAAAAAAAAGTGGGAAATACCCTAGAACTCATTGGTACAGGGGAAAACTTCCTGAACAGAACACCAACAGCACAGGCTCTAAGAGCAACAACCAATAAATGGGACCTCATGAAACTGAAAAGCTTCTGTAAAGTAAAGGACACCGTCATCAAAACAAAGCGACCACCTACAGATTGGGAAAGAATCTTCACCAACCCTTTATCTGACAGAGGACTCATATCCAGTATATATAAAGAACTAAAGAAGCTGAAAAGCAGCAAACCAAGTAATCCACTTAAAAAATGGGGAACAGAGCTAAACAGAGAATTCTCTGTAGAGGAATACCGAATGGCAGAGAAGCACTTAAAGAAATGCTCAACCTCACTAGCCATTAGGGAAATGCAAATCAAAACAACCCTGAGATTTCACCTTACACCCATGAGAATGGCCAAGATCAAAAACTCAAGTGACAACACATGCTGGAGAGGTTGTGGAGAAAGGGGACCCCTTCTCCACTGCTGGTGGGAATGTAAACTTGTACAACCACTCTGGAAATCAATCTGGTGCTTTCTCAGACAACTAGGAATAGCGCTTCCTCAAGATCCAGCCATACCACTACTGGGCATATACCCAAAAGAGGCTCAAGTACACAAAAAGGACATTTGCTCAACCATGTTTGTAGCAGCTTTATTTGTAATAGCCAGAAGCTGGAAACAACCCAGATGCCCCTCAACTGAAGAATGGATGCAGAAATTGTGGTACATCTACACAATGGAATATTACTCAGCAATGAAAAATAAGGAAATCATGAAATTTGCAGGTAAATGGTGGGATCTGGAAAGGATCATCCTGAGTGAGTTGTCCCAGAAGCAAAAAGACACACATGGTATATACTCACTCATATAGACATACAACATAGGACAAACCCACTAAAACCTGTGCATCTAAAGAAACTAAGCAAGAGAGAGGACCCTAACTAAAATGTCCAATCCCCATCTGGAAAGGCAAAGAGGATGGACATCAGAAGAAGAAGAAAACAGGAAACAACCTAGGAACCTACCACAGAGGGCCTCTGAAAGCCTCTGCCCTTCAGACTATCAAAGCAGATGCTGAGCCGGATGGGCAACTGTTGGGCAGAGTGAATGGAATTTTAGGTAAGAACTGGGGAATAGTAAGAGCTGGAGAGGACAGGGTCTCCATAAGGAGAGCAACAGAAAAAGAAAATTTGAACACAGGGAACTTCCCAGAGACTCATACTCCAACCAAGGACTATTCATGGAGATAACCCCGATCCCCTGCACAGATGTAGCCCAGGGCAGTTTAGTGTCCAAGTGGGTTACATAGTAATGTGAAGAGGGACTGCCTCTGACATAATCTGATTGGCCTGCTCTTTGATCACATCCCCCTGGGGGGGGAGCATCCTTACCAGGCCACAGTAGAGGACAATGCAGCCACTTTTGATGTGAACTGATAGACTAAGACCAGTAAGGAGAGGAGAATCTCACCTATCAATGGACTTGGGGAGTGGCATGCATGCAGAAAGGGGTGGGAAGGTGGGATCAGGAGGGGAGGAGGGAGGGACTTATCAGGAGATACAAAATGAAGAAAGTGTAATTAATAAAAAATTAAAAAAAAAACCTTGTTTTCTAGTTTACTGGAGAGTCACTGTACTAAGAGTTAGACTTCGCCTTCAGAAATGGTTTCCTGGAGCCCATTATCGACCCACTAGTGTTAGGAGCCCCTGTATCAGCTCCTTGTTTCCATGCAGGGCTCAATTGTTCTCACCTGGGCACCAGGCAGACTTCCCTCAGATGATGGAAATGTACAACTAGATGAGTTGGGCCAGAGGCCTACTTCCTGGGCAGGTGGACACTGTGCTTCCCATGTAGGCAGCAGCAGCAGAAACAGCACCCTGGAAAAGCTCAGGAGGATGCAGGGAGGAGAGGTGGTGCCTCAGGATGAGTCATGGCCTTGGTGTCCAGCCAGCAGCTACCACCTCCACCACCAGACAATGGGGACCTGGTCTCCCCTGGAATTGCCCTGCCAGTGCCCAATTCCAGAACCATCTGTTCCCCTGTGGAGGTCACCCTGCTTCTCCTTCATCAACAACCGCTCTTCACACCTTCACACGCCACCACACCAGCTTCCTTCCCTTTTCCCCCAACTTGCTCAGAAGCCTCCCCTGCCAGAGTGCCACCAGGCCTGTCCACTGTTTCTGGCGTGGCTGCAGCCATCTCTGCCACTTTCCTGCAAAGCAACTGAGGACTCAACAAGCAGGAGAAGGAGATGCAATGGTGACTGAAGTTCCTCTACCCCGCTGTGGACTAGTAGGAGAATCCACTGCCCTGGTCCTGGAGCCTGAAGGACCAGTTCTGCTACATAGGCCTCCCTCAGAACAACCTGCAGGTATGCTGCAAGGGTAAGGAGAGAGATCTAACAGTGCTGAGCAGAACTCACTCGGTAGACCAGGCTGGTTGGCCTGCCCTCTGCTTCCTGGAGCACTGGGATTAAAGACAAGCACCACCCCAGCAGGCTTCACATGCTCATTTTTGCTATAGTACATTTCAGGATAATTTAAATCTTGAGGAAAAAGTTAGTACTTGGTAAATAAAGTAAGATGATTTGAAGGAAACCTTTGAGAATAGAGTTGAGGAATGGTAAATTTAGAAAGTTCAATTGGCTTACTCATTAGATGTTCTATAGGATGGGCTGTTTACATCAGGCATCATAAAAAAATAAAATAAAATAAAATAAGAGCAGAAACGCATAGGTTTTCACGTATATACATTTAAGTTGAACCTTTGGCACTAGGAACCAGGGCATCTAACCATGTAGCATTAACACATGTTCGAAAATTGTGTAGTGTGAAAAGGGATAGAACCGCCAGTATTAAAGCAATATTGTCAACTAGGCGATAAAATGTTCTTCTAAATTTCTTCTTTCTCTTATTACTGCATACACTGGTAGCCAGTTTAAAATGAGGAAAGGAGTCAGGAGGTAGTCTTTTTATTTCTTCTTACAAGAGAACAGGAAACAAACTTAACATTGGCCCTGTTTTCCACTGACAGTTTTAAAGAACATCAATTCCACACTGAAAGGACTAAACAAAAGAGTTTACAGGCATCAGACAATAACGATTGGTCAGTAGACCTTCACAGGGCTTTGAGGTGATACTCAGGAGAAGCCACTTTGTAATCACTGGCAGTAAACAGCGAAGCAGAATTCTTTGCCAGATACTTAAGGAAATCATGCAAATAGCCCAGCAGTAATGGAAGGCTATTCTCATTGAGGGGTGTATTGGCCAACACTGCCCTCTTCTCACCAAGGGGCTTATAGGCCAACATTGCGCCAATTCTCACAAATAATCTCAGTAGGTGTGGTGCCCCATAGATGTGTGACACTGGCACATCAGGGTGAGCCAGCAGGATCTCAGCATACTGGGGCCTTTCAAACTCGTAGAGCAGCTGAGTGCCCAGCATCACATTGAAATACGTTTTTATCCCCCTCACAACTTCATCAACTGCATACTCCTTATTATCAGCCCTTCCGTGTGACTTCGCACAATTGGCATACTCCTCAAGAATGGCATCTACATTCTCTTTAGCAGGGAGTTGGAACAACTGCTTCTGCCTAGTAACCAAGTCCCGGTCCTCCACCAGCCATGGTTTTAATTCTTCAGGAATCTTCACTTCCACTTCCAATCTCTTTTTCAACGCCTCCTCACTCTCCACAGTGGCCACAGCTCATGCCCTTTTCTTCCATAGGGTTTGGGGCATTTTGCTGCTGATGCCACCATCTCCATTGCCAGGAGTCTTCTGCTTGCTTCTCTGTCTTCCGCACAGAACCAGAAGGCGCCTTCTCAGCAGAGCGACCCTGCCCATCTTCCTGGAAGGTCTGGTTCAAGATTCTTTGGCAGGGAAACACAGGACTCCTTTCCTGAGGCTGCTCTTCTCATCTGACTTCTCTGCATGTTGCTTCGAATTGCTTTTTTAGAGTAGTCTTCTTCAGCAGATTGTTGTCCACGAGTTTGAGAAGCCTGCTTTCCGGAACTCATTCAACCCTGTTTTTAGTGCAAACTACACTCTTCTTTCTTTCCCTTCCAAGGATTCCTAGCAATTTCCAAGGCAGAGTCTTACAGTTCTCCTAGGATGGTCTGGAAAGACAAGAAGTGGGAATACAACCCTGTATTCTGCAGGCAGGAATGCAAACAGGTTCGTTCTGCAACCAGGTTCAGATCTCTGGATCCTTTACTGTACAGCAAAGTTAGCCTTTCTGATGATGACCTGAAAGGAGAATGCAGTTCTTTGCCGCACGGGATGTGTGATCACTGCTGCTCCTCCAACCTTAAACAAGGGAAACGTCATGTGATTCAGCTAGTGAGAAAACCAGGGAGCAAAATGCATACGGAATGCTGAGCAAGCTATTCTGTTGCTGAGTTTGAAGGATAAAACCTGAAGAGTTGGGCTGAGGCTAGCAACAGCCTTTTGGATGCCACATTAGGACATCAGATCTAATTCTACAATCCCGTGGGCTGTTTTCTTTTACCTTGAGACATGCTTTCTCTTTGAATGTACTGGAGACCTGGCTGTCCTGGACTTTGCTTTGTACACCAGGGTGGCCTCAAACTCACAGAGATCTGCCTGCCTCTGTCTGTGTAAATTTCTGACCAGTGTCAATTATCTACCATTTGTGGTCTCAACTTTTTATTAAGAGTTGAAAGTTTCAAAGGCAGACTATGCCTGGAATCCCAGCACTTGAGAGGCAAAGAAAGATAAATCTCTTATTTTGAAGCCAGCATTGTCTACAGAGGGATTTCAAGGACAGCCAGATAACTCTGGAGAATCTCAGAGAGAGAGAGGGGAGAGAGAGAGAGAGAGAGAGAGAGAGAGAGAGAGAGAGAGAGAGAGAGAGAGAAAGAAAGGGCACGCTGAGCCACTTGAACACATAAATCCAAGCATTCTGAGGAGATAGAAACTCTTGAGCCTGGGATGCAGAAGGAATGCCATCTCAATAATATCTAGAGTGCTGAATAGGTGCTGTATCTTACAAATGAATTACGCAAAGACAAGGACAATAGACCTACTCCTATAATAATGCTCTTTATGTTGTAGTAGTTAAAATACCCAGCACAAAAATGATGTTATGGTATTCGGGTAAGTACTGAATAAAGCATCATACCTTATTCATAAATATGCATGAGCTTGCAAAAGCATTAAACATGGATAATGAAATTCTCCCGCTTTCAGATTTTCCTGGATCTCCTGTCATAACATGGGTTAGATCAAGGAGCGTCTCCCTAAGATTGTATGCATTAGTCAGTCAGGACAACTTGAGTCATCTACATCACTAAAAGAATCAACACCCAAACAGAGGGTAAGAGTCTAACTTACTTTAGCAGATACAGCAAAAATTTAGGCCAGTGGATGAATTAATTTATAAGCAAGAAAAAGAGAGGAAAAGCAATGGAAACTTGACCTGGAACTCTTTGTTTCACTAATATTTCATTACCTCTTCCTTTAATAACTACCCCAAAAAGCTTTATTTCATCAAGGCTAAAACTGTATTCATCATTTCAAAAAGTAGTCCCTTGGAAAGGCAATGAAAAAAGGAACATTATTATTCAGTTTCCCTCTCCTCACAAGTGTAGCACTGGCAAAGAGCAACAACCTGCTGCCCCCTCGGACTGCATTCAGCCACAGCCTCTCAAATGCATCTATCTCCAGAGCAGTGTGTGGGTTTCCCTCAAAATTAGACATTCACAGGCGACAGGATCCTAATGGAAATGAAGAGTTCTGCCTTGCTTAACCTCATTAATCTCTCTTGTAGGTTTCTTATGGCGACAGAAAACAAGACACCTGTGGGGAGAAGCTATGGTCCCGTGGGAGAAACTATGGTTTAGAGCAATCAGGACCCTTTCTGGAGCAGCATCCTGTCTGGGGGATTGCCAGCCCCATCTGCAACATGAGAAACAGTGCTGACAGACTGTTTCCTCCAAGCATCAATGGCTTTTAGCATTGCTTGCTTTCAAGACACAGTCTAGCTATGTAGCTCTGGCTGGACTGGCAACCCATGGCAGTCCTCCTGCCTCGGTAGAGTGCATGAGATCCCATACCCAGGTGCAGTACTATTAAAAGTTAATGGGATAGGTCAAGACTATTCACAATAAAAACCTTTTTTAATAGTCCTAACACACTCCTACGTCAATCTCTTAACAGACTGTCGCCATAGGGGATGAAAGAAATCGTCACCACCCTTATCCTCCAAAAGCAAACGCTCCAGAAATGGTGGTCGAACATGGCAGAACTCACACCTCAAAATAAATAAATAAATAGATAGATAGATAGATAGATAGATAAATAAATATATACATACATAATAAAGAGACAAATAAAGCAATAACGATATACATAAACAGTAGCCATGGTGGACATTTGGCTAGGTTTTTCGAGAAGCAGTAAACAGTGAGTCCAGAAGAGCACAGAAGGCTCAGAGAGGGGTCTCGATGGAAAGAGACAGGAGGAGGATTATCGCCCTACCAATAACACAGGGCCCTGAATACCACCTTGCTTGGCTCAGAAAGCTTTGTAGGCCTGTTTCCTCAAACCTTAGTCTCAGGCTTCCAGCAAAAATGACTCACAACGCTGTGGTGTGTGAGAACGAATTAGGCCTATGACTGATTTGGAGGAAGGTTTAGGCTGGGAGAACAAGCAGGTGGTGAGCACATCTCAGCACTCCGCTTCTGAGGCACCCGGGGCTCCGGACTGAAAGGCAGGTTCACTGCTACCCCACTGGCCAGGCCTAGGGCACAGGGCTCTACAACCACCCCCCGGGCTGCCCTCCCAGCCTCCCTGCCAGCATCAAAAGACTCTGCTCACGGCCAACCAGGCAGCTGGCATGTTCTTCCAGGGATGCTCCGCCAGAGTCCTGACCCTGCCCTATGCAGCCCCGCCCCTCCTCCACCAAAACATGACTCCTGTCATTCACTGGCCCGCCCGGGGCAGCGGGTGACCAAGGCACCCAACGGGAACTTTGGCCCCCGGCACCTCCAGATTTTGGCCCGCCGCCCTGGCGGGCTGCCCAGGTGGCTGAGCCCCACAGCAGAAGCAGCCCTACACTGACCAGTTGGTGCAGCTCCTTGCGCTGCCCACTGGGTACGGATCAGCACCGAGAGGGCAGCCAGACGAAGGGGTAGGGGTCGGGCATCCTAGTAACCAAGGACAGCAAAGAGCCCGCCCCTGACTGAGGTCTTGTCCAATCAGCAGCCTCTCCTCCAGAAGAACAAAAGAATTCTTCCCGCCGATTCGTCAGCTTTCCAGTCAGGCAGCGCGTGCTCTTCCAGCACCTGTCCAGAATGCTTGGTACAGGTGACTGTGACAAAACACTTGGCACATGCGAACCATTCCCAGCTTTACCCCATGCTGGAGCTTTTGCTCCTAGCATCATGGCAAACTTGAGCATCCCACCTTGGGATTCTCACCCGAGCAACCCTTTCTGTTTTGAGCTGGCAGCACTTGTCCTCTCGCTCACACTTTGGAAATGTCAACGGTATGGTATTTGATTTCTTGCCAGCCTCTGTGCTTGGGGTCGACACAAGTTCTCTGGTGAGGACACTGAGCCGCAGAAGTGTGGCTGAACCAAGGTCATACAGACTTAGGACTTGGTGCTGATAAGGTCCTCACCTCTTCTTGCTCCAGGATTAAGGAGGGTTTTCTAAGCACCGCCCAACAGTGCCTCTCCCCAGTCCAGAGGCACAGCCTTCTGGCCTATGTCTTAACTTTTTCCTTCCTATTCCCCACGATGATTTTGCATAGATTTAAATCTGCCTGCGGCCCAAATCTCAGCACATAGTGGCCCCATTTTGCACCAGAGCCCCAGAGCATCCCTTAAATTCCGAAGATACTTATCTTTTGCCCTAGGATATCAGGACTTGACTCCAAGGCAAACTAGAGTTCCCTGAATATGGCTATCCCTTCTTCTCCCTAGTAGGCCCCTAACCCTGGGCTTGGCCTCACGATTAGGATACCAAGGGCATCACAGCACCTGGCCCAACACCAAAATATCCGGACAAACGCTGAGAACATTGAGCTTAAGCTTCTCGGAGGCTTGCTTGCTCTCTCTATCTCTATAAGATGAGGATGAACAAGAGGCAGATTTAAGAAGCTCGTGGAGTAAGCCAAGCTACTCAAGAGAAATCATCCATAAGCTACTCTCAGGCCGCTGAGCCTGAAGCTTCTAACACTCTTGTCTTGAATGGAAATCCCATCAGGAGGTGATTCAGTGGAAATGAGCACTTGCTGTCCTTGCAGACAACTCGGGGCCGGTTCTCAACTCCCACAGCTGAGCAGCTCTCAGCAACCTGAAATTCCAGTTTCATGGGATTCAACACCCTTTTCTGGCGGAAACCAGCTCCATCTTTAAGGCATAGCGTTCCGCAGCTCTCTACAGTTCCCCCTTTTTGTTGGGGCGATCTGGCTGCGACATCTGTCACCCCATTGATCGCCAGGGTTGATTCGGCTGATCTGGCTGGCTAGGCGGGTGTCCCCTTCCTCCCTCACCGCTCCATGTGCGTCCCTCCCGAAGCTGCGCGCTCGGTCGAAGAGGACGACCTTCCCCGAATAGAGGAGGACCGGTCTTCGGTCAAGGGTATACGAGTAGCTGCGCTCCCCTGCTAGAACCTCCAAACAAGCTCAAGGCCACCAAGCTTCTTGACTCCGCTTCCATCCCCAGGACCCACATGGTGCAAGATCTGACTCTTGCAAGTGTAAGACCTGGAGTCTCATTGCTCAGGAGCTCAGGATCGCACCATTCCCAGGAACTCTCACAGACCACAACGCGATATAAAAGCAAGAGGTTTTATTGTTATTGCGATAGGGTCGCCCCTCCAAAGATAGGAGACGACCCCGAACATGCAAAGCAGAGGGTTTTTATACCTGAAAATCAGACCACTTTTTCTCTATAGTTTACCGCAGGTTGTAGATAGTTTACAGCTGGTTGTTTCTCAGAACAGTTCACCCCTTCAAGAGCTCTCTGCACCTGGCTTCAATTCAAATAATCACAGTTGTTTTTCTCATTCCCAGGTGGCCCCTCATTCCCAGGTGGTCCCTCATTCCCCCCTTTTCTTTTTGTCTCAATTTAAACCCTTAAATTGTGGATTTTCCATGATGAGTTTCAGTTTTAGCAGGTTGCTGGAGGCTTGGACTTTCCAGGTGTCTGCAGGTTGATGAGGAGTATCAACCTTGACAACCTTGACATCAGGCTTGACATGTGACGCGTGGATCCAATCTATGATGCCCTCTACTTTGACGGCAGTTGGGGTGGTGAGCAGGATGTAATAAGGACCCTTCCACCAAGGTTCCAGATTCTGGCTGTAGTGTCGTAGCACATATAACAGATCTCCAACCTGGAACTGATGGGGAACCTCCAAGGACCCATGTGCATAGGCACTGCCAACCTTGCTCCATATTTCTTTCTGAATAAGCTGCAGTCCTTTCAGCCTGAACAACAAGTCAGAGTTATCACTAGTTATGTCAAGGGGGTCCCCAAGAAGAGTCATGGGAGCAGGAACACCATAGAGTAGTTTGAAAGGAGTCAGGCCCAGTAAGTAGGGAGTAATTCTAACTCTAAAAAGGGCCAAGGAAAGGAGCACCATCCAGTCACCGCCAGTCTCCATGGTCAATTTGGTGAGAGTCACTTTTAGAGTTCTATTTATTCTTTCTACCTGTCTTGAACTTTGGGGTCTATAAGCACAGTGTAATTTCCAATTGATCCCCAGAAACCTGGCCACCTCCTGACTTACCTGAGCATCAAAGGCTGGCCCATTGTCTGACACAATTAATTTTGGAATAGCGAACCCAGGAAAAATGTCTTCCAGAATGTTTTTGGTTACAACCGAAACGGTTTCTTTCTTTGTGGGAAAAGCTTCCACCCATCCATCTGACAGGGTTCACACTCCCAAGTCACTCTCTCAGTCAGGGCGGTGAGGTTCCTTTCTGTGGTAGAATGATCTTACCTTTAGAGTCAATCCATGCCCCCATATTGGTGTCAAATATCCCCTGTTTTTGCCATATTCGCTTTAAATCACTTTCTGAGTAGTTCAGTCGTTCTTCTCTGGGCAGCTCAGCGGTCAGTACCACTGGGACAGAGTTTCCTCTAGCAGCTGCTTTAGCCTGATCGGCCATGTTATTCCCCTTTGCTGCGCTGGAAGTTCCCTTCTGATGTCCCAGGCAATGAATAATGCTTACCTTGGCAGGCAGCAACAAGGCATTGAGCAAAGCCAGAATCTCAAGTCCTTTCACCATCACTTTTCCTCTGCTAGAACCTGCAAACCAATCATGCTCCAGGGGCTCGATTTCTGGATCTGGCAATAAGGTGGCAGGGTTTAGCCCTGTCACCAGGGCAAAGGTGACTCTATCATCATTCAAGAGTAAAGCCTGGTAATGTGTCATGTGGGCATTCGTGAGCCAGTGATCAGGTGGCTGCCTTATGACACTCTCAAGGGCATGAGGAGCATAGATGCTGAGGTCCTGTCCCAGAGTCAGTTTGTCTGCATCTTTTACTAGTGCTGCCACTGCCGCTACTATTCGTAAGCAGATTGGCCATCCTGCCACTGAATCAAGCTTTTTGGATAGATAGGCTACTGGTCTCTTCCAGGATCCAATTTTCTGTGTTAGCACCCCTTTGGCCATTCCCTGATTCTCGGCCACATAGAGATGGAAGGCTTTGGTCACATCAGGGAATCCCAATGCTGGGGCCGACATTAAGGCTTGTTATCAAATGCAGCTTGTTCATCCTTTCCCCAGATGAAATAGTTGTTGCCCTTTGTAAGGGCATACAGAGGGGCTGGCATCTCAGCAAATCCCAGAATCCACAGCCGGCAAAACCCCACTGTTCCTAAAAATTCCCTCAGTTGTTTAGTTGTCCCCAGAGGGGGAATATGAAATAAAGTCTTTTTTTCTAGCCTTCTATAGCCATCTCTTTCCCTATCAATATATATCCCAGATAACTGACCTATTTCCTGCAGAGATGGGCCTTTTTCACCGATGCTCTGTAGCCAAGCTCACCCAGTTCTTGCAAAAGCTGGTCGGTGGCTTCAAGATAGATTTCTTTACAATCTGCAGCTAATAGAATGTCATCCACATATTGGAGAAGAGTTACCTGGGGATTAGTGGCCCGGAAGTGCATCAGGTCCTGGTGTAGGGCTTCATCAAATATGGTAGGGGAATTTTTAAACCCTTGAGGAAGTCGAGTCCATGTAAGCTGGCCCAAGATCACTGAGTCCGCGTCTTTCCATTCAAAAGCAAAAATGTCTTGGCTAGTAGGGCTGAGTTGGAGACAACCAAAAAATGTGTCCCTAAGGTCCAGGACCACATACCAAACCCTGTCAGGGGGAAGGGAACTCATCAGGTTATACAGGTTGGGCATGGTAGGGTGTAAGTCTATGACCTGTTTGTTAACTTCTCTCAAGTCCTGTACGGGTTGATAGTCATTGCTCCCAGGCTTCCGAACTGGCAGCAATGGAGTATTCCAGGTGGATTGGCACCTTCTGAGAACCCCTAGGTCAAGGACCTGCTGTATGTGAGGGCAGATCCTTTCACGGGCTTCCTTAGACATTGGATATTGTCTCACTGCGAATGGGGTAGCCTGAGGTTTCAGCTCTATCTGAACTGGGGGCTGTTTCTCTGCTTTTCCTAGGCCAGCTGTTTCAGCCCATGCCCTGGGATGTCTCTCTTGCCACCAGTCAATGTCTATTTCTTGACTTACCACGTTTTCAAACAGGCAGTATTCATCTTCCAGTTGAATTGTCAGCATGTGAATGGGATCACCTTTATTGTCTGTCACCTGTGGGCCATCTGGTCTAAAATGAATAGTTAGGATATCTCGCCCTAACAGTGGGTACAGGCACAGGCACTCAGGGACAACAAAGAATTGGTGGGATACCCAGCCCATTCCAAGGTCCCCCACTCTTCGGGTAGTCCATGAATATTGTTTAGATCCAATGGTTCCTTGGACCCAAGATTTTTTTCTCTTTTTTAGCTCCAAAATCTTGTAACAGAAAAAAATGGTGGGTGCCAGTGTCTACCAAGAAGTGGACAGGCTTCCCCTCTACTTTAAGGGTTACTTAGGGAGGGGAGCCGAACTCTGTTCCCCTTGGTCGCTATCATTGCCCAGGTTTAGGACCCGGGTCTCCAGGGCTTGAGCGTTTTGTTTTTCTGGCTTTTTCTTCCTTTTGAGACAATCCTTGACCCAGTGTCCTTTCTTCTTGCAACAGGCACACTGATCTTTAGACAGAGGGCCCCTCCAATTGCTAGGAACTCTCTCCCTATCATTACGACTCTCCTGTACTATGGTGGCCAGGATTTTCGTCAACTTTCTGTCTTGCTTCTTATCCCTTTCTCTTTCTCTCACTTCCTGCTCTTTCTGCTTTCTTTCCTCTTTCTCTTCTTCCATCTCCTGGCTATAGAAAACTTTTTCTGCTACCTGCACTAAATCCTTCAACCACTTGTCCTGTATAGCCTCTATTTTCTGGAGATTTTTATGAATATCTCTGGCTGACTGGTCTATAAAGGTTATAGTTACCATTGCCCTATGCTCATTTGAGGTGGTGTCATAGGGCACAAACCGACGGTATGCCTCCATCAGCCATTCAAGAAAAGCTGTGGGAGATTCATCCAGCCCCTCAACTGTCTCTCTTACCTTCATCAAATTGGTGGGCTTTCGAGCGGCCCCATGGAGACCCGCCATTAGAATCTGGCGGTAGACCGTCAGGCATTCCCTACCTCCGGGTGTGTTGTAATCCCAGTTGGGGCGGGTGAGGGGAAAGCCATCATCAATTTCATTAGGGAGGTTGGAAAGCCTCCTGTCCATTCTCGGCACATTGTTTCTGACCTCAAGGAGAACCCACCCCCATTCCTCGGTAGTCAGGAGGGCCTGCAAAAGTTGCTGGCAATCATCCCAAGTGGGCTGGTGTGGGAATAGGACAGATAAAACAAATCAGTTAGAGCTTGAGGATTTTCAGAAAACGGGGGGGGGGGGGGTGTTATGGGCCTTCCCGTTATAGAGATCAGCTGATGAGAAAGGCCAGTACTGAAGGGGTTGATTTCCATCGTCATCAGGGGGCTCATAGGTCCGCAAAGGAAGGGCCGTGGAGCCTGGTTGAGCTGCTCGGCGACTCCACCCGCCCATGGTCCAATTTTCCTTCTAGAATCTGGTGGCGACTGTAGTGTTGCCAAGGGACTGCTGGCGGCACTTTCACTTTCAGAATCTGGTGGTGATTGCAGTGGTGCTGAGGGACTGGAGGCACCCTCCTGCAGACCTGCTGGGGGATTAGTGGGGAAAAGAGCTGGTGAGTATAGAGGCAGAAGTTCAAAAAGAAGGAGATCTGTATCTAGAGTGGCAAGTATCTTCTCCTTGACTACACAGATGGCTGTCAGGGAAGTCTCTGTGGGAAGAATAAAGGGGCACAACCAAGGATGTGGGTGACAAACTAGATCCTCCCAAGTCAGAATATAGGTAACCTGATCAGGGTGGCCTTCTGGAGTCTGGAGGGTCTTAATCTTGACAGCAAGGATCTTGCCAAGGTGAAAGGTGCCCTCCGGTGGCCATCCAACCTGAAAAATAGGCCACTCTGAGGAGCAGAGAGTTTGCCATTTCCCCCTTTTAGCTTCAATTGAAATGTTATTTGCCCTATATCTCACCTCCGAGAAATGATCAAGGGTGAGGGATAAGGGTGTAGTCACAGTCTGTCCCATAATAAAGTCGTCCATCAAGAAAATCAAAGAAGCAACAATGATAGAGACAAAGAAAAGAAGACAGGCAATTAGACAAGGATGCCCCTGCAGCTGGTACCACAGAATTCAGTTGGAGAGGCTGCCTCATGGTGGCCATCTCCTACATATGGGAGGAGGACCATCATGGACCTAGCCTCCCCAGATGGAATCTGGTGTGTCCTCCAGTTCCCAGTCAAGCAATATTCTGACACGTCTGTCTATCACAAAGACTGATAAGACGACCAAAAAGGTCCAGATAGGCGCCTAAACAGATACAACCAGAAATCAGACTAACCTGTTCCGAGCTCGATCTCGGAGCCCAGTCTGATGAGGGTTGGGGAAGGGGCATGCTGTTTCCTGGCCAAACGCCCCAAAATGTAAGACCTGTAGTTTCACTGCTCAGGAGCTCAGGATGGCACCCTTCCCAGGAACTCTCACAGACCACAACTCGATACAAAAGCAAGAGGTTTTATTCCTATTGCGATAGGGTTGCCCCTCCAAAGATAGGAGACAACCTCTAACATGCAAAGCACAGGGCTTTTATACCTGAAAATCAGATCACTTTTGCTCTATAGTTTACAGCTGGTTGTTTCTCAGAACAGTTCACCCCTTCAAGAACTCTCTGCACCTGGCTTCAATTCAAATAATCACAGTTGTTTTTCTCATTGCCAGGTGGCCCCTCATTCCCAGGTGGTCCCTCACAAGTTGTCCTCTAATGTCCACAACAGTGCTATAGCATGTGTGCTCACACATGTGTGTACACACACAAAAACATAATTTCAAAATTGTTCAAAACTTAATATGAGTTCAGTAAAATGTTTAAATATGTATTTAACGCTAAATGAGAAAAAAATAAATTGTTATGTCACTTTTAGTATTTTTTTACATAAACAGAATATTTTGTTTGTTTTTTGAGACAGGTTCTCACCCTGTAACCCAGTTAACTTAAAACTCACTATGTAGCCCAGACTAGCCTTCAAGTCATGGCAGTCCTTTCTGCAGAACGGAGACAAGTGGGGGAATGGGATAAAGAGCATGCGAGTCTAATTCATGTTGAATATGAACAAAATCCATGATACATACATATGAAAATGTCACAGTGAAACCCACCATTTTGTACGATGAAGATATACTAAAAAAGTACCCAAAGATACCACCCTTGCAAGAACTAGCTATGATGTGAGAATTTCTAGGGTGCCATTGTTCCTTTAGATGAAATGATGAATTATAGATATTTCTTAGGGAGTGGAGACTTTGTAATTGTTGTCTTCAGTTCTTATTTGTATTTATTTTTTGTTTTAAAATAAAGTTTCACATACTGAGATTGTCTTTGAACTTGTACAGCCTCCACATGTTCTGGAAGTGTTAGAATGCAAAAGTCCCAAGGGCCACTTTTAACCACTGGCAAACACTCTACAGAAGTGTTTTCCCCAGAACTAAACATTAGATTTCGTCTTCTAGAAGCTGTTACTTGGCTCTGATTCCCCAGTCTCCTGGATGAAGACAGAGAAAGAAGTAAAGCTCTTTGGAGACACAGTTTCTGTACATAAGTTTAGGACACCCTCAGAATGTCCAACAGCTTTTCTATTCTATAAAAGATAAATATTGTACTGAGAAACATTTGAATAATATAAGGCTTTAATCAAGCATTGTGCAAACGTCTGGCATTGCTTCTTTCTGTTCTGAAGAACATGTGTCCCCACTTGTCATTATTTTCTGATATTTACTGGCTTCTGAGGGCCTTTCTTTGTTTCTTAAGGATTATCTGCTTTCTAACTCTTTTTTGAGAGTTTCTTGAAAGTTAAAATAAATAAGTATATGTTGTATTTCCTTTGTCTTAGTGTTTGAAAAAATGCTAGCTTGATCTGAGTTCAGAGAGCACCTGCCTCTTGGGTCCCATGGATAAGAAACTGCACAAGGACACACAGTTAGAAATAGTTTATTATTATTATTATTATTATTAAGAAAGAAATGGCACTCCTGAGAGTAAAGTGGGTTAGTGGGCTGAGGGAAAATTCCCCCAAAGCACTAGGCCACAAGGCATATGACCAATCAAAGGACATTTACATAGCAACTGTTGGCCTCTTAAACCTTTGAATATAATATACTTTCCTGTTTTGTGCTCTGTGAGCTAAGAGGAAGAAGGGGGTACAGGCTTTCCTTGCTTACTGGTCCCCTCTCTATGTTAATCTTGATGTTGATTTTCCCAGTCTCCTGCTGCAAACCTCTCTACAGGTTAAACTAGCTGATATCATGGGCTACCTCCTGGTTAGGTCTCTGTTGATTTGTATATGTAGTTCTGGGATTGAACCCAGGACTATGTGCATGCCAGGCAAGCACTTTACCATCTGAGCTATAACCCCAACCATTTCTTACAGTTTTTTTTTTTTTAATTGCAGAAGAATTGGACAAATATTCCCTTAGGTATTCAATTTAGAAAATAATAGACAAAGGGTGTAGCTGATTTAGGAAACATATGGAGAGAAAGGAGAATTCCTGCCTCTTAGGTAAGAATATAATAGTGGGCAGTTAATTGGGGGTTAATGCACATTCTCATCTTTTTCCCCTAAGTGGTGATACTAGGGAAGTTGAATGGATATATTTAAGAATGTGTCATGAGGTGAGCATGGTGGCACCTGCCAATAATCCCAGCACCCAGGAAAATTAGGCAGGAGGACTGTGAGTTCTAGGTCAGCCTGGGCTATGAAGGGAGACCTTGTCTCAAAAAAAAAAAATAATACTCCTAAAGTTAAGATCCAGTGTTTTAGCATTTGTCAAGCATGATGTGCATTTATTTCCCAGCACCTGAGAATAATAATCACAAAGTTTAATAAACAAAAAACATGAGCAGTGAATTTCCTTACTTTTACATCATAGGATTGAAAATTTTACTTACTTGCATCTATTTTCAGAAAGCATTTAAACAGTGAGCATTGGGATAGAAATGTTTCACAAATGGCCTTTCTTTGTAGCATAGCCTAGCCACACTGAGCTGGTAACACATATAAACTACTCTAGCGTTTTCCTGGAGCTGAGCTATCATTTGCTCCACTAGAACCAAGATACTACTTCATGATTCTTGCAAAGGAATTTGCTTTAAATGTGTCTTGGAAGACTTAATTATCAGAAAAAAGGTTACTATAATGAAGTCAGTGTACGCTCTGTACACAGGTGTATCTTTTAAGCCTGGATTCTACTTTGCACTTTCAAGCCAGAGATAAATGTATTTTCAAGCGCTGGTGTAGTATGTCATAAATTTGGTTCCTATTATAGGTCTCTTATTAGGCTGCTAGATTTCAAGAGGTTATTAGCGTATCAGGTACTTAAAAGTGTTCAATCCTTTCTTAGAGAACTGAAAAAAATTGAATTAAAAGTAAACACTTCACAAGAGGTTAAGGAAATCAACAACTGAACGACTGAAATTAAACAGTTTATATATATATGTGTGTGTACACACATACATACATATACTTACGTATAAATATATATATATATGAGTTAAGAATAGCTGGATATACACTATTTTGTTGTTATAAGACAATTACATTACATTTGAGTATTTGTGTTTCGTAAAATGAACAACATACCTGAAAACAATACAGAGCCAAGTATTGTGGTTCCAATGATTTCCATATCCAACCCCATGTCCAGTGTCTCATTTTAAATGCAGTCTCAGTTTCCATGGATTATTACATTTGAAGAAATTAAATAGATGGGGAAATCTGCTAGAGAAAACCAGAAATATTGGTTTTGAGAAGGGAATTTTGGAATTTAAAAATATTGCCCACTTTACCGATAAGAATGTTTTACCTACAATCAAAGCTAGGTTTCCTCTATTCTGTTGGGAGAACAAGCAGCAAGTGCCAAGGATTAGAATTTGCAGAGAAGCTTCTCTTCTTCTGTTGCAGGTTCTTCTAGTGTGAGAATGCTTGGCTGTGGCCCAGGAGGGAGGAGCAGCAGAATTAATGTTTTCTTCTCCATCATTTCTTTCCCAGCATAGCCCTGAGGTTCTCTTTTTTTCTCTTCCCATCCTTCCCTTCTAACCATTGCTTGTCTGTCTAGTTCCTGTTATAGAAGCTGTGTCCTCTGCCCCTCCATTGCTGCTGCAGAGCATTAATGCAAACACGGGCTCCACAGTGCATGGCTGCATTGTGACAGTAATGCTTGCCCTGCATGTCACTGTTTGCCTTCTTTTCCCAGAGGAACAGTGGAACCAGCACAGATGGGCAGGATCCTGAAGCAAAGGGTACTTCTGTGTACTGAGCATTCCAAACCCACCAGAGCCGCCCCCCCCCATGGGAAGTGCAGTAAGTGGTAATCTGCAGCAGTGCAGTTGTTTCTTCTTAGTATATTCACAGACAGCCTTCAGCGGGAGTCCAGGAGTGGGGCAGTGTTTGTGAGTTACAGGCTCTGAGGCCAACAAAAGTTTCCTGTGTTCAAAAGTGGTGGCAGCTTCTCATATTTTGAGTTTCTTTTTCTCTGCTCTTCTAGAATCCTACGATCCCTAGTCAGAAGCTCCAAAACAGCCAGCGAACAATGGAACTGCTGTCTGCATGCCAAGGCCCACCCAGGAACGTTGACGATGGCAAAGTGCAGATACCAGTTCTGGGACACACAGCCAGTACCCAAACTGAGTAAGCTAATACACTCAAAATTAGCACAAAATCTATTATCTGCCTTTTAAAGTATATATACTAATCAGGGACATTGCTTTTCTTTAACACTGATTGTAACCTAATTGTTATTTGTTACTACAGTATCCAATTTTCCTTTATTTGAAATGTGTATTATATATTATACTTTCCGGTCAAACTTTTCATATGTGTATGTGTGTAATATAACAAATTGTATAGTAGAAAGTATGATATACATGATATGTAACTATGCACTATATTTTACTGTCTGATTAATATAGATAGAATATATGTCATATATATCAGACATATATTTTACCAAAGAGAAATGAGTTTTTCTTCTCTTTACTCTTCACTTCTGAGCTTCATGAAGTCGTTTTCCCTGTATATTGTATTTTTAAAACCTTTTTATTCTTAATGGATGCAAATGATTGTTTTGCTTACATGAATATATGTGAACCATATGCATGTTTGCTGTCCGCAGAGGCCAGATGAAGTTAATGGATTTCCTGAAAATGTAATTAAAATAAGGATTGAGGGGCCTGGAGAGATGGCTCAGCAGTTTAGAGCACCGGCTGCTCTTCCAAAGATCCTGAGTTCAGTTCGCAACAACCACATGGTGGCTCACAACCATCAATAATGCACTCTGATGCCCTCTTCTGGCATGCAGGTGTACATGCAGATAGAGCACTCATACATTAAAAAAAATAATTTTGAGGTACCATGTGGGTTCTAAGAACCAAACTTGTGTCCTCTGCAAGAATAGCAAGTGTTCTTAACCACTGAGCCATTACCCTAGCAACCCCCTCCACTTCCACTACATTATTTTTTAGCATCTCTCATGCCTCAGGCATTCTAAAGGAACTAGAAAAACTCTTCTATACTATCTCACTAAGTGGATAATTGTATACTTCTTATCAGGATTCTGAACACACTATACTGTTGTACCAATTTCATATCATTCAGGAGTTAGGGAGCCCTTTAGAATTAAAGGCCTTTGTGGGCTCTGTTCATGTAAAGAAATATAACAGGGTGGGGGGGCCCAAGATGGCGGCGCCGGGAGAACAACACTCTCCTTGCAGCAACCAGGAGACTGAACTCTGGGCCCTAAAACTACAGCTATTGTGTTTCCCAGGAGAGAGGAGGCTCCCACAGCGTGGGAATAGGCCGGGTCCACTCTCTGGCCACACATCCAGAACCCAGAAGAGATCCCAGGTAACATGGGCATTGGGTCTCCAGGCAGGAGCTACACGCCTGCATGTCCCTATCACTTTGCCAGGCTGATTGGTGGGCACAAGGATGCCAGAGACTGGGAGTCCCAGTAGCAAGAAAACCCCACAGGGAAGGAAAATTGCGAGACTGATTACTGGTCACCCAGTCTTTCCCTAGAAGGTCTCGCTGACCATGGGTACCCACTGCCATCACAATTGAGCTTCAGCTGCACTTGGAGAGCAACTGCGCGCCCAGCTCAAGATCCCTACTCCCTCTTCAGAGGAGTCAAGAGGTGTCCAGCAGAATCTGCCACAGACCACATTGTCTGTACCCCAACCCGAGATTGGGGCTGAGAAAACCCAATCCTTTCGGGCACTGCCCCAAACACCACCATAACCCTGCCATGGCGGAGAAGAAGGATAAAGAGGCTCACAGTGGCTTCACAGTGCAGGGACCCCAGTGCTGCTGGCTGCTCCTAGCAAACAAACTTCATCTTGGGATCTGGGACTGTGGTCATTCAACAGGTCCTGAGATTCTCCTGGGTCCAGCGCAATAAGGTCTAGCACCAAGTCCTATCACTGGCGCCCCCCCCCCCGACCCCTGGCAGAGAAACCCCGGTGCAGGATCAGACTGAGGAGTCTGGCACTCCCCTGAGAGCACCGCCATAAGCTTGCCCTAGTGGAGGGGAAGGTCAGAGGGGAAGGACAGAGAGGCAGCCTGCCACAGGACACAGCACCCCTCTCCAGCTCACCCAGCGGCCCCTAGCAGAGAAACCCAAGCTCTGGATCTGAGGACAATCAACCCTACCTGGTACTCTCTTGGGATCAGCAAACATAGGTTCTTCTGCTAGGCTGCTTCTGGCAGAGAGATCTGGGCCCAGGATCTGGGATTGAGAACACTCAACCTAACTCTGTCCGGCGCTACCCCGGGACCAGTCAATATAACCCCTCCTGGCAGAGGGAAAGAACAGAGAGGCAGCACACAGGAAAGGTGGACACCGAGTCCTGCGGCCACAGTGTCACAGAGCTGACTGTTAGCCTACCCAAGCATTTTTTCGCAGCAGGACCAAATCAGAGAGTAGAGAGCAAAGGGAACCCCTGTGCATTCCAAGTGGTCCTGCGAGAGGGTGAGTGAGCCTTCTAGGGAGAGTTCGCCCCAGACCCAGAGCCTCTCCACAGAAGCAACCAGATGAGATCCCTGCCACCCACACCCCTAGTGTGGGCATCATAGGTTTCTTGGGATAGCGACCCCAACGTTGAAGCCTCTACCTTGTGGGTCCACCAGTGCAATCCAGGCAAACAATTCCTGGATCTCAGACAGAACTGCCTGCAGGCCTGCAGGCCCTGCAATAGTAAAAGAATCCACGCATGCACAATACACCTGCTAAAAGCTCCTGTGAATAGCAAATAGCGCCAGCATCACATTCCTTACTTAGGCAAAACTGAAACCACAACGCATACCCCCAAATCACTGAACCTCTCTCATCTTTCTTAAAAAACAGTCCAGAAAACAGAAAGAGATGATCATAGCCCGAACTACAAACTCGAGGAACAAACAGTGAGGGTTATAAATAATCAGATGGCTAAAGGCAGACATAAGAACACTCCCAACAAAAATCAGGACATAATGACCTCACCAGCAATACCACAAAACAATGGACATTTCAATTCACTCGATATACAAGAAAACATCCTGAAAACTATGTTTCTCCAGCTATTAGAGGCCCATAAAGATGAAATGAACAAAGCCCTCAGAGAAATAGCCAAAGAATTCGAGATGAGCCAAGAGGAAACAAATCGAGCTCTCAGAGAAATGACCACAAAAACTGAGGCAAACAAAGAAGAAATGCACAAAGCTCTCAAAGAAATGTCCACACAAATGAAGGCAAATAAAAAAGAAATAAACAAAGCTCTCATAGAAATACAGGCAATTATATCCAAATAAGTAGAGGCACAATTAGTGATACATAGAGAGGAAATGGACAAAAAAATAAAAGCTGTCATTGAAAAGCAGGACTCCACATTCAAACAGATGAAAGAAATGGTACAAAACATGAAAATAGAATTAGAATCAATAAAGAAAACACAAATAGAGAAAAAACAGGAGCTGGAGAACATAGAGAAAAAATCGGGAACTACAAAGGTAAGCATCACCAACAGAATACAAGAGATGGAAGAAAGAATCTCAGGAGCCAAAGATACACTTGCGGAAATTGACACCTCTCTCAAAGAAAAAAACAAAATCAGAAAAGTTCCAAACACAAAACATCCAAGAAATCAACGACACCATGAAAAGACAAAATCTAAGAATAATAGGAGTAGGAGAAAAAGAAGACAACAGTCTCAAAGGTCTGGAAAATATTTTCAAGAAAATTATAGAAGAAATCTTTCCCAACTTAAAGAAGGAGATGGCCATAAGCATAGAAGAGGCTTACAGAACACCAAGTAGACTAGACCAGAAAAAAAATTCTTCATGTCACATCATAGTTAAAACACTGAACCTACAGATCAAAGAAAAAATTCTAAAAGCAACAAGGGAAAAAGGCCAAGTAACATGTGAAGGTAGACCTATCAGAATCACACCAAATTTCTCAACAGAAACTATGAAAGCCAGAAGGGCCTGGACAGAAATCATACAGTCCTTAAGGGACCACAGATTCCAACCCAGACTACTATACCCAGGAAAACTTTCAATCAACATAGACAGAGAATTAAAATATACAATGACAAAACCAAATTTAAACAATATCTACATAGTAACCCAGCTCTACAGAAGTTACTAGAAGGGAAACTCCAAAACAAAGAAAACAACTACATCTAAAGAAATAGAGGAAATAGATAACTACACAACAACAACAAAAAAAAAAAATCAAAAGAATACAAGCAATGAAACTCAGTGATACCACCAACCCCACATCAAAAGTACATAACAATTGTTGGTCACTAGTATCTATCAACATCAACGAACTCAGCTCCTCAATAAAAAGACACAGACTAACAGAATGGTTGCGGAAACAGGATCCAACATTCTGTTTCATCCAAGAGACACACCTATGCAACAAAGATAAACATTACCTCAGAGTAAAGGGCTGGAAAAATGTTTTTCAAGTAAATGGTTCCAGAAAACAAGCTGGATTAGCCATCCTAATATCTAATAAAATAGACTTTCAACCCAAGTTAATAAAAAAAGATAAGGAGGGCCACTATATTCTCATCAAAGGAAAAATCCACCAAGGGGACATCACAATTTTGAATATCTATGCCCCAAATACACGAGCACCTACAATCGTAAATGAAACAATATTAAAGCTTAAATCACACATTGATCCTAATACCTTCAAAGTGGGAGACTTCAACACTCCACTCTCACCAAGGGCCAGATCAACTAGACAGAAAACAAATAGGGAAATAAAAACATTACAGAGTCCCTAAATAAAATGGACCTAATAGACTAGACATCTACAGATCTTTTCATCCAAAATCAAGAGTATACCTTATTTTTAGCACCGCATGGAACCTTCTCCAAAATAGACCATATAGTTGGTCATAAAGCAAGCCTCAACAGATACAAAAAGATTGAAATAATCCCTTGTATACTATCTGACCACCATGGACTAAAGCTGGACCTCAACAACAACAGTAATCACAAAAAGCCGACAGACACATGGAAACTGAACAACTTGTTACTCAATGACAGCTGGGTTAAGGAAGAAATAAAGAAAGAAATTAAAGACGTCCTAGAATTCAATGAAAAGGAAGGAACAACATACCCAAATTTATGGGACACATTGAAAGCAATGCTCAGAGGAATATTTATAGCACTAAGTGCCTGCAAGAAGAAATTCGTAACATCACATACAAACAACTTAATGGCCCAACTGAAAACCCTAGGAAAAAAAAAAAAAAAAAAGAAGCAGATAGGAGGAGCAGACAGCTGAAAATAATCAAACTCAGGGCTGAAATCAATCAATTAGAAACAAATAAAACTATTCAAAGAATCAATGAAACAAAAACCTGGTTCTTGGAGAAAATCAACAAGATAGACAAACCCTTAGCTAAACTAACTAAAAAGCAGAGAGAATCTATCCAAATCAGCAAAATCAGAAATGAAAAGGGTGACATAACTACAGACACTGAGGAAATTCAAACAATCATCAGGTCATACTACAAAAGCCTATATGCCACAAAATTTGAAAACCTAACTGAAATGGACAATTTTCTTGACAGATTATATCTTCCAACATTAAGTCAAGATCAGGTAGAAAGACTGAATAGCCCTATATTCCCTAAGGAAATTGAAGCAGTCATTAAAAGTCTCCGCTCCAAAAAAAAGCCCTGGGCCAGATGGTTTCACCACATAATTCTATCAGACCTTCAAAGAAGTGCTAACACCAATTCTCCTCAAATATTCCACAAAATAGAAACAGAAGGGACATTACCAAACTCATTCTATGAAGTGACAGTCACCCTGATACCTAAACCACACAAAGACCCAACAAAAAAAAAAGAGAACTTCAGACCTATCTCTCTTAAGAACAGTAACATAAAAATACTCAATAAAAAGCTTGCAAACTGAATCAAAGAACACATCAAAAATATCATCCGCCATGACCAATTAGGCTTCATCCCAGGCATGCAAGGGTGGTTCAACATATGGAAATCCATCAATGTAATCCACCACATAAACAAACTGAAGGAGAAAAACCACATGATTATCTCCTTAGATGCTGAAAAAGCATTTGACAAAGTCCAACACCCATTCATGTTTAAAGTCTTGGTGAGATCAGGGATACAAGGCACATATCTAAACATAGTAAAGGCAATATACAGCAAGCCTATAGCCAACATCAAACTCAATGGAGAGAAATTTAAATCAATTCCACTGAAATCAGGGACAAGACAAGGCTGCCCACTCTCTCCATACCTCTTCAACATAGTACTTGAAGTCCTAGCCAGAGCAATAAGACAACTAAAGGAGATCAAGGGGATACAAATCAGAAAGGAAGAGGCCAAAGTGTCACTATTTGCTGATGATATGATAGTATACTAGAGCGACCCCAAAAATTCAAACATAGAACTCCTACAGCTGATAAACACCTTCATCAAAGTGGCAGGATACAAAATCAACTCAAAAAAATCAGAAGCCCTGCTGTATGCCAAAGATAAAAGGGCTGAGATAGAAATTAGGGAAACAACACCCTTCACAATAGCCACAAATAACATAAAGTACTTTGGGGTGACACTAACCAAGCAAGTGAAAGACCTGTTTGAGAAAAACCTCAAGTCTCCAAAGAAATTGAAGAAGATATCAGAAGATGGAAAGATCTCCCATGCTCATGGATTGGTAGGATTAATATTGTGAAAATGGCCATCCTTCCAAAAGCAATCTACAGATTCAATGACATTCCTATCAAAATACCAACTCAATTCTTTACAGACCTTGAAAAAAAGATTCTCAGCTTCATATGGAGAAACAAACAAACAAAAAAAAAAAAAAACCCAGAATCTCCAAAACAATCTTGTAGAACAACAGATAATCTGGAGGTATCTCCATCCCTGATCTCAAGTTGTACTACAGAGCAATAGCAATAAATCTACATGGTATTGGCATAAAAACAGAAAGGAGGATCAATGGAACCAAATAGAAGACCCAGAAATAAACTCACACACCTATGAATACTCGATTTTTGACAAAGAAGCCAAAACCATTCAATGGAAAAAAAGACAGCACCTTCAACAAACGGTGCTGGTCCAACTAGATGTCTACATGCAGAAAAATGAAAATAGATCCATATTTATCACCCTGCACATAACTAAAGTCCAAGTGGATCAATGACCTCAACATAAAACCAGATACTCTAAATCTGTTAGAAGAAAAATTGGGGAACAGCCTAGAACTCATTGTCACAGGAGACAACTTCCTGAACAGAACACCAACAGCAAAGGCTTTAAGAGCAACAATCAATCAATGGGACATCAACAAACTGAAAACCTTCTGTAAAGCAAAGGTCACCATCATCAAAACAAAACAACTGCCTACAGATTGGGAAAGAATCTTCACTAACCCTTTATCTGACAGAGGACTAATATCCAGTATATACAAAGAACTAAAGAAGCTGAAAAGCAGCAAACCAAGCAATCCAATTAAAAATTGGGAAACAGAGCTAAACAGAGAATTCTCGACAGAGGAATATTGAATGGCAGAGAAACACTTAAAGAAATGCTCAACCTCATTAGCCATCAGGGAAATGCAAATAAAAACCACCCTGAGATTTCACCTTACACCCATCAGAATGGCCAAGATGAAAAACTCAAGTGACAATACATGCTGGAGAGGTTGTGGAGAAAGGGGAACCCTCCTCCACTGCTGGTGGGAATGTAAACTGGTACAACCACTCTGGAAATCTATCTGGCACTTTCTACGACAATTAGGAATAGTGCTTCCTCAAGACCCAGCTATACCACTGCTAGGTATATACCCAAACTTTGCTCAAGTACACAAAAGGGATACTTGCTCAACCATGTTTATAGCAGCTTTATTTGTAATAGCCAGAACCTGGAAACAACCCAGATGTCCATCAACGGAGGAATGGGTACAGAAATTGTGGTATTTTTACACAATGGAATACTACTCAGCAAGCAAAAAGGAGAAATCATGAAATTTGCAGGCAAATGGTGGGATTTAGAAAAGATCATTCTGAGTGAAATATCCCAGAAGGAGAAAGACAAACACGGTATATACTCACTTATATAGACCTATAACATATGATAAGCATAATGGAATCTATACACCTAAAAAAGATAATCAAGAGAGTGGACATGGAGATGATCAATCCTTTTTTAGAAAGATAGATGGGATGTGCATTGAACGTATGACAGGAGTCTACTGAGCGCATCTGAAAGACTCTAACTAGCAGTGTTTTCAAAGTAGATACAAACACTCATGACCAAACCTTTGGCAGAGTACAGGGACTCATATGTAAAAGGGGAGTTAGTATGATGAGGAAACGATAGGAGCTCCACAAGGACCAAATATATCTTGGCGCAGGGTCTTTTCTGAGACTGACATTCAACCAAGGACCATGTATGGATATAACCTCGAACCTCTGCTCAGATGTAGCATGTGGTAGCTCAGTAACCAATTGGTTTCCCATAGTGAGGGAACAAAGACTATTTCTAACAGGAACTCAATGCCTGGCTCTTTGACCTCCTCACTCCCCAAGGGAAGAGCAGTCCTGTTAGTCCACAGAGGAGGGCTTTGCAGCCATTCCTGAAGATACCTGATAAAACAGGATCAGATGAATGGGGAGGAGGTCCCCCCCCATCAGTGGACTTTGAAAGGGGCACGGTGGAGATGAGGGAGAGAGGGAGGGACTGGGAGGGAATGAGGGATCGGTACACAGCTGGGATACAGAGTTAATAAAATGTAACTGATAAGAAAAAAATAAAATAAAATAAAAAAGAAATATAACAGGGCCTTGTTCCTAGAACCAGGCTTGCTCCATCAAATCTCATTTAAGACTTTCCCAAGTTAACTTGCTATAAACATGGGTATTTCTTTTTTTCCAATAGATGATTTACTTTTCATGAAAGTGTTCAAATTACATGACAATATAAATGCCTCACTTTCACTTCGAACTTGTGTCTACTTACATTTTGATAATTTGTTTCCAACAGCATAGAAGGGGTCATTTGCCACATAAGAATCTAAGCAACCCAGGTACATACAGATTATGCATTTTGTCATTATAACTCCAAGATTAATGTTTTCTTAGTGTTGAAGTATCAGTCATATATTTTCCTTTTTTTTTCTCTTCCTACACATGTTCACCCAAACAACTTGATAAGAGTAAGAATCTAAATATGGGAGAAAGGAAGAATAGCGGGAGTTAGTTAGAAAGGAAGAATAGAGGTCTGGAGAATATGTCAGTGGTAAAGCTTTCTTAGAACTTGTGAAACCCTGGATTCATCCCTTGTGTGGGGGGTGGGGAATGTGCTCTTTGTCTTTCAAATTCTATGAATGTGTCTGGTAATGGAGGAATATTTCTTAGAATGAGTTTACAAAGGCTTTAATGACACTGGGTTAAAAGTACTCATTTAACTCAAAGAATATAGATTTGCTGATTTTGAAGAACTAGGTTTAGCTGAATGTGCTTCAACAAGATACTTTCTTGCCCTCCAGAGAAGAAACCAAACCTCAGGGCTCCTTTTGGAAAAGATTCTTGGGGCTCATCCTGCTTTTCCCTTTGCCCTAAATCTTCACAAGGTTCTCAGAATGCTAGAACTTAGTGAACGTCAGTTCATTCAGAGACCGTATCTGGTGATGAGAGCATGTTGTTGGGGAAAGGTTAGCCTGGCAGAATACATATAGAAAGCTTCCCTAGTTCCATCTATTAGGGAGGTTGCACATTCCCAGCCAAACATACTCAGCTGTTTCACATTGCCTCATGAGCTCATAAGTGCCAAGTGTTAAACAGGCTTCATGGGGACACTGTAATGGAATGCCATGTGGGATTCCTGGAGGAAATGTGAGGAGTTGATGCAAGTTGTCCACTTTGTATAGAAGGAGTCTGTGACCAGACTTACTGGACGCTAAGGATCCTTACTCAGCAGATAATAAAGGGCAGACAAAGCACAGGGCACAGGTCAACAAATGATAGAATGTGATATAGAGGTAGAAGGGATATATGAGGTAGCCACACAGAGTAGAAAGCTCATATCTTTTTCACAGGAAAAAGCATTAGTTGTTGAAAGATTCTGTAAAAAAAAGTGGCTCATGACTCCTGAGAAATTCCAAGGGTCTGATATGTTGATGACCAGAGGACAACCATCAGCAAAATAGAATGTCCTGAACTAGAAAAACCCTAAATTGAAATGCTAGAACACTGGGAATAAGGAATGTGACAGGTGTGAGGAGTTGGAGGGCAGGCTAGAGCCACAGGGAAACCTCTGCATTTTATTCCACCTAATGTGGAGAATAAATTGGAAAAGAGGACTTGAGGGCTGGACCAATTCCTCAGTTTATAGAGTTCTTGCCTTTACAAACAAAGCCTTAGGTTTTATTTTCAGCACCTCATCTGTCAGACATGGTACATGTCCATAATCCTAGCACTCAAGAAATACAGATAGGATCAGAAGTTGAATGTCATAATGGGCTACATAACAAGTTCAAGGACATCCTGCCATACACAAGATACTAGTCCCCCAAAAAGAGTGGTGAAACTCAGAAGTTACTAGAGTTGGACTATAGTACAGACTGCATGGCAAAGTTAAGATGGGGAGAAATAATCAGTTTAGAAATTTGTTTTAGGTTTTGGTGGTAGGCGGAGTCAATGGTCGCTATGGCCTCCATACCCTCAGTTTGTGGAAGTGAAATAAAAAAGGGAGAGACCCCCATTTCTAAAGCTGTTCTATCAAGGCTGCATCACTTACAGTGGTGGTGGTAGTGTACTGTAACCCAGGGCAGAGGCTGAGAAATATTTGTCATTTTATGTCATTAGTGACATACAGTTCTGCCTGTGCTTTAACTGGTATGATAACAGTCCAAAGGAATCCACAATAATAACGTGTTAATTATTAGTATATATAATTCTTAATCATCCTATTTAGGTAATGCTATTGTTGTATAGTAAAGCATGTATTATTATAGTTGCTATTACATTTACTATTATTAATATTGAATGTATCCTTTCATGTCTGTTGCTGAGCTTTTTGGATTGTCAGACTACTGGAAACTGTAAGATCCTCTCTTTTTCTTTCTCTTTTTCTTTAGATGAAATCATAACACTTCATGGTGCAATTGAACCAGACAAAGACATTTTCCACCAGGAACCGTATTCTACACCACAAGGTTTTATGTGGGACACTTTAGATAGACTTCAGTCCTGCTGAAGTGGTAAGACTTTAATGCAATATCTGCATTCACACACATTGTACTAGCACCTTACACATGACACTTATTTTGGCTTTAGCTGAAGGAGTTGTACACATTGCTGAATGAGAATTACGTGGAAGACGATGACAATATGTTCTGCCTTGACTATTCGCCTGAGTTTCTCTTGTGGTATGTCTGTCTGTCTGTCATGGGTTTTTGGTGAATTGTTGAATCAGAAGGTATTGTTTTGTTCCTGTGTTCTCGGATACTAACTGATGTGTTTTTCCCTTCTACCTCAGGGCTCTGTGTCCCCGAGGCTGGCTTCAGCACTGGCACTGTGGAGTCCGGTTGTCTTCAAATAAAAATTAGTAGGTTTCATAAGGCCATCCCAGAAAATATCCAAATTTATGACAGGTATGGATTAAAGCTTGTGTGTGTGTGGGCGCACGACCCTCAAAATTATAATTAAACCAGGTTTTTAATAAATGTCTACAGTGCACAGCTGGGGTGACAGAGCTTGGTGAAAGTGCTTGCTGTGTAAGCATGAGGAGCCATATCAAAAGCCAGATACTATGATACATACCCATAGTCCTTGAATTAGGGGAGCAGAGACAGGAGGACCGGGGATGCCAGGGGCTTCCCGATTGGTCAGATTACTTACCCAAATCAGCAAGCTGCAGGTTCTGCACTCAATACTATCTTAAAAAAATGCCACCAGCCACTGAGGAAAATACTAGATGTTAACTTTTGGTATTGCTGGGTTGTGATATGTAGTAAAATTCTGACTCCAAATACCAAAGTCAGGACATGTTGTAGCTCAGTTGCAGAGTCCCTGCTTAGCATGTGTGAGACTTTGGGTTCCCCAGCACCAACACAAGTAAGTAAATTAATGATTACTCCATATATTTATTGATAGTAAGATTGTTGGAAAGCACTTTTTAGGACTGCTTTGTACACTGGTGCTGTAAACTTGAAAACTCCTAACAGTTAGATTTATTTAGTTTTTTTTTTTTTTTTTTTTTTTTTTTTTTTTTTTTTTTTTTTTTTTTTTAGTAACAAATAGTGTTGGACCAGAGATCAGAGGACAATGCTCTTTGTCTATACCCCCATATGTCCTATGATACGTCACTACACTTTCCCTTCCATGTGGTGGACAGACTTACATTCAGGCAAAAAAAACCATGTATATTAGAGTGAATAAAGAAATAAATAGATAGATTAATTAGGCAAACACAAAACTGATTGCAGTTGTCAGCATTTAAAATCCTAGCACTAAAGTGACTGAAGGAAAGAAGACCAAGGGTTTGATGTCTACCTGGATTACAAAACAAGTTGGTGACTTTCCTAGGCTACACAGTAATAGTGTCAAAAACAAAACAAGGCAGGGAAAATGATAAAAGTGCTTGCCGCACCAACATGACTACAAAGGTGTATCCCTCAAACCGATGCAGACAGGACTTAGAGGTTAAGTTCCTGATTTCAAATCCAAGCACCCACATGGAGGCTCATGACCATCTAGAATGAGATCTTCTGGTGTGCAGGTGCCCTCTACCGGTATACACATGTATATACAGACAGAATAATGTATACATAATGAATAAATAAATCTTTTCTTTTTTAAATTTATTTGACATTTTATTCTTTTTATTAATTACACTTTATTCACTTTGTACTCCATCATTAATCCCTCCTTCCTCCCCTCCTCATCTCACCTTTTCTTCCCTTTCTTCCCACATGCCCATCCCCAAGTCCACTGATAGGGGAGATCCCCCTCTCCTTCCTTCTGATCCTAGTCTATCAGATCACATCAGGATTGGCTGCATTGTCATCTTCTGTGGCCTGGTAAGCCTTCTCCCCCTTAGGGGGAGATGATCAAATAAATCTTTAAAAAGGAAAAAAAATTACATGGAGGGAGATTATGTCCAGTGACTTCTGCACATTCTCTGACATGGGTTTACATGTGCATATACACAAGTGTATGTACACACAGAAAGAGAAAAAAACTAACAAACAAATAAAAGACAAAAAAATTATGACCAGTGTAAATTGCCTACCATCTGTGATCTCATGATGTTATTACCAGTTTAAAAGTGCTAAGGTAACACATGACTTGAATCCCAACACAGGTAGATCTCTGATTTTGAAACCAGCATCGTCTAAGAGGGAGTTCCAGGATAGCCAGGGGCCTGGAGAGAGAGAGAGAGAGAGAGAGAGAGAGAGAGAGAGAGAGAGAGAGAGAGAGAGGACTTAGAAAGAAAGGGAAAGCTGAGACAGGTGAACACAAAATCCAAGCATTTTGAGGAGACAGAAAACTCTTGAGCCTGGGATGCAGAAGGAATGCCATCTCAATAATACCTAGAGTGCTGAATAGGTGCTGAAGCTTACAAATGAATTATGCAAAGACAAAGACAAAAGGCCTACTACTATAATAATGCTCTTTAAGTTGTAGCAGTTAAAATATCCATCACAAAAATGATGTTCTGGTATTCGGGTAAGTATTGAATCAAGCATCATACTCTATTCATAAATATTCATGAGCTAGCAAAAGCAGGAAACATGGATAATGAAATTCTCTTGCTTTCGGATTTTCCTTCTACTCCTGTCCGAACATGGGTTAGATCAAGGAGAGACTCCCTAAGATTGTATGTATTAGTCAATGCTGATAACTACATCACTAAGAGATTCAATACCCCAAAGAGGGTAAGAGTCTAACTTGCTTTAGCAGATAGAGCAAAAATTTAAGCCAGTGGATGTCTTAATTTCCACACAAACAAAAAGAAAAGCAATGGGAGCTTGACCTGGAACAGTTTTGAGACACTAATATTTTATTATCTCCACCTTTAATAACTACCAAAAAACTTTATTTCATCAAAGCCAAAACTGTATTCATCATTTCAAAAATGGCTCCGTGGAAAGGCAATGTAAAAAGGAACACTACTATTCAGTTTCCCTCTCCTCACAAGTGTAGCACTGGCAAAGAGCAACATCCTGCTGCCCCCTCGGACTGCATTCAGCCCCAGCCTCTCAAAGGTATCTATCTCCAGAGCAGGGTGCGGGTTTCCCTCAAAATTAAACATTCACAGGCAACATGATTGTAATGGAAATGAAGTGTACTGCCTTGCTTGACCTCCTTCATCTCTCTTGTAGGTTTCATATTAAGGCAAAATACAAGACAACTGTACCAAGAAGCTAAGTGCCTATTGGGAAAAAAATATAGTTTAGAGCAGCCAGGACCCTTTCTGGAGCTGCATCCTCTTTGAGAGATTGCCAGCCCCACCTCCAATGTAAGAAACAGGGTGGACAGGGTGTTTTCACCAAGCATCAACAGCATTTACAACTGTTTTTGTTTCAAGACAGGGTCCTGTTATGGAGCTCTGGCTAGACTGGCAACCAATGGCAATCTCCCTGCCTCAATAGAGTGCGCGAGCTCCCATTACCGGTTTCAGTTCCGTTAAAACGTATTGGAATAGTTCAAGTCTTTTCAGAATATTTTTTTTCAAACATCCTAACATACTCCTATATCTCTCTCTTAACCGACTGTCACTTTAGGGGACAAAATTATTCATCTCCACTCTTATCCTCCTAAATCACATGTTCCAGAAGAAGTGGTGGTTGAACACCATAGATCTTACACCTAAAAAAAATTAAAATTTAAATAAAACCGGCAGCCATTGTGGACATTTAACTAGGTTTTTCAAGAAGCAGTAAACTGTGTCCAGAAAAGCATGGAAGTCTCAGAGGGTTCTCCATGGAAACAGACAGATGGATTACCCCCCCCAACAAAACAAAACAAAACAAAACAAAACAAAAAATACAGCGCATGGGATCCCTACCTGCTTTGCTCAGAAGGTATTTTCGGCTTGTTTGGTCAAATCTTATTCTCAAGAGTCCTGAAAAAATTAATCACAAGGGTGTGGAATGTAAGATCAACTTATGCCTCTGATTTGGAGTAAGGTTTTGGCTGGGAGAACAAGCAGGCAGAAACCACATCTTAGCCCTCTGACTGTGAGGGACCTAGGGATTCAGACTAAAAGGAAGGTTCACCACTCCCCCACTGGCCAGTTGTAGGGAACAGGGCTCTTTGACCTCCACCTGGGCTGCCCTCCCAACCCACTTGACAGCATCTGGAAGACTCTGTTCTAGGCCAAATGGGAAGCCAGAATGGTGTTCCAGTGATGTTCTGAGGAAGTCTTTACCTGCCCTATGCAAGCTTGCTACAACCCTGCTCCTACAGCCCTCCTTGCCATGGGTGTTAGGTGGGTCTGACCTGACCCTTGGGCTACTCAAAGAGGGTCTACCTGAAAGAGAGAGTGGGAATGATAGGGGCAGAGATGTGAAGAATGGAGTAGATACAGGTATATGATCAAGGCTGTTTACTAAACATTCAAGCAGATTTTAAAGCAAAAGACCACAGGCAATTTTCTCAAGGTAACATATCTGCTTCACTTGGTTAAGCATCCTAGGATTCACTCAAGGTTACATAAAGTTTGCTCTCTGGTTCCCAGGGTTATATGGAGTTTGTTATCTAGTTCTCAGGAGCAGAGCAATCAAGGTCAGCTCCTTGGAAGCTGCCAAGATCAGTCTCTGAAACTGAATGTTAGATTAGACCCATGTCTGCCAAGGCCAGGAGGCAAAACTCCATTTACCAGACTTCTTCAGTTTCCTCTTCTTTGTATTATGGGGAGCCTGTCTTAGGTCAGTGAAATATGCGTTTTTCTTACCTATCATCAAGGTGTTGGATGCAATATTCACAAGTCTCTGTCTTAGGTTGGAAAAAACACAGTTTCACTCTTATCCATTCTTAAATTACCGCTATATCAAAGGAGGTTGGGATTGTTAGAGATCTTCAATTTAAATGTATGCAACTACACTTGCATACATTGAAGTTGACGAAGAAGAGCTATAACACCCAAGGAAGGCAGTCACAGGTCAACGAACCCATACCCACCATGCCCGCAAGTGTCAGTCCCCACTTAAGCACAGAATCAATGGATGGAAAGCGCCTCCTGAGGCTAGTAAATATATCCAAGGCTATATTGGCCAATTCCAATCTAGGTCCCTTGGCAGATTCTATATCATGGATCTTATTTCTTATAGTTATCCTGTCCAATCAGACATTTTTGTTAGACCAAAGACCAGCAAGTTGATTCTGAACCCCGAATCCCATTAAATTCTGTCTCATCATATTCAAAAGGCTTAACACAAACCCATTTAAACACTACATGGCATCTTAACTTATTTAATTCTTTTAAGCTATATACCTCTTCTCCTAGTGAATTAACTGCAGAGGCTAAAGCATCTAGCTTCTGATTTATCTTATCATCAATATCAACTTGAGCATGCAAAACTTCTGAAACATTATGTGCCAAATTTTCCACACAAGAAGTAGTTTGTATTGATTGTGACAAGGCAGCCACAGATGCTGTAGCAGAGGCAAAGAGTATAATGAATTCAATTACTTTTGCCACAATCAATCTTGTTTCAAACCTTTTAACTATCATCAGTTTTTCTAACTTCTCAAAAGTAACATCACTCCTCTCATCATAACAAGAATCAGAGAACCTAACAGGAATCATAAGAAAAGCAGGTTCCTTAACAACTAATACTGAAAGAGCTTCATTATCAGTACTAACACAATTAGTAAGACTGCAATTTACACATTTGATTGACTAGGTATTATTGTTCTTAAAATGTTTTACTACAATATCTCCAATTAGCAGTAAATAAGGAGGATTAACACATGCCGAAACATAAGTATACTTGATTAATTTAGCAAAGCTACTTGCATTCCCAAGAAGAATGCATATATTTTCCAAGGCAGCCCCCAATTTTCACACATAGGTTTGCCAATTTTTATTTGATAATCCTCCAAAGTCCAGCAATAACAGCGTTTTCTAAAACAAGGGAATTTTGACTGCCCTTTTCAGAAGCCAAGTTTGTCACATCAAGTTCATGATAGACCAGTTCATAAATGTAAATGCAGGATCATTGTTCCAAGAGTAGACAGTGGGTGTTTCTCTGATGCATCTTGTCCAGAGAACCATAGGTAGAGGACAAGTGCATTGATCCCCTTTCTCACAGAGTGGGTAATTCATTGGAGATGTAAGACTGTCATTCTTAACTCCAGTAGGGAGGGACAATATTATCCCTTGAATGTTCCACTTTGCCTGGTTGCAAAGGGAGGCTTGAGCTTCCACCTCAACTTTAGAGTAGTTGGCGTGCTGACCTGTGACCTGGACAGGGAAGTATGGTAAGAAGTCCTCTCACAGGTAAAGCAAAGAGGATGACCTCTTCCTATTTCTGAAAAGTTAAGAGTCTGTTTTACTTGCATTCCTTCAAAAGCAGGAAAACCCAGCAGCCAAGTGTTGTTGACATAAACAACGACTTCTGGATCATCCCAGGAAACTGGATGTAAGAAAGGTGGATCAGGAACGTATGTCCAATAAACACTCACCTTACCAGAGGGGTCTTCCTTAACATCATTATCATTTTCAGGAGAAAGTTCCTCATCCACTTGTTGCACCAGGTGTTCCGGTAGACTTCAAGCCACATTATTTTCCTGTGACAAAACACAGACAGATCCTTGTCCACATATGAGCACAGGGTTCGGTCCATGTCATTGATTTGGTAAAGGAAACCTCCAGTCTACTTTAGCAAAAGTTTTCTTTGTTTCTCTATGCTAAAATCTATCTGCTGCGGATTTACCATGCTTTTCCAAATTAAAAAAAAATTTCAGAATGAAAAGAACATAATTGAGATGGTTCTTAGGTGTGTAGGGGAGTACCTGCCTCCCCCCCCATTTTTTGCAAATAAATCTGTTTGGTGGACACGCTCTACCATGCCTTGTCCCTGAGGATTGTAAGGTATTCTAGATATATGAGAAAGTTAAAATTCGTGACAAAATCTTTTAAAACATTTGCTAGTATATCTTGTTCTATTATCAGTTTTAAATTGCTTAGGAGCTCACAGAACATTAAAAGCTTGCAGACAATGAGCAATAACTTTTTTTGCCACATCTCCTGGTTGAGGAGTGGCAAAAATAAATCTAGAATAGGTATCTATGCAAACATGTAGATATTTAAATTTTCCAAATTCAGGAACATGAGTAATATGCATTTGCCAAATTTGATTTGGAACCAATCCTTTAGGATTGACTTCTAAATGAGGAAGAGGCTGAAACTGAGGACAAGTACTGCAAGCCTTGACTATACTATGATCCTGTTCCTTAGTCAACCCATATTTAAGTCTCAAGGTTTGACTATTGAGATGATGCATATTATGGGCATCCTGGGCTCTTTCCAATTGTGAATAATAAACTTTGGTGGCTTTATCTGCCAATGCATTTCCTTGAGACAGGGGTCCTGAAAAATCAGAATGAGCCCTCTTATAAGAAAGGGAAATGTTCTTTCTTGTACCAAGTTTCAAATTTGTAAAAATAAAGCTTCAGTAGGAAAAGATGTCTGAATTTGACCTGCAGTCTCTAACCTATGGAAAGACCAAGCAATATATGCACTGTCTGTAAAAACATTTTAAAGACTGCTTATTAAAATCAGCCAGTACTGCAAACAGCTTTGTTATTTGCACAAATGTGCTAAATACTGTAAAAGATATTGTTTTCCCTTCATAAGTATAGGCAGCAATACCAGATGATTAACCATGGGTAAACACTGTTAAGTCATCAACAATTCGATTAACTTTTGTTTTGAATGGAAAACTATCGGTTACACCTTTAAAAATTGAATTAACTTGTTTCCTGGGTAATGATTTTTTTTTTAATTTTCCCAAATAATTGCCACAAGCAAGGGGCCAGTCATCTTTATGAGCCTACAGACATTCCTATTTTATCTTATAATGAGGCTGATAAATAATATCAGGCTCTTTTTAAAAATAGTTTTTACCTTTCAATCTTCTTAAATATATCAATTTAGCCACAGCAGAATAATAAGGATAAATAATCTTAAAAGAAGAAGGCAAATATACCCCCGTAAGGTGCCTCTTGCCAAAACAATGATGTAGGAGTGAATTAGGTACAACAAATTAAATATTCAAGGGTTTTCATAGACTAAATAAGTAACAAATTGATCATCTATGGCCTGTTGAACAATATCTAAAGCACACATCAGGTGTTATAGCTCTGGGAGTTGTTGGAGAGGTATCTCCTTTTAAAACATCAAATATAGTTTTAATCACTCCAGTAGTAAGTCTTAAATAGAGCCTAAGCCAATTGATATCACCTAACAGTTTTTGAAAATCATTTAATGTACTTAAATTGTCTATCCTAATCTGAAATTTTTGATGTGGAATTTGAGTTGGACATAATTTAAATCCCAAATAAGAATATGAGTCAATTTTTTGCACTTTCTCAGAAGCTATTTGCAAACCATGATTTTGTAAACTTTCTTGCATATGGGCATAACCAAATAATACTTGAGATCCATCTGTATCAGCAATCAAATTATCATCCATATAATGGATAATATACATTTGTGGCCATTTTTCTCTAACCGTTTTTTAAATCTTGGGCCACAAAGTTTTGACACAAGGTGGGGCTACTGGTCATCCCCCGAGGCAAGACAGGCCAGTGATATCTTTGCATGGGTTTTTTAAAGTTTACTGAAGGCACACTAAAAGCAAATCTATGACAATCCTTAGGATGAAGAGGAATAGTAAAGAAACAGTCTTTAAGATCTATTATTATTTTAAATATCCCTTTCGGAATAACTACAGGTGAAGGCAACCCTGGTTGCAAAGCTCCGATAAGCTCCATAGTTTCATTAACTTTTCTTAAATCTTGGAACAATCTCCATTTTCCCAATTTCTTTTTGATAAAAAAATAAGAGTATTCCAGGAGGAAGTTGACTCAACTATATGTCCATCAACCAGTTGCTCCTGCACAAGCAAGTGAACAGCTTGTATTTTTTCAGAGGTTAAAGGTCACTGATCCACCCATAGAGGATCATCAGATTTCCAGTTAATTCCATCCGCATGGGGTGCAGGTTGTTCAGTGACCCACATTAAAAATACCTTAGCCCTTTAGTTCCATTTTTCCCTTGTGCCAGGTTGGACTCTGCTCTGAGATTTAACTGAGGTCTATCTCTAGTAATAGGTTGCACCCGAAAAGCACCTGAAGAGCCAAAACTTTCGATGCATCTGGCAGGAGCAACAGCTTTATTTTGCAAATTAGGCATATGAATTAGAACTATTTGTGCTATTCTTTGATCATTCTGGATCACAGTGATTCCTGTAGGTGAACTTACCATAACTTTAAATTCTCTAGGATAATTATTATCTATAATTCCAGGAAAAACTTGCAAATCTTTCATGGTGCTACTACTCCTCCCTATAATTAATCCCATCATTCATTTAGTCAAGGGACCAAACAATCCGGTAGGTAGGTCCTGAACTCCCATATCAGGGCTTAGCACTGTGTAGGTGGAGAACTGAGGTCCAATGCTGCTCTACCTGGGGTTGCTCTGACAAATTGTAAAATGGGTTTGTGGGGGGTTGAGGAACAAACTTCATGGCCTCATAAATATTTTTTTTTTTGCTGGGTCTGGGCGCTTGGGATTGGTCCCTTATCCCATTTCCCTGCTTTTTAGGCAAGGGCTGTCCCTTAAGATCTGTCCGAGATTAACATCATTTGCCCAGTGCTTCCCTCTCTTACATCTAGGACATAGGCCAGGAGTTGGTGTATTTTTTAAAAATTTGGTCCCTTGACCCTTATTATGGCAATCTCTTTTAAAATGTCCCACCTTTCCACAAGAAAAAAACATCTTTTTTCTCTCTTTTGCTGAGCAAGCATAGAAGTCACAGTAGTTTGCTGGCATGGCTGCTGCCATTGCAAGGCCTTGGGTATAAGATGGCCCAATATCAGCACAAAGTTTAATATAACCAGTTACATCTGCCTTAGCTTGATAGAGTCTGATAGCTGCATTGTAGGCTGGATTAGCATTCTCAAAACCTAATTGCTGCACAAAAGGAAGTCCACTCCAAGGATCTCCAAAAATTCTTCCTGCAGCTCTCAATCATCTGTCCACAAATTCTTGAAAAGGCTCATCTGGTCCCTGTCTAATGTTGGAAAGACTAGTACTGAGATCTCCCTTAGCAGGTAATTTATTCCAGGCCATTTTTTTGCTGTACAACCTTTGCATATACAGATGGAGGATAGTCAAGCTGACTACCATTTCCTTCATAGGGTCCTTCCCCAGCTATCATATTACAATCCCATTCATGGTTTCCTGCTTGCACATTTAGCAAGGCTGTGTGTTTTATCACATCAGTAAAATCTGACTTCCATAATAAACAATAACCTCCACTGAGGCACGCCCTACAGAGCATTTTCCAGTCTGCTGCAGTAAGATCTGTCTCCATAATGGAGTCTACCATGGCTGTAGTAAATGGAGCATTAGGACCATATTGAGCACATGCAAATTTAACTCCTTTATTTGTTTAAATTCAATTGGAGAATATTGACAAACCCTGTTTCCCTGAGCATCTATCACCTCTACCACAGGAAAAGCCAACTCAAAATCTTCTCCAGAATCTCTAGCTTTAGAAATGGCCTTCTCCAAGAGTGAAAACCCTTCTTGGGCTACATTAAAATCAGCATTATTTCTTTTTTGTAATTTTAACTTCTCCAATTTCTTCAATGGCTGAACTTGTTCCCTTTCTAATTGGACCTTCTCTAGGAGAACAGTAATATCTTGCTGCAGTGATCCCGTACCACCTGCACATGTAGCAGGAGGCCAGTCTAAATTATGAGACTTGGCAGCTTCTTCCTCTGACTCTATCTCATCCTCAGGATCTAATTCATTTCCTAAATCATTTTTTCCTCTCTCAAATTACATAAACTTGTTTGTGTTTCTGCATGAACATTTTAAATAACCTTATAAGTACTTTTTTTCTGCCTGTTTGGCAGCTCTAATTTCCCTGAGTAACTCTTCAGCTTGTGAGATTAAATTCTTCATTTTTTTCACTCTCATGCCAGGGACCCTGAGCATCTCTAAGTAAAGTCCACAAAAAGAAGGTTATAACAGATACCTGCTCAGGACAATTATTAGTATAATAATCCTGCAATCTTCTCCCTACATTCTCCCAAGTTTCCAGATTGATGGTACATTCATCTGGAAACCAGGGCAAACTTCATTTACGAAGTGTAGAAAATTTTCAACAGATTCAGACGTTATCCCAATTCCTCAACGTTTTAGCATTGACTTTAAAGTCCTCATAAACAACTCCCTGCTATTTCTCTGCCCTATGAGACGAATGGTTGTCATGAAACACTTTTACTATGGCATCCGGAGCTCCAAAAACCAGCGTTGCTCATATTGTCCCTCATTATCAAGGTCCCTCTCAGGGACCTGTCCCATTCCGTGAGCAGGGTCTCCCTGAAAGAGAGAGTGGGAATGATAGGGGCAGAGACGTGAAGAATGGAGCCAAGACAAGATTCTGATCAAGACTTCATTTACTAAGCATTCAAGCAGCTCTTTTAAAGCAAAAGACCACAAACAATTTTCTAAAGGAACAGCTCATCTGCTTCACCTGGCAAAGCATCCACAGATTCACTCAAAGTTACATAAAGTTTGCTATCTGGTTCCCAGGGTTGTACATAGTTTATTGTCTAGTTCTCAGGAGCATAGTAACCCGTTCTACTACCAAGGTCAGCTTCTCAGAAGTCGCCAATGTCAGTCTCTGAGAAACTGAACTTTAGATTAGACCAATGTCGGCCAAGGCCAGGAGGCAAAACACTATTTACCAGACTCCTTCATGGGTCTTTTTGCCTGAATCCTGTCACTCACTGGCTTGTCCTGAGCAGCAGGTGCCCAAGGCTCCCCATGGGAACTAGGGCCCTCACCCCTCCAGATTTCAACATGCCTCCCCAACAGGCAGCAGAATTGGCTGGGCCCCACAGCAATAGCAACCTTGCACTGGCTGATTTGTTCATCACCTTGCACTGCCCCGAGGGCACAGATTAACAACAAGAAAGGAGCCTGCAGAGGGGTCAGGGGCCAGGCATGATTGTAAACAAGGAGAGCAAAGAACCTGTCACTGACTGAGGTCATGTCCAGTCAACAGCCTGTCCTCCCAAATCCTGAAGGAATTCTTCCCGCTGATTCATCAGCCGTCCTGTCAGTGACAGCATGTCGTCCTAACCTGTGCAGAATGCCTGGGGCAAGTGACTGTGATGAAAGAATTGACACATGTACACCATTCTGAGATTTGACTGTTGTGGAGCTTTTGCTCCTAACAACTGGCAGGGTAGAGCGCCCTCCCTCAGTTTTCTCACCTGAGCAACACTTTCTATTTTGAGCTGGCAGCACTCGTCCTCTTGCACACACTTCGGGAATGTCAACAGTACAGTATTTGTTTTTTGTCTACCTCTGCGCTTGGGGTTGAAACTGAGGCTCAGAAGAGAGACCTAACCAACTTCACACAGACTTATGATTCGGCACTGATAAGGTCATCACCTCTTCTCGCTCCAGGATTAAAGAGGGATTTCTAACCGCCTCCCAACAGTGCCTCTCAGCAGTCCAGAGGCACAGCATTCTGGCCTACCTCTTAAATTTTGCCTCCCATTTCCCAATGTTTATTTTGCATAGACTTCAATCTGTATGCAGCCCAATTCTTATGTAGTGGTCCCTTTTTGCCCTAGACCCCCGGAGTATCCCTTAAATTCCTAAGACAGTATTATCTTTTGCCCTATACTATCATGACTTGACTCCAAGGCAAACTAGAGTTCCCTGAATATGACTATCTCTTCTTCTTCCTAGTAAGCCCCTCACCCTGGGCTTGGCCTCACGATTAGGATACCAAGGGTATCACAGCACCTGGTCCAACCCCAAAATAATCCGACTAGCTCTGAGAACTTTGAGCTTTAGATTCTCAGAGACTTGGTCGCTCTCTCTATAAGATGAGGATGAACAAGAGGCAGATTTAAGAAGCTCGTGGAGTAAGCCAAGTTACTCAAGAAAAATCATCCATAAGCTACTCTCAGGCTGCTGAGCCTGAAGCTTCTAATACTCTTGTCTTTAATGGAAATCCCCTTAGGAGGTGATGGGGTGATTAAGAGCACTTGCTGTCCTTGCAGACAACTTGAGGTCTGTTCTCAGCACCCCCAGCTGAGCAGCTCACAGCAACCTGAAACTCAGTTTCAGGGGATTCAACACCCTTTTCTGGCCACCATATACACCAGCAAACACTTGGCATTTATGTACACAGACACACACGTACATGTAAACATACTTTTTTTTAACGTGTTCTTCCTGGGCAGAGCATAGTAGTACACACCTCCAATCTCTTGAGGGGAAGAGGAAAGCCAGTCTCTAAGTCTGAGGTCTAAACAGTGAATTCCAAGCCAGCGAAGACTGCATAATCATCCCTCATCTCTAAAATAATAAAGACCAGAGGAGTCTTTTTTTTTTTTTTTTTCATAGAGGACATTCATATTCTTCCTAGTCCTGGGTCCTATTACTGGCTTCATAATGTAGATTGTCCAATTCTCTCATAGGGTTCTGACTCACCAATTTGACAGAAAGGGGAAGATTAAAATAACTTGAAGATGCCAAGCATGATGGTACATGCTTCTAATCCCAACACTCTGGGAGGCAGTGACAGTTCGATCTCTGTGAGTTCAAGACCAGCCTGTTCTAAAATTCAAGGCCAGAACTTCCAGGGCTACATATAGAAACACTCTATCTAAACACAAAAAAAAGAAATATGGAAGCCAATATTGTTCTGGAGAGTGCTCCATGCTTACTGCTCTTCCAGAGGAACCTGGTTTGATTTCCCGCACACAATGGTTTTCAACTGTATCTAAATTTCCATTGAAGTTAACACCCTCTTCCTACCTATGTGGTTGCCAAACTTGTATGTGGTAGACAGACATACATTCAGCTAAAACAGCCATATGGGTTACAGTGAAGAAATAAATATATAAATAAGGCAAATGGCAAACTGATTGTGGTTGTCATCATTTAGAACCCGAACACTGAAGTAAATTAAGAAAAAAAAAATCAAGAATTTGATATCAACCTGAATTACAAAACAAGTTGCTGACTTTCCTAGGCTACATAGTAATAGTGTCAAACAAAACAGGGTAGGAAAAAATGGCTCATGGGATAAGAGTGCTTGTCTCACTACTATGACTACAATGGTGCACCCCTAAAACCGATGGTGCAGGGGCTGCAGAGATGGTGCAGAGGTTCAGTTCCTGAGTTCAATTGCCAGCAACCCCAGGGGACTCGTGACAATCTAAAATGAGATCTTCTGGTGTGCAGGTGCCTTCTACTGGTGCATAGTTTTACATGAAGTCAGAACAATATGTACATCTTAAATAAATATTTAAAATTAAATAAAAAAAACATGGCAGGAGAGGAAGTTGTGCCCTGACTCTGGCATACTCTCTAACATGTGTTTATATGTTCATGTATGCAAGTATTTGTAAACACACACCTGAAAAAAAAAACATAGAGCTAATCCTATTCTGTTGCTTAAGGGCTATAATACATTTGCAGATCAAAAAGACTGTAATATTCTCCAAGAAACTAAATGTTTGAAAAGATCTCTTAAAGAGCTGTGGAGAACTTAGCTTAGACTCAGGAGATAATCAACAAAGGTAAAGGAACAGGATCTTTAACTGGGACAAAGATAATTGCATTCAGCTAACAAGACTAACTAGGGAACAAAATGCATATGAAATGCTGAGCAAGCTATTCTGTTACTGAGTTCCAAGGATAAAACCTGAAGAGGTGAGCTGAGGCTAGAAAATACCTTCTGGATGGCATAGTAGGACATCATATCTCATTCTATAATCTTTTTTTTTTTTTTGAATCAATTCAGTTATTTATTTACCTATTTATTATTTTTTTTTCAATGCAGTTTATTCAGGAACCTTGAACAATCCTCGGACCCTGGGGAAAGCCAGCCCACAGCTTAAATAGCCTCTGGGTAGCCAACCCAGGCGTGCCACGGGGGCAATGCAGATAGGTCCACATACATGGAAGCAAGCCAGATCCTCAGCCTTAGCCAAATGTGGAATTGTTCGTGACAGAGAGCACTCACCATCGGGAAGGTGGAAGGTGGAAACCAGCTTAGAGTCTCACAACAGTGTGATGCAGCCACGATCATTCAGGCCTTTACAGCCATTGAAGCAGGACATTCTCCCCAAGCATGGTTGGATACCATAAAAAGCTAAAATGATACGCTCAGGATGCGAGGCTAAGCACTGCACTCAGGGTCAGCAGCTTTCGACCCAGAGAAGAGCATGTCTCATTCTATAACCTTAATGGGTATTATTTGTTTTCCTTGAGGCAGGGTTTCTCTTTGAATGTAGCGTAGCTCTCACTGTCCTTAATTTTCTTTGTAGACCAGGGTGGCATCAAACTCACAGAGATCTGCCTTACTCTGTCTGTTTAAATTTCTGACCAGTGTAATTACCCACTATCTGTGCTGTCCAGTTTTTATTAAAAGTTTAAAAGTACTAAGGGCGATCACAAATTTAATCCTAGCAATTAGGAGGCAAAGACCAATATATCTCTGATTTTGAAGCCAGCATGGTGTATAGAGGGAAATCGAGGACAACCAGGGAGCTGTGGAGAGTCTCTGAGAGACAAAGAGAGGGAGCAGCTTAGAAAGAAAGGGCAAGCTGGACTAGATGAGCACATGAATTCCGAGGACTCTGAGGAGAGGGGCAACTTTTGAGCCTGGGATACACAAGGAATGACATCTCAAAAAAACCTAGAGTGCTGAATAAGTGCTGAAGTTTAAAAATGAACTATGCAAAGATAAAGACAGAAGGCCTACTACTATAATAATGCTCTTTATGTTGTAGCAATTAAAATACCCAGCACAAAAATGATGTTATGGTATTTGGGTAACTGTTGAATATATATTCACAAGCTAGTAAAAGCATTAAAAATAGATAATGAAGTTCTCCTGCTTTCAGATTTTCATGGGACTCCTATCCTAACATAAGGTTAAATCAAGGAGAGACTTCCTAAGATTGTATGCATTACTCAATGCTGACAACTCGATTTATCTATATCACTAAAAGATTTAACACCCCAAATGAGGCGAGAGTCTAAATTACATCAGCAGAGACAGCAAAATCTGATGATCCCTGTGGATGTTTTAATTTCCAAACAATAAAAAAAGAAAAGCAATGGGAGCTTGACCTGGTACAATTTTGAGACAGTAATATATTATTATCTCCCCGAAAACTTTATTTCATCAAGGTGAAAATTAAATTTATCCTTTCCCCCCCCAAAAAAAATGGCCCCGTGGAAGGGCAATGAAAAAAGGAACACTACTACTCAGTTTCCCTCTCCTCACCAGTGTAGCACTGGCAAAGAGCAACAACCTGCTGACCCCTCGGACTGCATTCAGCCCCAGCCTCTCAAAGGTATCTATCTCCAGAGCAGGGTGCGGGTTTCCCTCAAAATTAAACATTCACAGGCGACAGGATCCTAATGGAAATGAAGAGTACTGCCTTGCTCGACCTCCTTAATCTCTCTTGCAGGTTTCAGATGGTCAGATGGTGACAGAACAAAAGACACCTGTGTGGAGAAGCTAAGGGTCTGTGGGGGAAAATATGGTTTAAAGCAGCCAGGACCCTTTCTAGAACTGCTCTGTGAGATCGCCAGCCCCACTTCCAAAGTAAGAAACTGGGCAGAGAAGCTGTTTTCACCAAGCATCAATAGCTTTAACACTGGTTTTATTTCAAGACATAGTCTTGCTTTGTAGCTCTGGACAGTCTGGGAACCCATGGCTATTCTCCTGCCTCAGTAAAGTGCATGAGCTCCCATGCCCAGTTGCAGTTCTGTTAAAAGTTAATGGGATGGTTCAAGACTATTCACAATAAAACTATTTTTAATAATTTTTACATACTCTTACATCTATCTCTTAACAGACAGTCGCCTTAGGGGATCAGATATATCATCACCACCCCTATCCTCCTAAAGTACATGCTCCAGAAATGGTGGTCGAACACCACAGAACTTACACATCAAAAACAAAACAAAACATAACAAAAACCTGGAAAAACAAAATAAAAGAAATGACAATAAAAACCCCTGTCATTTTGGATATTTAACTAGGTTTTCCAAGAAGCAGTGAACAGTGTGTCCTAAAGAGCATGGAAGGCTCCTAGGGGTCTTCTTAGAAAAGGGCAGGTGGAGGAGCATAGCCTTACCAATAATATGGGACACTGATACCACCCTGCTTGGCTCATAAGATATTTGGGGACTGTTTCATCTAATTTTAGTCTCAAGCAGCCTGGAAAAATTAATCACAAGAGTGTGGTATCTAAGAGTGACCCATATCTATGATTTAGAAGAATTTTATGGCCAGGAGAACAGGAAAGCAGTGACCACATCTCAGCACTCCAGGTCTGAGGCACCCAGGGATTTGGACTGAAAGGCAGGTTCATTGCTACCCAGCCTGCATCATCATATGCCATGGCAGAGAAAGAATGGCAACTCCATGGCAGTGGGATCATGGGTTAGTTACATGTTTACCTCTCAGTAGACAAAGAAACACAGACTATACACCTCATCTGCACCCCATGCTAAAGATTCATCTCCTCCAGCAAGGGCCTACTCACCAAATGTTTCACAGCCTCCCATTATAGTGACACTGACTGTGGACTAAGTGTTCAAACATGAGCCTGTGAGGGACACTTTACCTCTAAATATTCACTCTCCTACCATAAATCCTCTCAGGCAGATGTGGCCCTGTGTCTGGATCCCTTATTGTTTCAAGAGCTCACATAGTGATAAGTAAATGTTTGCTAAGAATATATTTGGACCTCCCCCAGCTACCTAGTACCAACCTCACATCCCATTAAATGTACCAAGATACATGCATGTTCCAATATAAACATCATTTAGTGGTGGAAATAGTTCTGAATGGGCTTCCAGATGTTGTTTGGAAATGAAAGATGATGCCTATCTCCATCTACAATTACTAAGTCCTCAGGCCTTGTATATACCTCAGGGCTATGAGGGAAAGTTCCTTAAAAATTGTTTTCAAATATGACAACTGTTACAATGTCACTTCAATTAGTATATGGTTAACAGTGCATTCTTTTCTGCTTATACTTAAACATTTACTTGATTTTGTCATTATTTTTAATATTTTGGGCATAATTCTCTCTGGAGTAGAAAAGGTTGTGGGTCTTCAGTTCTTTCCTATGTTGACTAAAAATTTATTCACACACATACACACACACACACCTACATTCACATACAAATATGCATATAAAAATTACACATATACACACATACATATACATATTTACATACATATATGCACATTCACACATACATACATGCATATATATGTATGTATATATATATATACATTTACATACACTCATACATGAACACACAGTCAAAAATACACAGAAGCACCTTGAGTTTTTCTGGATTTGGTTTTGTTCTATTTTGTGTCTGGGAGTGACCTTGGTCTAGTTTGTTTTCCATTGCTGTAATAAAATACCATAACCAAATGCAATATGGGGAGGAAAGGTTTTCTTTCATCTTAAAGCTTACAGTCTGCCATGAAAGGAAGTCAGGGCAGGAATCCAAGGAGGAACTTGGCAACAGAAACTGAAGTGAGGCCATGGAGGAACTGCTGCATCCTTGCTTACTCAACCTGCTTTCTTATATACCCCATGTCTACCTGACCAGGGTTGGCATCTCCAACAGTGGGCTGGACCTTTCCACATCAATCATTAATCAAGAGAATGACCCCAACAGACATGTTCACAGGCCAATCTTATGGAGACATTTTTCAACTAAGGTTCTCTTTTGACCCAGCTTGTGCCAAGTTGATAACAAGTGAACCATCACAGACCCCCAAATGTAAGCATGCTAGAAAAGCATGGTCCTCTTGGCGTACAACCAAAACCTTTATCTATGTTATCAGACTTATCACCTTCCATGTAAACATGTTAGACTTTGCAGTACATATGATCATAATATGTGAGAGAACAACATACAAGAATACATATCTACTTGGCTCATGGCTTCAGAGAGTTTTGTCCCTGGCCTGGGCTCTTGATACTAGGCTATGGCCACAAAAACATGTGCAAGAGTCTGTTCACCTACTGGAGTCATAAAGCAGAGAGACAGAGGGAAAATCCTAGGCCAATTCCAAAACTCACCTTAGTGACTGACTCCCCACAACAGCCCACCACCTAAATCTTGGCCCCTCTATCCAGATCTTATTTTAACCTTTATATTTTTCAAAGCTTAAGATGACGTATAGTGTGTGTGTGTGTGTGTGTGTGTGTGTGGGTGTGTGTGTGGGTGGGTGGGTGGTGTGTGAGGGTGGGATGTGTGGTGGGGGTGTGAGTAGGTATGATTTTGTTTTGGAAGTCAGAGGACCACTGACAGGTATCAGTTCTCTCCTTCCACCATGTGAAATCTGAGGATTGAACTCAGGTTCTCAGGCTGGGTAACAAGTACATCCACCAGATGTGTTATCTCACAGGACCACGCATTGCAAATTTTAAACAGTCCCCCAAAATAGCATTTCCATCTGGGAACCTCACAATCAAGACCCAAGCTAAAGGGGAACAGTTGCCACTGAAATTTAACTCCATATTTTCTGTATTTCTCTGACAATCATGGATCTTGAAGATCCATTATGACCTTACTCCTGTTTTCCCACCCAATCTGAAGTGTGTCAGTAGACTCCCTTCATGAAACAAACAATAGAAGACAACTATGTGCAGATGTGACCTGAAAAAAAAATACCAAGTATGGTAACAATTTATGTCTAGACAGACTTTAAAGGTTCAATGCTAAGCTAAACATGAAGTAAAGAAAACTCCAGGATGCATGTTTTTAATGTACCTGAGAACATTTATGTTATGGCACTGTATAGTAGAAGCATATAATAAGAAACAGATTTGCTAGTTTTGCTCCTCCCAAGAGACAGGAACAAATGCTAATAACTAAGAATTGTAATGATTACAAAATGACCAGTTTTCCTGGGTTCTCATCTCCCTTGACCTTTCATCTAGCCCTTGTCTCAGGGAGGCAAGTCTCAGAATAGGCCAAGTTAAGGATTTAGAATAAATAGTGTGACTTAAGTCCATGGCAGTGATAACACTGACAGACACCATTGCAATTGGGTGAGGGTCCTCCAGAAGAAGCAGGTGTACAGGGAAGGGGAGAGGGAGAGGGAGAGGGAGAGCAGTGTGTTGTTTTCTGTGTGGTGAAACAGTGGTAATAGGATAAAGAGGCAGCAGCCATCTTGTGAGCAGAACTAAACAGTGTCAGCAGTGAGGCTTGAGCTTTGTGAGCCTTTCTTCTGTCTGCCCTCACTACAGCTGGGTGTTGTCATCATACAGGTAAACTTCTGCAGCCAGAGCCTACTCTTGACTCACTGCCCTGCCTGTCTAGGGAGTCAAATTCCTGTGTGTAGCATTAAGCTAGATTACCACTGTCTTTGTACTGGTTCCCTTTGTAGCTTTTCAAAAGGAAGAATGTGATTATAATCATTATTTACCAATTCCTTTTATTCTCATGGGAAATGGGGCACTTCTATCATACTCTTCAAATTAATTTCCTTGTTTTCTTGGAGTCCTGCTATGGAGTGGGGGATCTTTTTGAATTTGCAATCCTCCTGTCTTAGTCTTCTACATGCTGAGACTACAAGTAGACACCACCATGCTAGGCTCAATTTCATTCATCTTGTCATTTATTGAAATATTTATGTGAGGGCAGTACTCCCTCAGGTCAAGACCTTATCCATTAAAGTTATTAAACACATCAACAGTGCTTCTTCTGTGCCAGGCGTGGGCTTGCCTGACCTGTGTAGGACAGCTCATTTAATTAATTAATCCTCTTCTCTGTTCAGAAATGGAGCCTACAGAAACTCAGTTGGGGATGGTGTCCTCAAATGCACAGAGTTCTTTTGTTTGGGTGTGGTTGTGAGATGTATGTGTATGTGGTAGCACATATGCCACAATACACAAAGTTTGGAGGTCGGAGTTGATCCTCACCATCATTGAAGCTTACCCAGGCTGGGACCTTCCAGGTAGGAGCCCAAAGGTTATAGGTAAGTGAGTCGGAACTAAACTCAGGCCCTCATACTTGACACAGCAAGTATGAGCCATCTCCCCAGTTCTAGATGTGTAAGATTTTCAGACATAAGTGTTAATGCTGCCTGTACCTTCTTAACATACCCATTATACAGATGGAGAGACTGAGGCAGAAAAGGCGTCAGAGAAACTCTCTTAATTAAGGGTTTTAATTAATAACATTTTAATAACTATATAGTAGGTAATAAAGTTTGATTTTAAAAAATGAAACCTAATTAGTTGAGCTCATCTGCAAGGGTGGGTGTTTCAGGAGTGGGATAGAATGTATAACACCTTGAAAAGTGTATGAATTATAGAATTGTTTCTGGGAAATTCATTCCAGCACACTAAACTAGATTCCAATTAGTTAAATACTTCCAGATTGACTCTGAAAAGGCACTGTCATGTTCTTAATAAATGTTGAGGTCTCACTTAGAATAGAGAACAATCATGTATTAAAATCCTTAAAATTAAAAAGAGCTGGTTTTGTTTAGGTTGTCAAGTGTCTGACTATTTATTTAACAAGTTGTCTTAGTCAGGGTTTCTATTGCTGTGGAGGGACACCGTGACCACTGCAACTCTCATAAAGGAGAATATTTAATTGGGGCTGGTTTACAGTTCAGAGGTTTAGTCCATTGTCATCATGGTGGGAAGCAGGAGAGCATCCATGCAAACATGGTGTTGGAGAAGGAGCTGAGAGTCCTACATCCAAACACAGCATGAAGAAAAAAAAAAAAAGGCACTGGGCATAGCTTGAGCTTCTGAGACCTCAAAACTCACCCCCAGTGACATGCTCCCTCCAACAAGGCCACACCTTCTAATAATGCCACTCCCTAGGCATTCAAATATATGAATCTCTGGGGACCACCAATGAAGCTGTGGACTATGGGGTAGCTTGGAAATTTGTTTGCTAAACAGTTTCTTCATAGATGCCACCACATACCAAATGAGTATAAGACAATTTAGAGTTGAATTCAACTCACCAAGGTTTGATTGTCCTATAAAAGGTAATATCATGAAAGTTTTTGGCAGAAGCTACAAAATTAAAATTTTTGATAGAATTCAAGTTCAGGATAACACAGACTATAAACTTAATTTTAGCCTAATATGCCTGGCCTCTAGGGCCTATTCTTAAGTATCACAAAAATAAATGATAAGGTTAATAGGCAAATCTAGTCTACATCTAATTTAATACAGATGTTCTTGGGTCTTATTTCTATAATTTACTGTTTATTTTTCATCTAATTATAGTCTGGCCTCCATGCATGCAAATGTAGCAAGTGCATGTCCACATACACAGAGACATTTATTTCTTACTTATTTTTCAGAAAAGGAAACTTTTAACAGCATGTGTATTCGACAGCTCCTGCCTGCTGTTGTCCAGTCTCTTTTTCTGCAGTGCTGGGGATTGAACCCTAGGTCTTACACAAATATGCATCTGTGAAAGTGAACCACCAGCCTGAGCTATTGCCCCAACCTTCCAGTCTTATATACAATGGTGGACCACCTTCATCCCTGGGTTTTATAGCTTTCATGGGGTGTTGGCAAGCAAACAATAGACCAGGAAAACCCGCAGAAACTGTTCTTTCTAGAGGTCATCCCTGTGCCTGGCACCAGAATACATTGCTGTAAGTATTTCAAGGGAACAAAAGAACTCAGGACCAAGCACATCAAAGCCTCAACCCAGAGAATAAAAGTAAGTATAGAGGTTTGCTATTTCCTGGGAACCTAACTAGACAAATGCTTGGATGTGTACACACCTGTGTCCAATTTTTTATAGAACAAGGCTCAGATGATCTATTTAACAAACAATGACAACCACCTTTATATTTGATAGGGTAAAATTTCCTAAAAATGGCTTCAAAGATAGGATTTAAAAATTCCCTTCCCTTCTTCTTTATATGAGGTATATTTTGTCTCTTTTTGTTTTTGCCAGAAGGAAAGAGCATTGTGTACATTTTCTCATCACCCCACTGTGCATGCTAGAGCTCAGGATCATGTTCACAGCTCACATGTTGTGCTGGCGTCCTGCATGCATTCCTCCCTGCTTCCATGCTTAAAGGAACAGAGCTCAGCAGAGTGGAGCCAGAACTGTTACGCTGGCAGCAGGTGATGGATGCAATGAGGGTGGGGATTGACTGTGTGATGTTGTTAGGCTGTGGAACTATTTGGAGGATGTCCCATCAGGGCGATTAGAAAACACCTGAATATAGTGTGCAACTCAAAGCTACTATCTTATTTGTCATTGTGAACACCAAGGAGAGTGGAAAATAGGTAATATCTATAGGACTCTATGAAACACACTGGTCTGATAGTCAAGATTTCCCACATTTGATGCTTTTTGTGACTTGGGCCAAACTAGTTAATACTTCACCTATCCTAGTTACCATATGGTCTCTCAGGTGGCATGGTGACTAACATCTGTAATCCCAGCATTGAAGAGGTAAGAGGATCAGGATTTCAAGGCCAGAGTCAACTATATATCTTGGCTACATGAGATACTTCCTAAAATTAAATAACAGCAAGATCAAAAACAACTGAAAACAACCTGTGTAAATATCCAACCTTTACGTAGTTACTTGGAGATTTTGCTATTAGACACACTTCTGAATTGTCATTATCAATAGCTCTAACACTCAAAGCACATGCTGCTGCACACACTGAATAACTCAAAGTTGCTCTGAGGTGCAACCTTCTTAAACAGCATCACTGTGGTACAACAAAGTTTATATGAGGAAGTTTGTCTTGATCTACTTTTGCAGCAAGTGGCATGACCTTGTCAAACTCCAGTCCTGTAGCAGTAGACTGTCTAAGTAAAAAAAAGATATAAAAAGATATATCTTATTGTTAATTGTGTGCATGTATGCATAAGCATATGTGTACCTGTTAGTGCATGTGCCTGTGGAGTTCAGCAGGGAATATGAGATCCCCTGGAGCTGGGATTACTGACAGTGTGAGCATGCTGGTATATGTAGGAAAAACTTGGGTGCCCCAAAAGAATGATACATGTTTTTAACCACTGAGCTATCTTTCTCACCTCTGTTTAGTTGTTTTTGTTCTTTGAGATATGGTCTAATGTAACTCAGGGAGAACTTGAACTTGCTATGAAGCACAGGCTGGCCTTGAACTCCTGATCTTCTTGACTCCACATCTGAAGTCCTGGGATTGCGATGTGCATCATCATAATAGTATCTTTCTCTAGTTTATAAATGTAATTACATATCCATATTCAGTGAAACTCTCTAATTTAAGGTTAGTATGATGTACAAAAGACAGAAACACAGGAGTCTAAATGAAGCTATCCAACTGAGCTTGCACACATTACATTGCAATGGGTGTCATGTAGCACACATGTTTCTGTAGTCTGTTGTTTTGGGGAGTTCATGGATGATATTCACAACAGTTTGACTTCAATTGCACAGTTACTGAAAGTTTTTTTTCTCTTATGTTTACGCTCAATATATTGTGTTAAACAAAAGAAAAAAAGACATGAACTGGCCAATGGCCACACTTCTGGAATTATGCTCACTTCCTGTTCAAGAGAATGGCTGGTGTCTGTTGCTCAACAGATGTTGGAAGTCACAGGGAAGCCTATTTTCAAGGAACTTCTATCTATTTCAGAAGGTAAAATTTGTACACATGAGAAAGTTAGTGATCAATGCTGTCTCAGTTTGGGTTTTATTGCTGTGAAGAGACACTATGTGCATGGCAACTCTTATAAAGGAAAACATTTAATTGGGGCTGGCTTACAATTTCAGAGTTTTAGCCCATTATCTTCATGATGGGAAGCATGGCAGTGTGCAGGCAGACATGGTGCTGGAGAAGTTGCTGAACATTCTTCATTTTGATCCACAAGCAGCAAAGAGGGGAGTGGACTCCACACTGGGTTTGAGCTTGAGCTCAGGAGACCTCAAAGCCCACCCTCACAGTGACATACTTCCTCCAACAAAACCACACTTACTCTAACAGGGCCACACCTCCTAATAGTGCCACTCCCCTTAGGCCAAGCATTCAAATACAGGATTCTATGTGAGCCATACCTATTCAAACCACCACAAATACAAAGTCATATGGAATCAAGAGCTACAAGTTAGATGAAAAGTTGTTTGGATTGTTAAAGAGGAACATGGAGCTGCCTGGGCACTGAAGAGACTTCCATAGATTGAGTCTCAGAAGATGATTCATGGATGAAGTGCATCTCTGAAGAAATTTAGTGCAAATAAAGAGAAAATTGGGCTTATGGCACTAAATAAGGAAAAGCCTGATCAAGGTAAGAGTTTCTTAGGTCTGTGACTCCCACTACTGAACAACAACAATTTTTTAAATTCCTACCTCTGTCCTCTGTTTCAAACTTTCAAAAGTTGATAAAATCTCTCTCTCTCTCTGTATATATATATATATATATATATATATATATATATATATATCATTAACAATATATGGAATATTCTAGATTTACACAAATCCATTGTACAAGTATCTAGGAATTATTTGTTTGCGTTCCAAATGGGGAAAGCACAGCAGTGATTGTTAGCCATGATAAAAGCCTACCTAACACATGTCATTTTTTGAGAGCCAATATTAGTTACTTTTCTACTGTGCTAAAATTGGTGTCATACTAACTTATGGAAGAAAGAGTTTATTTGGGTTTAGCGCTCCAGTTTAACCTTAACTAACTTAAGGTTTATGAGTCTGCGATGGCAGAGCAGAGGCATGGGCACAAGCAGAAAGCATGGCAGCAGGAACAGGAAGTTGAGAACACACTTCCTGAACCACAAACATGAAGCAAAAGCAATGACCTGGGAAGTAGAGTGAGGCCTTAAGCACTCAACACCCACTCCTAGAAATATACTTCCTCCCAAACCTCCACAACCAGAGTCATCAACAGGAGACCAAGACTTTGGGGGCATTTCTCATTCAAATCACCATACAGAAACCTTAAGATCTCACATGTGCAAGGCAAGTGTTATGCCTCCAGCCTTGTAATATTTTTAAAGACATTTACACCATAAAAATGTGTTGCTATTTTTGTTGTTGTTGTTTTATGAATATGTGTGTTTTGCCTGCATTAAGGCCAGAAAAGAGCACTAAAATCCTTCAAACAGGTTATAGACAATTGTGAGTCATCATGTATTGCTAGGAATTGAACTGTGTATCCTTGGCTGTAATGCAACTCAGTATGTAGACCAGGCTAGCCTTGAACTCACAAAACTAACTGTTTCTGCCTTCTGAGTGCTGGGATTAATGTTGTGCACAACCACCACCCAACTTTATTTTTTGTCAGGGTTTCATGTATTTCAGGCTGACTTCAAACTTGCTATTTAGCTGAAAATGATGTAGAGTTCTGATACTCCTGTAATCAACCTACCAGTTGTTGGCTATCAGGCATTTACCACTATGCCTGATTTGTGAAGTACTGGGAATCAAACTCAGGGCTTCATGAATGCTCTACAAACACTAACAATGGAGCTACATTCTCCATTTCACAAGATTTACTGAATGATTGACATACAATTCACACATTAATCTATGTGACAAGTCTGGCATATCTGGCACTTTGTTTTACCCAGTGTAGTTAGAGACAAGCAACAACTGCACTGGGCTCCTTGATGACTCAGGCAAACAGGACACAGATCCAGGACATCTATAATTGGTTGGCATTTTCAGCTCTGGGAATTCAGAACCTTAAGACCACCTACTGGTGACCCAATGGCAAGCCCTGCCTCACACAGGTGTTTTAGTTATCCTGTGAGGTATTTATAAGCACTGTGATTTGCGATTTCATGCCCATCAGTTTGTTATTATTCTCTACCTGGCATTGTTCACTCTCTTACAATGCTTGTCTGGGGTATTTGCTTTTGCAATATCTGTTCAAGAAGATGCCTTAGCCACATTGTTAGAGCTTCAGCAGTTATTAAAAGGAGAGCACTTCCTCCCCCAAAGCAAAGAGTCACTTGTTTGCACCCCAATAAAAAGAAGCTGAATACTTGTTCAGCATATTCAGGAAACATTAAGTCCATTTGATTTGTACATATTGAGTCAGTACAGAGTGAGGCACACCATGGAGCCACAGACAGACTGATACTTGGCCGACAGAGTTGAGTTGAACAAGGCATACAAACCTCAGAACCAAACATGGTAGGGTTAATTTGAAGAGTACAGGCATAGGCTGGCTGTCTGAGTTTGCTTTCTGTTGCTGTGAATAAACAAAATGACCAAAATCTGGTTAGTGGAGGAAAGGGTTTTCTGGTTTACACTTCAGTGTCTTAGTCCAGCCCTGAGGGAAATAAAAGGAGGATGCAGAAGGCAGTAACTGAAGCAGAGACCACAGAAGAACACTGCTTACTGGTCCACACGTCACCTAAGGTTCAATCACCTTTCTTATACAGTTCCAAGTTCTCTAGCCTGAGGAACATGCCAAAAGCCCACAGTGGACTATGCCATCCTACATCAACTAGAAATCAAGAAAAATGCCCCACAGACATGCCCACAGGCCAACTTGATGGCAATTCCTCGGTTGAGAATTCCTCTTTTAGGTGTGTGAATTAAGAGCCAAGATGAGCCATCACACACAGTTATGGACTTGGGGTCCTTTTTAAATCTGGATTTTAAAAGCTCGTTCCAGATGAAAATGTGAACATATTTGCTGGGTGTATCTCCCTCATATGAGTTGGAAGAATCATGAAATTCCAAGTATGTTCAGTAAACTTTGTGTCTCTTTTCATTTCTCTCTCAGATATTTCTCTAGCAATTGTACTCTTTGAGATGAACTTAGTTATTAGCCACAGATTTTAAAAAAGTGTTTTCAGTAGGAGGCAGATACCCCTTTGAAGTTCCTGTTGCTCTGAGCAGTGCCCACCTGAGGGCTTCTGGGAAACCTGGTTGCCAGTGGCTCCTTAGCCACCCACGCAGAATGTTGTTCCACCATGGGAGTGATACGGCTTGCAGCTAATAAGTAAGTAGTACAGGTTATAAGGGTTTGGGCTCTTACTCAGGGGAGGAGACAATTATGTGATGTGTATGTGCTCATGATCTCCATATGGGAGGCTGGAGGCAGACTTCCTGAGTGTTCATCAAGGCCTAGACACGCTCCTCCCCACACCTTACTCTCCTGCTTCCTTTCCCTTCAGATGAATTTGGGAGATCTCCCTCAACCTCTTCTACCAGACACCCTGTGGCAGACTCTGGTGTTCTAGAAAGCTGGCCTGGAACACCTGGCAGCAGAAGACGAGATCCTGATGATGTTGGGTTTGTAAGTGGGTAGGTGTAGTGTGAGGCATCTAATGGTTCAGATGTAACAAAGATCTTCAGCAGCCACCGTGACCTTCTAATGGTATCCTGAAAGATCCTTTACAGCTTTTGAGCTTCTGTTGGTAGTGCATCCCAGCTCACATCTCAACCCGAAAATTAATTTTGTCACTAGCTCAGATAATCATAATACCTGTCTCTTTAGTGAAATGTGGAGGAGTTGAGAGGAAGCAAAGGACGGAGGAAAGGAGGGAGGGAAAGAGGGAGGGAGAGAGAGAGGAAGAGAGAGAGAGAGAGAATATTATGAAAACAAGTAAGAAAACTTGAGATTTGCTTTATCAAGCTATATAATTTATGTGGCTCACTGTGCTCTGTGTCTTAAAGAAAAGTACATTTAAATTAAAACCATTACATTACACATCTTTTCTTTTCTTTTTTTTTTTAAGTTAAGGTTTCTCTGTGTAGCCTTGGCTGTCCCAAAACTCACTCTGTAGACTCGATCCACTGTCCTCTGTCTCCTGAATGCTGGGATTAGAGATGAGTGCCACCATTTCCTGGCTAAAAGCATTACAATTCTGATGGGGGAAATATGCCTATTATTTCACTTTGCCTTCCACAACACATAGAATACTTAACGTTCTCACAACTTTGTGCACCCCTTCCTGAACCTACACAACATGTGGTGTACCTGTTGAGTACACAACAAGTTTTCATAGCGGTTTTCTATTCCCAAATTTATAGATTACTGTAATAGAAGCCTTCACTACTATAGTTCAAAAGGCTGGACTTTCCAAATCAAGATGTCACAGAGTTGTACTCACTCCAGCTCCATAAAGTTAATCTATTCTTTGCCTCCTCTGTGTTGGGTGGCTAGAGCATTTATTATCTATTGTCTAGTCTCTGTCTGCATCACCTTGCTATGACCTTTCTTTCTCTGTGTAAGTGGTGGCGTGAATGGGACTGGCCGCCACAGGCCTATGTGTTTGAATGCTTGTTCTGAAATTAGTGGAACTGTTTTAGGTAGGATTAGGAGTAGCCTTGCTGGAGTAGGTGTTTCACTAGCAGGGGGCAGGGAGTTGGAGGGGTGATTTGGGACTTTAAATGCTAATGGCATTCCCAGTTATCTCTCTGTGCCTCCTGATCATGGATTAGATGTAAACCCTCAGCTACTGCTCCAGGATCATATGTGCCTGCTTTCTTCCATGCTCCATACCATAATGGTCTAATTCTCTGGATCTGTGAGCTCACATTAAATGCTTTCTTTTACAGGTTGCCTGTTCATGGAGTTTTACTGCAGTAATAAAAAAGTGACTAGGACAACGTATATCTTCTATTTTCTGTCTCAGATTTCCTTCTGACTCAGTTACAACAACATCTGCCATGGGATTTAGAGTTCACAGGACATTCCAGTGTTATCCTTGTCCTTCCTTCCTTCCTTCCTTCCTTCCTTCCTTCCTTCCTTCCTCCTTCCTTCCTCCCTCCCTCCCTCCCTCCCTTCCCTCCCTCCTTCCCTCCTTCCTTCCTTCCTTCCCTCCCTCCCTCCTTTCCTCCTTCCTTCCTTCCTTCCTCCCTTCCTTCCTTCCTTCCTTCTCTTCCTCCTTTCTTCCTTCCCTCCTTCCTTCCTTCCTTCCTTCCTTCCTTTATTCATTCCTTCCTCCTTTCTTCTTCCCTCCCTCCCTCCCACCCTTCCCTCCCTCCCTCCTTCCCTCCTTCCTTCCTTCCTTCCCTCCCTCCTTTCCTCCTTCCTTCCTTCCTTCTCTTCCTCCTTCCTTCCTTCCCTCCTTCCTTCCTTCCTTCCTTCCTTCCCTCCCTCCCTCCTTTCCTCCTTCCTTCCTTCCTTCCCTCCCTCCCTCCTTTCCTCCTTCCTTCCTTCCTTCTCTTCCTCCTTCCTTCCTTCCCTCCTTCCTTCCTTCCTTCCTTCCTTCCTTCCTTCCTTCTCTCCCTCCCTCCATCCCTTCCTCCTCCCTCCCTCCCTCCCTCCTTCCTTCCTTCCTTCCTTCCTTCCTTCCTTCCTCCCTTCCTTCCTTCCTTTTCCTTCTATTTTTCCTGGAGACAAGGTTTCTCTGTGTAGCCGTGGTTGTCCTGGACTCTATTTGTAGACCAGGCTGGCCTCAAACTCCACCTGCCTCTGACTCCCCCAATGATTGTCCTCTTTCAAGAGGACATCCAACAAGACAAGCACATCCACCAGGCTCCTTGACATAGGTTCTCAGCCTTGGCTATGGATATTTTGGGGGGGGACACTTCAAAGGGTGTCACCAAATGCCAGTGTGACTTTGTACCAGACTGCACCCTTCACATTGAGTGACTGTTGTATGGTGGCATAGGACTAAGTGAGACCTGGGTTTCTCATGAACCTCAAAGCCCTGTGTGGAGAAAATTTACCTATAGTTACTATCACCTATAATTTTACCTATAGGTAAAATGTATTACCTATAGTGAGCTTCCATTTGTACTATACTAAAGGGTGTATGTGAGGGACTATTGGCAGCCAGTACCAGAAAGTGCTGCGAACCTTTAAATAGTTGATGTCTGTTTCTAAGTTAGATACTTGTAGCTGAAGCAGGAAAATGACTGAAGTTCTCTAAAATGTTTTATCATTTTAAAGATACAGATATTTTAGCATCTTTGAAACAGAAAGGTTCAGAAAGTCGCACAGATTGGTGTACATACTTCTCCTTGTGGATCTTTGAAGGTGCTTAAAGGAATCAAACAAAAAATGTTAAAAGCTTACCAAGCATAATTAGGCATAATTAAAAAAATGATTTCTAAAGCGGTTTCACTAAATCATTTCAAATAGTTCTATTTCAAGCACAGATTATCCCCCTAGGGTCTATGATTGTAGCCCAGTGGTAGAACATGTACCAGTTCAATTTTTAGTGGACTCCAATCTGTGTGCAACCTAGCATTGTGTGTTTCATCCAATTGGTTCTGAAGAGTTGATGAAAAACATGCAGGCCACTTTTATGGCCAACTCACAGTGTGTAGGCAAGTTACAGCCCCATGATATTTGACCCTTTGGAGAGCTATTTATCATTAACCTAAAGGACTATCATTTTCTACTCTGTTTCCAATACGCTGCCTACTTTTGGCTCCTAAGGTCCCTTTCCTGTGCCATTATTCCTATTCTATGCCTTTGGCTGCTTGCACAAGGGAGCATCCACTTAACTATAGCACCTTCAGGTATGGTAGATGCCTTTCCCCGGGGCTCAGAGATTTTTCTGGTTCAACCCTCCTCATCTAGAATTTCACCATGAACTCAACCATTGATTCAGAAGCACTACTGGACAAGATGAAATTTTTCTGAACCTTTTCTGTTGCTGTTCCCATAGAATGCATTCGGCATGTCAGCAGCTATCAACAAGAAGGACATAGACATCAGTGTGGAAAATAGGATATTCCTTTTCCCAATTAAGAGAAAACCACAGGAATTTGGAAAGAAAAAAAGTTAAGAGGGAAATCAAAAGAAGGTTGAGACTGTATTAACTTGTCAAATAATTATTAATGAAGATTATCCCATCCAAAATTGCAATTTATTTGTCCCAAATCATCAAGAACAGATGAATGAAACATGCAGTTTCCTTTCAAATAACTGGATTTCCATGTGGGTTTTGTTTCATGAATGCTGCATTGTAATCATTTCTTTAAAAAATCATGATATGAGCAACAAAAGACAGAGCAATATGGCATCTCCAGAACCCGGTTACCCAGGAGCAAGTAGCCCTGGACACCCCAGTATACCTGAAATCCAAGAAGATGACCTAACAAGTATGCTCATGAAGATGATAACAGAGGAAACAAATAAGATTCGTAAAGACATAGAGGAAGATAAACTCAAACAGAATATTGCCATCAGTAAAGATATAGAGGAAGCTGCAGCCAAACAGTTCATGGCCTTTAGAAAGGAAATGCTTAAAACACTGAATGAAATGAAAGAAACCAAGTGGAAGGAACTAAAAGAAAAACAGGAAAATACAATCACACAGGTGAAGGAAGTAAACAAAACAACTCAAGACCTGAAGATAGAATTGGAAAAATTAAAGAAAACACAAATGGAAGAAATAATGGAAAGGAAGAATCTAGGGAAAAAAACAGGAACCACAGAGGTAAGCATAACCAACAGACTAAAAGAGATGGAAGAAAGAATCTCAGGTGTAGAAGATACAATGGAAGAAATCGATGTATCTGTCAAAGAAAATGTTAAATCCAAAAAATTCCTGACACAGACCATCCAAGAAATGCAAGACAATATGAAAAGACAAAACCTAAGAATAATAGGCATAGAGGAAAAAGAAGACTCCCTTCTCCAAGGCTCAGAAAATATTTTCAACAAAATCTCTGAAGAAAATTTCCCCAAGCTAAAGGAGAGGCCAAATAGAATACATGAGGCCTAGAGAACACCCAACAAATTTGACCAGAAAAGAAAATCCTCCCGCCACATAATAATCAAAACAGTAAGTATACAGAACAAAGAAAAAAATACTAAAAGCTAAAAGGGAAAAAGGCCAAGTAACATATAATGGCAAACCCATTAGAATCACAACTGACTTTTCAACAGAGACTATGAAAGCCAGAAGGGCCTGGATGGATATCATGCAGACCCTAAGAGAAAACAGATGTCAGCCCAGGCTACTATACCCTGCAAAACTCTCAGTCCTCATAGATGGAGAAAACAAGATATTCAATGACAAAAACAAATTTCAACAATACCTACAAACAAATCCAGCATTACAGAAGACACTGGAAGGGAAAATACAACCCAAGCAAGCTAACTACATTCAAGAAAACACAGGAAATAAATAACCTCACTTCAGTAAAACAAAAAGCAACCAAGCACACAACCTGTTGACCACAGCCAACATCAAAATCAAGAGATCTAACAGCCACTGGTCATTAATCTCTCTCAACATCAATGGACTCAACTCTCCAATAAAAAGACACAGATTAACAGAATGGATACGTAAACAAAGCCCAGCAATCTGCTGCATACAAGAAACACACCTAAGACACAAAGATAGACATTACCTGAGGGTAAAGGGTTGGAAGACGACTTTCCAAGCAAACAGACCCAAGAAGCAAGCAGGAGTAGCCATTCTAATATCTGATAAAATAGACTTTCAACCAAAATTAATAAAAAGAGATGGGGAAGGACACTTCATACTCATCAAAGGAAAATTCCACCAGGAAGACATCACAATCCTGAACATCTATGCCCCAAATACAAGGGCACGCACATTTGTGAAAGAAACATTGATAAAATTTAAACCATATATAGATCCCCACACATTAATAGTGGGAGACTTCAACACCCCACTCTCAACAAAGGACAGGTCAACAAAACAGAAATTAAACAAAGAAACAATGTCTCTGACAGAGGTCATGAATCAAATGGACCTAACAGACATTTAAAGAACTTTACACCCAAACACAAAAGAATTTACCTTCTTCTCAGCACCTCATGGAACCTTCTCCATAATAGACCATATAGTGGGTCACAAAGCAAGCCTCAACAGATACAAGAAGATGGAAATAATCCCATGTATCTTGTCTGAACACCATGGAATAAAGCTGGACCTCAACAATAACAGAAATAACAAAAAGCCTACACACACATGGAAACTGAACAACTTGTTACTAAATGACAGCTGGGTCAGGGAAGAAATAAAGAAAGAAATTAAAGTCTTTCTAGAAATCAATGAAAATGAAGACACAACATACCCGAACTTGTGGGACACAATGAAAGAAGTGCTAAGAGGAAAGTTCATAGCACTAAGCGCCTTCAAGAAGAAATTCGAGACAGCTCATTCAAGCACCCTAATGGCTCACTTAAAAACCCTAGAAAAAGAAGAAGCAGACACACCAAGAAGGAGTAGACGGCTGGAAATAATCAAACTCAGGGCTGAAATCAATCAATTGGAAACAAATAAAACAATACAAAGAATCAATGAAACCAAGAGCTGCTTCTTTGAGAAAATCAACAAGATCGACAAACCCTTAGCCAGGTTAACTAAAAGGCAGAGAGACACCACCCAAATCAACAAAATCAGAAATGAAAAGGGGGATATAACTACAGACACTGAGGAAATCCAAACAATCATTAGGACTTACTAAGGAGCAACAGTTGGCTCTCAGTCCTTATTTCTAAGAACCTTGTGCCCTGACCAACATCAATATTGCCTGTAATTCCTCTTTCTGCTCTTCCTTACTCCCATAGCCAACAAAGCATTCTATATGTATAAAGTTTGATTAATAAACACAAACTAAAAACTAACCCCAGCTTGGACCTCTTCTTTCTGGAGTTCACTACCCTGGTATAACTATAGGCATTTATTTTTATTTGTCACAGGCTAGCTGCAGAAGTATCCAAAACCTGTTTAGGTGTGGCAAGAGGTCATCCAGTATAGGTATGCCATATATGTTGTGGGTAACAAACTGAACTTCTTGGCATCTTGAAATGTACTCTCAGTGGCCTGGTCTTATATAGAGCAGGTATCACTATCCATATCCTGTATTGTCCACCTTGTTGTATATTTTTGGAAAAAAAAAGTATTATTGTCAAACAATCGCATCCATTTGTTTATATGTTGTCAATGACTAACTTCATTGACAATGCTGAAGTTGAGACATTTCAATGGATGCATATGGCCCATATGACTGAACATGCCAAGTACATAGTTTATTGCAAAAGAGCTTTGTCAGCCTCTGGTTTAGTGCAGTCTCCTGGAGTCAAAGGAACCTGAACTTGTCACAAATGTCAAATTCTGTTGTAAATGGCCATGTCACATTCTCTCTGTATGAATGTGAGCTGGCTTAGAAGTTTGCTTTTAATAGACATTATGGCAAAATGACAATGTGTCATCTCACCCTAGGTTTTGTCCTAGTGCTCTTGTCTTCTGGATTTGCACACTTTGATAAAATCTGCTGCCATTTTGAAGAGGCCCACTCTGACAGCCACCTCTGGCCAATAGCTAATAATGATGTGGGGTCCTTATCATTCCTGTGGAAAGGAATCCTGTGAGTGACCACATCTGTAATCTTAGCAGCAGATCCTTTCCTAAGTCAAGTCTTAAGATGACAAACAGCCACAGTGGACACACTTTGAATGCCCGAGATAAGGTCATTCAAGCACAGGACACAGGGAAGGTGTGGTGGTTTGAATGAGAATGGCTCCCATAGGTTCGTATCTTTGAATACATAACTGGTCTCCAGTTAGTGGAAATGTTTGAAAAGTATTAGGTGGTTCCTTATTAGAGGAATATATCTCTAGTGTTGGGATTTTAGGCATCAAAAACTCACAGCAGACTCAATCTCTCTCTTTTGTTCTCTCTGTCTCTCCCACTCTCTAGCTCTCTGGCTCTCTGCCTGCACCTTTCAGATCAAGTTGTGAGCTCTCTGTTACTTCTCCATCACAAAGTCTGTCTGCTGTCATGCTTCCTGTCATGTTAATCATGGACTAACTCTTTAAAACTATGAGTAAGCCTCTAATTAAATGCATTCTTTTACACAAGTCACCTTAGACATGTGTTTCTTTCTAGCAACAGAACAGTTACTAATTCAGAAGAAACTTGCTCCACAGATATGTTTAATGATAAATCTTAATTCACTGAGTTTTGGGGATGTTTGCTATGCAGCAACTGATTAAGTAATACATACCCTAAACCCATATTATAGATCTTGGCACACATTTTGTGACAGTTTTCACAAATATAATACAGAAGGATATATCATGGACATACATGAAGCTGGCCAATGTCTGAACTTCTTTCCTGGTATTGAAGACCATCTATGTCAAGGATCCCTCTCCCAGCAGGAAAGTGTCTTCTCTACTACACCATGTCTGGCCATAGTGAGAAAAGAAGGTGTCAGACACTTAATAGATACTTTCTGGATGATGGACTCTGAGGTGTCCATCCACTGCAGGGCTATCCTGAGTAGAAGGCATCAGTCAGCTGACATCCCTATAACACTGTTTAAGCAGTCAGTCTCTGTCTATCAGCCATTGCTGCCATGGCCATGGATATATGCTTGCCAATTTTTGAATGTGGATGAATGGTGTGGAGCTCAGAAGTTAGAGAGCAGAGGGACTGCCATGATGGTGGCATTTGTGAGAGATATCTATTTCTTCCAAAAAAAAATAGTAAAATCTTGATGTTTCCTTCAACGGATTTGAAGAGGCTTGGAGCCCATGTGTTCCATCTTGGCTATCAACTTGTAGATCATGATGTCCATGGAACTCTTTGTTATTTTAGGATAAATGAAAGTTTTAGTGTTCTTTAAATTCAGTTCCATCATGTAAGTGTGCTTTGAGATGAAGAATTCAGACCATAGAATAGAGTTATGGAGATTTTTTTTATTATTATTATTAAAGAACACTGTAATTAGGTTTAGTGTGGGTTTTTTAAGATGGAAATTAATCGAAATTAATGGACCAGGTGCTTTGGCTAAGGGAGTTTTCCATTAAATCACCAGTGACCCTTCATACTCTTCTAAAACAAAATCACTAGTTCTCTATTTAGTCAAACACTCCATGCTTATTTGGCCCAATAATTGCCACCATAGCATCCCAGAAAGCCAACACAATATCAGAATCTGTATCATGTAGGTTACATGAGTGAATCCCTATTTTTGCTGGCCTTGGAAAGGGTAAGCTAACGAAAAGGAAGTGGTGGAAACAGAATAGCAATGATTTGTGTGGTCAGAGAGCAACACATAGCAAATTGTGCCAAATGAGACGACTCTACTGAGAACTGCAAAGTAAGAAGTCCCTCTCCCATCTTAAAAATAAACAAACAAAAAAAAACCTCTGTTGACCTCAGTAAATATTCCCATGTTAAAAAAGGGCATAATTTTTGCTACCTAACAAAGCAGCCTACCTTGAGAAATAATAAGCTTATAAAATGTTTATATATCTCCAGAAGCCCTTCCTAAATGCACAACCAATCCAGTTTCCTGCTCTTTAACGATCTGCCAGTCTACATTGTCATTCTTAACGTGGCTTTTTTTCCTCATGAAGTTCACAGGGACTCCCTCATTAATTAATTAATTAATTAATGAGAGAGTAACTGTTTTAAGAGAGACACTTCTCCTTCAGAAATGGTTTCCTGCGGCCCTTTATGGACCCCATAGGGTATCCCTGGCTACGCTCCCTGTGGCCCAGCAGGGCTCAATTACTCTCCCTGGGTGCAAAGCAGGCTCCCTGAGTCTGAGGGAATGGCTCAAGGAGAGAAGCAGAGCTTTGCCTGCACCAGGGAGCCCTAGGCCGCCAAGCAGCCAGAAGGAGGGCTCAGGATGCTCCCGCCAGGTGCCACCCCCTCGCCTGGTTCTGCCAGTGCAGCGTCTCCACAGCTTGCCTGCCCACCGGAAATAGACGGGAGAGCAGCGCCCCTCGCAGGCTCTCAGCTTCTTTTCCCCACCTCACCCAGGCCCGCCCGCCAGCTCCGTTTGGCGTCCCACCACTCTGGGTCATCCTGCTGCCACCGCCTGGCGGAGGCTTCCTCTCGCCCCCGGCCCACCCAGAGCGGGTCTCCTCAACCTCTGCGCTCCTACTTCCGGGGCGCGCAGACTAGGCGTCATAGTGACAGCGCCTCCGGGCGTCACAGTGACAGCGCCTCCGGGCATCACAGTGACAGCGCCCAGGGAAGCACAGTGACAGCGCCTCCGGGAGTCTCAGTGACAGCGCCTGCGGGCGTCACAGTGACAGCGCCTCCGGGCGTCACAGTGACAGCGCCCAGGGAAGCACAGTGACAGCACCTCCGGGCATCTCCGTGACAGCGCCTCCAGGCGTCTCCCTGACAGCGCCTCTGGGCGTCACCCTGACAGCGCCTCCGGGCGTCACGGTGACAGCGACCAGGGAAGCACAGGAGGAAGCGGTGACTAGTGGAGGAGCCACTCTCTGAGTCTCTGCAGGGATGTCTGAGCAGTCTCTGCCTCCAGCTGACAATGGGGCCTCTGGCTCCGGAGATGCCCTGCCCGCGCCCATGGCCGCCAGCATTGACTCCTCCCAGGCTGGTTCACCCGGTGGAGGCTTAGGGACTGAGGTGGCCTCCATGCTGCCCCACCCTCCGCTACCCATGCTGCCCCTGGCCACCGCCTCAGCGGCCAACGCCAACAGTGCTCCACCTGGCCTAGACGTGTCCCTGGCTGGGCCGCAGGCATTCCGGGCTAGGCCGCAATCTTTCCAGGCTCGGCCACAGGCATTCAGGTCCCGGCCCTGGAGACTTCGAGTAGTGACGCCGCCTCTTTCTGAGCAGGAGCTACAGCAGCGTTTGAAGAGCCTCTACCCAGCCGTGGATGAGCACAAGACTCCACTGCCCAGGTCCTGGAGCCTGAAGGACAAGTTCAGCTACATTGGCATCTCACAGAACAACCTGCGGGTGTACTACAAAGGTATGGGATTCCAGGTCTCACTTAGAGATCAGACAGTGCTGGGTGAGGCTCTGGGCTAGGGAAGGAGCTGGGCTTCCTAGGCCTAGAGCAGGATGCTTTGAGGGAATCCAGGATGACAGGACACATCGCCCCTTCCTCTTTTGCTGACATAAATCTATTGGCCAGATTTGGATTATATTGTTCTCCAGGTAGAGAAGGTCAGGTTATCTCCTCTTATGCAGTGGCGTTGCGAGATAGGATTCCGAGATACATCCCCAATCTTCCTAGGTTAACACAAAGCTTTAAGCAGTTGTATTGTATAGAAATTATAAATGTCAGAGTCAGGGTTGAATTATACCTCAGATAATTGCTTTCATCAAGTTTACTTGTGTGGAATGGGTAAAAACCAATGCAGTGCTATCAGTTTGGATACACATCCTGCCTGTTCTGACTCTAAAGCAGAGGAGTGTTTACATTCTAAGCAGGCTCCTTTTGTTTGCCTCTAAAGGAAGGGACTTCGGATCCTAGTGACATGTATGTAGAGTTTGTAAACCTTGTGACAAGATTCTGAAAGTATTAACAACTGGTGTTTGAGAAGAATCTTGAAAAAATCAGCTACTGTTTAATGAATATGGCAACAGAAATCTACTGAATGATTTGGTTGTAAAGAATCTACACAAACATGGGCCTTATTGAACATTCTTTCTTATTGCATAGATCCAAAAAACTATTTACTATTTCGAACATTAGATTCCTTAATCTAAGTGGCTGAAAATTTCCAAATTCCAAAGTATTTTTTTTCTTTTTAGTTAGGACATTTTGTTGATTTTCTTGTGTATTATTACTTAATTCTGTTTTTAAATGTGTGTGAACAGTAAGTTTTATGCTATGAAGTGTTTAGTTCTGTTTTGTTTGTCAGAATGCTTCTGTTAGATTAGACAAAACTTCATATTACGTCGTTTATGGTATAAATAAAAAGCATTTAAAGGTAGAGACTCTGTAGGGGAGATTATTGAACAAAGAATCCCAGCTTTCCTGAGTCCCAGTATTCCCTAGTGGTACTAGGTATGTTAGGAGAGAGGGCCTCAGTGCCTTCTGAGTGCTGTGGGAGTTGAGCTGGATGGTCAGAAAGGAAATTTCCATGGTAGCTTAAGACTCAGGATTGTGGCTTATTTGACATTATAACATTCCTTCATTGGTTGTATTTACTTCCTTTATGTAAAATTAATCATCTAGACCAGAGACAAATGCATGCTTTTGTGGTTGGGGTTTGAATGTTATAATATTGTTGTCACAGTTATTTTTCCTGTTGTCCTTTCTATAACTTTCTGTTGTGTAACATTGATGTTCACTTTTTGGAAACATCGTTGTTTCATAATCATGAACCATTAGTTCTGGAAGAACAGATTTGTTGTTGTCATCCTTTTCACCGGTTTTTATCTTCTTTGTCTCTCCGTTTCTGCACGTTACAAAGACAGTGTCTCTCTTCCAAACCTTCATGGAGTCTTACTATTTTAAAGTCTGTGTCTTTTCTGGTGTTACTGATTTTTTTATTTTATTTTTTATTTTTTTGTCTTCTGAGAGGACACCAAACACAATGGGTAATTTTAACTCAATAGCAAAAATGAATTGTTGTAGGTAGTGATTAATAAAACATAAAAGTCATACCTGAGAGTAAATGTTTTATGTAATGTATCCTTGTGCTGCATTGCTTTTTTAACGTGAAAATTTTCCTTTGCATTTTTCTGTATTACAAAAATTGTAAAAGATTCATCAAAGTCGATTTCCAAGAATGATGATCTTGACTTCTTTTAGTCTGCACACATCCCATGTTTAACATTTTATTCTACATTGGAATTGCTGATCCAGTATCTTAAGAGATCTAAAGGTATCATATTAACAATGACAGATACCTAGATAAAAAATGGATTGAATTGCAGGACAGTTATAGTGCATATGGATCAGTGTATGTAATTTTTTTTTCTTGTAGCTGTTTGCATTTGTGTGGGTGTTTACTCCTATCAGTTTGACATGGTACAGATGTGGAGCTCAGAGGATAAATTTGAGAGTGGGTTCTCTCTTTATTCCATGTGAATCCTAGGGATTTAATTCAGGTCATCAGGCTTGTTGGCAGGTGTCCTTACCCACTGAGCAATTTTGCTGGTTTTATGTTAAAATTTTGAGTTTTATTTTTTTATTTAACAAGCTATTATTGAAACACTAAAGACTGGCCCTCTTATTTAAAAAATTGTCAGTTGATTAATTTCTAAAGTGACAGGTTTAGACTTGATTATAAAAACTTTATTTTATTAAAGTTATTATATTACATAAACATTAAATGTGTTTATTAAATGAACATTAAAGAAACATTTAATGAATATGACATTGGGTTCATTTAGCATAAATGCTTCAATTACAGATAGTGTCTTTCTCTCCAGAATGCGCATGCACACACACTAATAGGACTCTTTAAATAGACAGAAACAGATCTGACATAATTAGATATGAGAAGTGGGAGCACCTGAAGGTTATATTTTTACAGTTTTGTGTATGTCAGCAATGACTAACAATTTTGTGGGGTTAAAGAGATGGCTCAGCTGTTAAGAGCACTTCTTGAGCTTGCAGAGGACTTGGTTTTAATTCCTAGCACTCCCATGGTGGCTTAAACCATCCATAGCTACAGTTCCCAGGAATCTAATGCCCTCTTCTGATCTTTTTGGGCACCAGGAACACATACATGCATGTAGGCAAAATACTTCTACACATAAATTAATTAAAAAAAAATTAAAAGAATAATTTTGCTGTTTCCAAATTTTATGATCTCTGCTTTATTCATAATACCTCATTTCATTTGTGTTGATTTATTTTCTCATTACTGAAAGACAGTTGCCATCAAAGGTATTTCTCATTAGGGGAAAAGGTAACCGAAATTCAGTAATGCTTCAGAAAATTTGGGACACTTTGGTAGTCCTGCCTTGAAGTGTTTAGGACAGATGACAGAGAATTGGTCCTTGGCAGCCTGAGGAAGTGATAAAATGGTGAAGTGCACCTTTTAACTGAAGCATCTTTATTCCTTTTATGTTTGGGTGTCGGGTAGGCATGCCTGAGTGCATGTGCCCTGGTGTCCAGAAGGGCATTGGATCCCCTGGAGCTGGAGTTACTAGCAGTTGTGACTCAGCTGGTGTCTGTGTCAAGAACTAAACTCAGGTCCTGGGAGAGCTTCAAGCTTTCTTGAATTGCAGAGCCGTCTCCCCAAGTCCCAGCAGTTACTAGTCTGTCTGTAAGCCTTACTAAATATAATTGCTGGAAATTTTTGTACTATTTTCCTTATTATATATTTTAATATAATAAGGAATGTACATGCAGGCTTGTGTGTTATTATGTGTTATGGTCATGTTCATGTGGAGGTCAGAGGACAACTTCAAATGTTGGTTCTCTTTCCATTTTGTGGTTCCTGTGACATTGACTTTAGGTCATTAGTGGCACTCCTATTCACTGAGCCATTTCAGTGACTTAAAAGTATATTTGTTAAGTCTGATCAAATATCTAAACAAATGTTTGCTTACAAGGACAGAGGATTATAAGGGTGCTAAGAAGGTGGCTTAGTGGGTAAAGTGTTTTCTCTACAAGCATGAGGACCAGATTTTAGATCACGACAACTCCCAAGAAAGCAGGTTGTGTGTTTCAGTGTGCATGTGAAACTACTGGCAATGTGTGTATATTGGGGGGATGGGCTTGCCAAATGGAGCACAGGTATGTCTTAGGGAGTTGTCAGCTAGAGAAGAGCCAGTTCCAGTTCAGTGAGAGATCATAAAATAAGAGGAAAAAGTGATTGAGGAACAAAACTCATTTACTGTGCACACACACACACAATTATATAGTATATAATTATATAGTAGTATATAAGGGTAATTTAAGAAATCTTTAAAAACAAGGAATTCATACTGGGTGTGGTGGTAGGTAGTTGTAATCTCAGGATGAGTGGGAGGCTGAAGATAGTTTTATTATGCCAGCCTGGCTTTCATTCTAAAATCTTGTATCAAAACAACAACAACAACAACAAAAAATCAAATGAATTAAAAGCAAACTGAGTTTTCTCTTGGATCTCTTTGCTAAAATTGTGATAAATTTGCTTGGATGGAACTTAATAATTATTCGCAGAAAAAAAAATTTACCTAGCAATAAAAATTGAGCAGTTTGCTTTGGGCCAGAAAATTCTGTTAACTATGTAAGCCTTGTTTACTCAACTCATTCATTCTTGCATATAAGGTTTCTCTGTATGTTTACTTAGTACCAGTTTCTGGGCTTTAAGTTGTTTAAAATACTGTCTTTGACTGCACAGAGTTCAAAGAAAATAAAATGCAGTAGGGAGTGAAATGTTAGAAGGATATTGTGGAAGATAGGAGCCTCTAACTCAGGCTGGCCCTGAAAGGAATGCAGTGTTCCTCATACTTCCTAATGTTGTGGTGATGCCAACTATAAAATTATTTTTGTTGCTACTTCATAACTATAATTTTGCTACTGTTATGAATCACAGTGTAAACATGTAGTTTCTGATGGATTTAGGGGACCCCTGTGAAGGAGTCATTTGACATGACCTGCCAAAGATCCGCAACCCATATTTTAGAATGGCTGCTGTTTCTTAGAAAAGTTACTTTCAGTAGTCAAGCTTAAAAGATGAGAACAAAGTCTAAGGCAGGGAGTAGGAAAGTCAAAAGCATGGAATAGACAGATATTCTAAGTGTTTACATCTGTAAGCATTTATTAAGCTTAGACTTTATTCTGTAGGAGAATCATCAAGAGGTTTCAAAAAGGAAGTGCCTGGATTATATTTTAATTTAAGACCACACACTGATGGAAAGATAGATTCAAGTGTATAAGGAAGAAAGGCCAATGCTTTAAAGACTGTAAATTGGAGAGTTGGAAGTAATAGACAAATGTATGTGTATGTGTATACACACACACACAAACACACACACACATATATAATTTTTTAAAGGCAACACTTAGATATGATGAATAATGAGTGAAATCAAGAAGTATTGGCTTCCTAGCCCTCTTGATTTCTTAAAGTAAACCTTTAATCAAATGATTTTGAAGATGTTATCACTGAATTAAAATATCCTTGAGGATAATTGAAAATGGGAATCTTTTGTTTGTTTCTGAAACAGGATCTCACAATGTAGCCTTGGCTGGCCTGGAAGTTGCTATATGGATGAGGCTGGCCTTGAACTTAGAGTTCCACCTGCCTCTCAGCATTCTGAATGGTGTGATAAGGATGTGGCCACCATGCCAGACCCTAGAAATGAGAATCTTATGGGAATCTTACTAAGAGATTTTCATGGAAATCAGGAGATGCTGAAGGAAAAGAGCCTTACAGAAGTTGCTGAGTAAGCTTTCTGAAATCAAGGGTTTTTAAGTGATCTCAGCCATGGAAATTCACAAATTCTTTAGCTGAGATTTTGGATCTTTGTTCCATGACTGTTATATCTTTCTTTCCTATTTGAAGCACTGGGGACATACGATGTCTGCTGAGCTACTACACAGTTTATTGGCTAGAGCTTTACATGGATGGTTACTATGTGAGTTAGTATTCTTTGTACTGGGTGCTAACATGTTGGAATAGTTACTTTTCTTCAAACTGTAACAAAATAACTTTCAGAAGCAACATAGGGGAGAATTGATTTATTTCTGTTCATTCTTTTGAGAGGGTACACAGTCCTCCTTAGTGCGGAAGGCATGATGGGCTTTATGGTGGCAAAAGGATTCTGCGGCTGTTTCCTTTGTTGCTATGGATCAAGAAATAGAGAGTACCTCTGCTCCACCCTCAGACACTCACTTATTCCAGCCCAATGGATGTTAACTGTTAAAGGTTCCAACAGTCTTCCCTGATAGATCTTACATCGAGGGACCAATTCCAAAGATCTGCCTGTGTGGGACAGTTCACACTCAAAACCATAACACCTGTGTTGGCTTAGATTGGACCATGGGGAGTAAAAAAATGCAGAGTATTGTGGCACCACACAGTCTGAGCTCTGCTTTCTTCATTAGGGACAATGTGAGGCACTTCCTCCTCAAAAGGATTTGTAAGTCATCTGGGAAGAGGGGTTTCTGTTAGCACTGTTTTAGGACTTACCTTGAGGAGATAGTTGAACCAACAGTGTTTTAGTGTATGGAGGGAGAGAGCTGTGGCTGAAGCAGAACACTTTCTTCATCATTAACAGGCAGATGGAGGCCCAAGAAGAAACTGTTTTGAGGTACCTGAGTGGAAAGGAGAGTAGTGTTATGGGACCTAAGCAGTGGAAATTAGAAAGGAGGAAGAGGCCACTTATACAATGGGTAGTGTAGTTTCTAGTGGACTAGGCCTGGAAATTTTATCACTGGTTTTGCAATAAGACCATTGTAGCCTTAGGGATAGCAGTTTGCATTTCATGATGGAAACCAAACCCAGCTGACAGGAGTTGAAAGAATAAGTGGAGTGTACAAGTAAAGAAGATGTGGCAGAGAGGGGATGATTGAAGAACATAGAAAGATTTCTTTAGAAGGTTAAGGGAAAAACATCTTTGTTTGTAACAACCAATATCTGGTTATATTTTAGCTGAGGGAGAGCTTGATTCTGATGTCATCAGGGTAGATGAAAATCCCACATAATCAAGACTCTTGAAAGTATTATGACTACAATTATATCAGTTCTACATTACTTCATTTAGTTTGTGGGTATAACTGAATGATATTTAAATTGGTTTGAGACTATGATTTTAGTTCAAGGTATGGTAATTTGTTACTCAATACCAACCTTAGTAGAGTACTGAAAGTGACAATGGTTTATCACACAGAGGCACAGAAGTTGTGAGGAAAGTGTGCACATTGGGGGACAGAGGTGAAATTAAAGAAGAAATGGCTTAAGATTCTTAGTTTGAATGAATGCTGATCAGGTAAAGACCAGTAGGAGTGTTTGCAGAGGAGAGGAGAGGAGAAATAGACCATGGAAGGCAGGCTGGTGTGCACATGGATCACTTTGGAGTAGCAGAGTGGAGAAGTGACTCTGACTACATCTAATAGCCTCCCATTTTCTTCACAAAATAGGCTCACCAAATTTAAAATGCTTAATGTTAAGGAAGATGTGTATGAGCCTTTTAGAACAATTGAAACAGGTTCACTGAAGAGTTTTGAACATAACATAGGTGGCACCGAGAAAGCCAGGTGTTGAGTTCATGGCAGTGATCTTTTGCCACATTATTAGACTTTTCAACAGAGGCTGACTGAGTGGGTAGTAGCAGGGAAAGAAGACTGTGATACTGATGAAAGTCTATGGCCCTGCCTTTGCTGGTAGGGGTGGTGGAAGGATAGGCTTATGAAGGAAATCAAGGGCTTTTGAGGCCTTTTAAGAGATTCTCAGGTAAGCTTGTGCTGGAAGATGAGAAAAATTCCAAGGAAAGATTCATAGAGTTAAATAAACTTTAAAAGTAAATCTTCAGATAGTGTGTTGTAATAGAAGACAACAGGCATTTCTGTTGCAATGTCACAAATGCATTGTGGAGAAAACCCTTTTTTTCCATACAACTGTGCTTTAGAAATAACAGGACTCTGGGAGGTCGAGGCTAGGGTAATTACTTAGGAATTTGGAACTTTGTAACAACACAGAAATCATAGTTCTAATGACCTACAAGCTTAGGTCTGTCCCCACTGGTGCTTGTGATAGGGTTACATGTGTCTGACTCTGCAGACTTAGATTCTTCTTGAAGGTGTGCTCTTGACACCTACTTCATTGAAATGAAAAGCCTCTTTAAAAACAAACTCCAAACTCCCAAACAGGAAATAGAATGTTAGAATGGCTAAATCATAAACATAGCCTATGAGTGTGCCAGTTGTTGGTGTGGCTACCTAACAATAAAAAAACAAATTATTGTTAGTGGGGATGCAAAATGATATAGCCACTTTGGAAATCATTTTGCAATACTAACAAAGAAGACTATATGTTTACCCTACTTCCCAGCAAAATTATACCCAAATATTTACCTAGTTTATGTTAGTACTTAAATCTTCTCTGCTTATCAATGTTTGTAGCAAATTTACTGATGATCTTTAGAGTTGTGGCAACCTATATATCTTTCAGTAATTGGTGATGGATGGGAACAAGAGACCTAAGAAGTTTGATGTAAGGGGACATGTATGAATTTGAACTACATATTCCTAAGTGAAGGCAACCTGTCTAAAAGGACTAAGTAGAAAGAGTAAAAGAGTAGAGGCAGTGAAAAAGAGTTGTTGTCCAAGGAAAGGGATGAAAGAGACTGATCATGGAGGCTATTTTTCAGACAATGAAAACATCTGTGTGGTTGTGGTACTGTAGTTGTGGATACATGGTATTTTGTCTTAGGCAAACCATAGAACTTTATAATACCAAGAATCATAATGAACACAAACTAAAAAATCATTTAGGAGTCAGGCAAAAACTGCAGGGTAGAATGCTGAATGTGATTTCATTTGTTTTTAAGTAGAATTTCAATGCATTCTGGCTAAATGACTTACTGCTGTGCTATAGTCCTAGCATGTTTTAAGTTTTTGAGACAGAGTCTATATAAGTTGCCCATGTAGTCCTTAATTTTGCAAGCTGCCTCCTTCAGTTCCCTGAGTAGCTAGGTTACAGGTCAACACCACCAGGCCCAGCTTCAAAAAATTTATCTAGGCACTTTGCACTCTTTCTCATTTTCTTTCTTCCTTTCCGCTCACCTCTATCCTTTGTTTATCCTGATAGGTCTGCAGCTCTCAAACTAAGTTGCAATCACTTTAGGGGTGAAATGACCCTTTCCCCAGGCTCACCTATTAAATATCCTGTATATCACATATTTACATTATGATTTTTAACTGTAGCAGAAATATGGTTATGAAGTAGCAATGAAATAATTTTATGGTTGGAGTTCACAACAACGTGAGGATCTTTGTTAAAGGGTCTCAGCATTAGGAAGTTTGAGAACCACTGTGATAGGCCCTCCAGGCTGTCCTTGAACTCACTATGTATATATGAGCGAGTATATACCGTGTGTGTCTTTTTACTTCTGGGACAACTCACTCTGAATGATCCTTTTCAGGTCCCAACATTTACCTGCAAATTTCATGATTTCCTTATTTTTCATTGCTGAGTAATACTCCATTGTATAGATGTACCACAATTTCTGCATCCATTCTTCAGTTGAGGGGCATCTGGCTGTTTCCAGCTTCTGGCTATTACAAATAAAGCTGCTACAAACATGATTGAGTAAATGTACATTTTGTGTACTTGAGCTCTTTTGGATATATGCCTAGGAGTGGTATGGCTGGATCTTGAGGAAGCGCTATTCCTAGTTGTCTAAGAAAGCTCCAGATTGATTTCCAGAGTGGTTGTACAACTTTACATTCCCACCAGCAGTGGAGAAGGGTTCCCTTTTCTCCACAACCTCTTCAGCATGTGTTGTCACTTGAGTCCTTGATCTTGGCCATTCTGATGGGTGTAAGGTGAAAACTCAGGATTGTTTTGATTTGCATTTCCCTAATGGCTAATGAGGTTGAGCATTGCTTTAAATGCTTCTCTGCCATTCAATATTCCTCTACAGAGAGTTCTCTGTTTAGCTCTTGATCACTGCTCTTCCCCAGTAGCCTGCACATCTTTTGTTACTATGAACAATAGCTATCAGGGAGGAAGTTTCCAGCTCAGCTCCAGCTTGGGGTCTCTATGTACTATGATTAAAGTGTGTCTTTGTCAATAGGGTCTAAACATTCTCATTCTGGTGAACAACCAAAAGCAATGGCAAATAGCATGTATTGTTTTGGGAACCAACAGATCATAGGAATAGGCAAAACTATGACTGTCTAATTTTTAATACATGAATTTTGTATGCTCGGTTAACCTAACTATTTGAATAGTTTACTGAAAATCTATTTCACTGTTACTATAATTCAACAAATGTCTGCTTATTAAGTGGTTATTGTGGATATAGACTTTGGGGCGACAGATAGCTCAACAGGTAAAGTGTATACTACACAAGCATGAGGGGTTAAGTTTGAACCTCGGGGCACATATTTAAAAAACTTACTGCATAGATGGTGGCATACACGTGTAATTCCTGTCTTAGGAAAACAAAGATTGACACATCCCTGGCAACCATTTTAGCCTACTCTGTTGAATTCCAAGCTGGTGATAGTCCTCCCCCTTCCTTCTCAACAAAGTTGATGGTATCTTATGAATAATGTCTGTGGTGATCTCTGGTCTCCATAGGCATGCACACATCCTCTCATATGCATCCCACAAACACACAAACATACACGTGTTTGGAATATTTGTACAGTTATTTTTTTCTTGCTGCTCAGCTTGTCATATATCTGTTACCTACAGATGTTTTAATTATTGGGCTGTGGAGGGGCCGTCTGCATTTTGCTGCTTCCTGTTTTGTCTTACTAGCTGACTTCATTAGGTCTCTGTAGTCTTAGGGTTGAGTCTTACTTTTGCCTTTATCAAAAAGTTTACATGGTGGACTAGTGAAATGGCTCATTGCAAGTCTGATAAACTGAGTTCAGTCCTTAGAACCCACAGTGGAAGGAGTGAACTGAGTCCTGGGTGTTGTCGTCTAACCTCCACATGTGTGTTGTGGAACATATATATTCAGTTTTTTGTTGTTGTTTTTCTTTTATGTGCATTGGTATTTTCCCTGCATGTATGTCTGTGTGATGTTGTCAGATCTTGGATTTGCAGATAGTTGTGAACTGCCATGTGGTTGATTGGAATTGAACACTAGTTTTGGTAGAATTGTTATTGCTCTAAACTGCTGAGCTATCTCTCCAACACTCATACTTGGCTTCTTATACATACAATTATCAAAACATACAGAAATAAGAAAATTTATTCTCAGGTTAATACAAAGGAAAAGAGGTGTATTTAGCTTTGCTTTGATCTCTGTTGCCAACACCACCAGGGTAAAAAAGGAGTAGCTGAGCTGAATCACACTAAGTTCATTCAGTTCCTTTGGGGCCAGGGAACATGTGCTAATTGGCATTGCAAATATAAATATAACTTTTTAAATAATAAGGTGGATGTTAATAATTTGGTAACATGAATGCTGAGACATACATAATTTCTGTGTATTTTGTGTCATAAAATCTAATCTTTTACTTGTAAACAGCCTTTAGTTTTAGAGTAACCATGGTGAATTTGAGATGGAGAACTCCACTATCAATCGAAAGATGGTAAATGACAGTTTTGTATTTAATGACACATATCTACCAAAGAACTTGGATAGTGGTGGAGAGTATTTCTCTAAAAGTCTTTCTGAGGGAGTGGAGATTTCACTCACATTCTGAGTATTTGTCATGGGCTTTTGCCAAATTCTGTCTGTCTATCCTTTTGTAGTTTTTATTGTTTTGTTTTAATTTAAATTTTGGTTTTTATTTAGCAGTATATGAGTGTGCCTTCTGTGTAGGTCTCTGAGTGTGAGTCCTTGTGTCTTCTCAAGGGCATGTGCTCCTCACTACTGAGCCACTTCTCTAGCTGCTACATTTGTAATCGTATACACATTTTTCATGTGTTCATTTTATTTTATTTTAATTTATTGTTTTGTTTTTTGGATATGTCTTTTTCCTTGTAGACCTGGCTATGCTGGAACTCACTCTGTAGGTCAGGCTGGCCTCAAACTCACAGGGATCCACCAGCCTCTGCATACCTGAGTGCTTTGATTACAGGCATGCACCACTGTGCCAGGCCTCAAGTGCTCACTTTTGCTCCAGTACCTTTCAGGATAATTTAAATCTTGAGGAAAGAGTTAGGAATTGATAAAGTAAGATGATTTGAAGGAAAACTTTGGATTTAGAGTTGAGGAATGGTAAGCTTAGAAAGTTTAAAAGCCTTACTCATTAGATGCTCTATATTATTAACAGTAGCATTGTGTTATCTCATTTCTTAAGAGAAAAATATGGAGCTGTACTTTTCAACAGACTGTTATTGACTCAAGAATTGTGAATCAAGCTGGGCATGGTGCCACGTGCCTGTAATCCCAGCACTGGAGGTGGCAGTGGCAAGTGAATCTCTGAGCTCGAGGCCAGCTTGGTCTACAAAGTGAATCCAGGACAGCCAAGCAAAGAGAAACCCTGTCTCAAAAAAATGGAACCAACCAAACAAAAATAATTGTGGATTAGTCTTTATTCATAAATGATAAGAATATATCAAATAACAGAATTCTGAATTATTGATGAGATTCACCTAGTAATGTAGTTTATTTGAAATTATGGTATCATACAAATGTCTCCAGTTTTAAAAAGTGGTCCATTTTGCAAAAGAATGTATAGCAATGTTACAAATTAAACACAGATTTATATCTGATAAAATTAAGATAATTTTCTCATGTACTTCCAATACAGAATAACTGAAAATTATAGCCTTAAATTTCTCTAGTTTGGGAACTAGAGAGATAATTCAGTAGTTCTTGCAGAGGATTTGGGTTTGATTCCCATATTCCACATGGCAAGCTCAGAATACCCTATAATAACTGCAGTTCCAAGGTATCCAACATGGTTTTCTGGACTTTGGGCAGCAGGTACACAGGTGGTATACATACATGCAGACATACAAATCTTAAAAATAATATTACATATATGCAAATTCCTTCAATTCAAAGTTAATTTTCTAATTATGTACAAGTTTTTCAAAATTAAAATTTGAGGTACGTTAAAATAATTTGCTGCTGAAATTTTTATATATGCTTAAAAACTTTTTACATGTTATATATTTGGGGCCTGTCATATTTCTTTACAGTTTACAAATGTGCTTGAATATGTGAAAAAGTCTTTTAAGGCTTGAGATATTTTTCTCATAATATGTAATGGTTGAAATTGCCTTGTTTTTGGTTACTGAAGAGTCAAGAAGCCAATGAGAGAGGAAACTATGCTTCTTAAATCGGAAAAAAAAAATGTAATTATCCATAAATTCTGTAAAATTTCTGCCTGTGTGCATTTCTTCTTTAATTTTTTTTTTTTTAGTAATTACACTTTATTCACTTTGTATCCCCCTTGTACCTTCCTCCCTCCTCCCCTCCCATCCCTCCCTATAGCCACTCCTGGTGAGACCTAATAGATTAGGATCAGAAGAAAGTAAAAGAAGACCTCTCCTATGAATGGACTTGGGGAGCAGCATGCGTGAAGAAAATCTCTTTTGAAAATTTTTAAAAGGAACAATAAGGGTCATTGCCCATACTCATTGTGTTCAGATTCTGAAATTTTTATTATTAATTACACTTTATTCACTTTATATTCAAGTTGTAGTCTTCTCCCTCATCCCTTACCAATCCCACACTCCCTCTATCATATCTTCCCATATCCCCCCAACCCCCCAGCCACAAAGTACACTGATAGAGAAGGTCCTCCTCCCCTTCTATCTGAATCTAGCCTATCAGGACTCAAGACCATCTGCGATGTCTTCCTCTGTGTCCTGGTAAGGCTGCTCCGGATCTAGCCTCTGAGTTCATGTCAAAGACAGTCCCTGTTTCCACTGTTCCAAGTAGGGCACCCACTTGGAAACTGAGATGCCATTGGTTACATCTGTGCGGGTGTTCTAGATTATCCCCATGGCTCGTCCTCGGGTGGAGTGTCAGTCTCAAAAAAGACCCCTTGACCAGATTTTTTGGTTCTGTTGCTTTCCTTGTGGAGTTCCTGTCCTCTTCAGATCTTTCTCTCTCCCCTAACTTTCATAAGATTCCCTGCACTCTGCCCAAATTTAGACTATGAGTCACGGGTTCTGCTTTGATATCCTGCTGGGTCGAGTCAGAGGTCCTCTTTGTTAAGCTCTTGCCCTGTTCCCTATTTTCTCCCTTCCCAATTTCTATCCTGTTGGTATTTCTGAGTGAGGATTGAACATCTATCCTAGGGTCCTCCTTCTTGCTTAGCTACTGAACTATTTTTCTTGAAAACATTTTCTTTAGACAAGAGTTTTCTGTGTAGCCCTGGCTTTCCTGGAACTTCCTCTGTAGATCAGGTTGTCTTCTAACTCACAGAGATCTGCCTGCCTCTGTCTCCCAGTGTAGGGATTAAAGGCTTGTGCCACCACAGCCTGGCTGGATTCTGAACTCTTAATACAACCAAGTGATAGTGTGAAGAGTTTTTTTGTCTAGCTGCAGCTATTTTGAATATTGAATTCATTGTAATATTAACTTTTTGTCACTTCTTCAGTTACTGGAAATGATGAGAACTGAATTATTTATTATTTTCACTTGAAAATCTCATCCGTCCTTTGTTTTTCTCATTTAACATGTAGATGACTGGAAAACTCCCAACATTGCGGCATCTGTTCAAGCTGCTCATCCCATACCAACAGCCTGTGGGATTTATTATTTTGAAGTAAATATTGTCAGTAAGGGAAGAGACAGGTAAGTGTAAATTTTGGTTGCCATAACCATTTTTTATTCCTGGATAATTATATTTGAAATGATTCATAAATGTATATGATATAATTGGAAAGTTGTAATCTTGAAGATGTTGGTTTTGGAAAATTTGGCTCTAAATGTTATGGTACAACAGATTGGTTCTTTTAAGTACTAGCTGAAATAAAGCTTGAGCTCATGGTTGTAACAGTCTTTCTAGCAGGGTCATTATTAAAACTGAGAGTTGAGGTTTAATCAAGAGTGTCTCAGTTTTGTTTTTGTTTTTTTTTTTTTTTTTCTCAATTCTGCTGAGAAGCTGGTTCTTCTAAAACTTGCTTAGTCAAAGCCGGTATGTGGCTTGTAGGTATCTTTGAGGGCTTGGGGTTCAGGATTTGAGGTATGACTTGGAAGGTGGATTGCTTCTAAGTTCTTGATTCAGAGCTTCCTAGGAGGTTAGTATGTGGTATGAAAGCTTCAGAATAAAACTCTGGTTGATTGTGGAACCACCTTTGGTTTATTGCTCAGTCTAATAATTGATGTGCTGTGATATGTATGCATATCAGAATCACTTATGGGCCTATTAAAGTAAGTTTTGGAACTTAACCAAAATATTCTCATTCAGAATTTTCAGTAATCAACTTTGGTAATGGTGTAGGCATTTTTAGAAAGGCCTATGAGGAATTTGGTGCATATCCTATCAAAGATTCCAGCTTCTGGCTATTACAAATAAGGCTGCTACAAACATGGTTGAGCAAATGTCCTTATTGTGTACTTGAGCCCCTTTTGGGTATATGCCTAGGAGTGCATGGAGATAACCTAAGACCCCTGCACAGATGTAACCCATGGCAGTTCAATATCCAAATGGGTTCCATTGTAATAGGAACAGGGACTGCCTCTGACATGAACTGATTGGCCTGCTCTTTAAGCTCCTCCCCCTGAAGGGGAAGCAAAATTACCAGGCCACAGAAGACAATGCAGCCACTCTTGATGAGACCTAATTCAATAGGATCAGAAGGAAGAAAAAGAAGACCTCCCCTATCAGTGGACTTGGGGAGCTGCATGCATGCAGAAGGGTGGAGGAAGGGAGGGATTGGGACAGGAGGAAGGAGTGAACCACAGAGGGGATACAAAGTGAATAAAGTGTAATTAATAAAAAAAAAAAAGACTGAGTTGAGAAAACAACAGCCTTGTACTGCTCCTGTTTTTGGTGGAAATACTTTTTTTTTTCTTTTTGATTTTATTATTATTTTTTTATCAGTTACATTTTATTAACTCTGTATCCCATCCGTGTCCCGATCCCTCATTCCCTCCCAGTCCCTCCCTCCCTCCCCCATCTCCACCGTGCCCCTTTCCAAGTCCACTGATAAGGGGGACCGCCTCCCCATTCATCTGATCCTGTTTTATCAGGTATCTTCAGGACTGGCTGCAAAGCCCTCCTCTGTGGCCTAACAGGACTGCTCCTCCCTTCGGGGGTGGGGAGACAAAAGAGCCAGTCATTGAGTTCCTGTTAGAAATAGTCCTTGTTCCCCTCACTTTGGGAAACCAATTGGTTACTGAGCTACCACAGGCTACATCTGAGTGGAGGTTCTAGGTTATATCCATATTCTCTATTTAATATAATGTTGGCTATAGGTTTATCATATATATTGTTTACTGTGTTATATTCCAAGAGTCTTCAAGACTTTTGTCATGAAACACTTTCAAAAACATTTTTGTGTTTTTTGTGGATTCCCATGTGATTTATATCCTTGTCAATTTATATAATTTTTAGTGTTTATTATAACTAATTATCCCTTTGTCTCTGGAATTAAGTCAACTTGATCATGTTGAATCTTTGGTGATTTTTCAAATTTAGTTTGCAGATGTTTTACTTGTTGTTTGTTTGCTTAAACTTTGTTGCATTGCTTACTGTTCTCTTGCTGTGAAGAGACATCATGACAAAGGCAATCCTTATACAAGAAAGCATTTGCATACAGTTTGAGAAGTTGGTCCATTGTCATCACAGCAAAGAGTATGGTGGCACCTATTGTGCTGGAGAAGTAGCTGACAGCTATATATCCTGATCTGCAAGCAGGCAGGATATATAGAATGAATGTCTAGGCCTGGCATGGGGCTTTGAAATCTCAAAGCCCTCTGCCAATGACACACTTCCTCCATCAAATCCATGCTTCCAAATCCTTCTAATACTTTCAAAATTGTTTCACTCCATGTTGACCAAGCATTCAAATATATGTGCCTATGGTGGCCATTCTTCTTCAAAATATCACAAATGTCCATCAGAGAGATTTGTCATTAATTTTGATTATAAATTCTTTATCTGGTCTTAGTATCAAAATTAATATTGGCTTTATAAAAATAATTTGGTAGTGTCTGTCTCTTCCTATTTTACAAAAGATAGTCAATCTATTTGGACTTGGACTTTGATTAGTTGGGTATTCCTCATTTTTTTTCTTGTTGTTTTGTTTTGTTTTTGGACTAAAGTTGTGACATTTAGTTAGAGGTGTGGTGTGTGATGATCAGAGTATAGTTTGTGGATAGTTAGGTCTTTGTTCCACTATGTAAGTTCCAGACCATTACCTGTTGAGCCATCTCAGTGGCTGTGGGAGATTTTCTCTTTTTAATTGCTGTTTTTTTTTTTTTTTATCTCGCTGCTTGTTATAGATCTATTTGAAGTATTCATCTCCTTTTGGTTTAATTTTGATAGGCCATACATATGTAGAAATTATTTCATTTTTAAGATGTTTTAATTCAGTACACTGTATATAATATTTTAAAGGTATACCTTTAAAATTTTCCTAAGTAACTACATTGATGTATGTTTTACAGGCTTCCTTTTCATCTCTGATTATTTAAATTGGTCCCATTTTCTTTTGCTTAGTTTGACCAAGGGTTTGTTGTTCTTAATCTTTTCAAAGAACTAACTTGGTGTTATTAATAATATGTATTATCATTATTTGTTTCTGTTCTATTAATTTTTGCCCTGGAATTGTTTCTTTCCAACTACTGATGGTAGGTTTTTTGTTTTTTTTTTCAGAGCCTTGAGGTATATCGTGAGGTTATTTGATATCTCTCAGATTTCCTTTTATTGTCATGTAGAATGTAGTATTGGTATTTTGTGTGTATGGAAGTCAGAGGAAGTCTTGTGAAAGGCAAATTTCTCCTTCTACTACTTGGATCCAGAACACTGTACACAGATTATTAGGCTTGCCTGTGAGTGCCATCTTATCCACTGAGACATCTCTCTAGCTTCTACCAATGTTTTAATATATTTATGAGTGATTACTATAGTTTACTGCACTCTTTGTTGCTACAGAATACACTGTAATAACTTTTCTCTTGCTCACTTAGGAGCCTCAGTTTGGACTTGGTTCTGATTATGTTTTAGTGATTTGTCCATATCTGTGTATAATAACCTGCATTTCCTTTCTTTTGTTCTCCAACAGCTACATGGCAGTTGGTCTTTCTGCTCAAAGTGTGAACATGAATATACTACCAGGTACACATTCAAGTGAATTACAGTATTGTTAGAGCCTGACATTTAGGACTGTCATTTCTGCTTAAACGTTTCAAGTAATTGAAATAGCTGAAAGATAACTTCTTAAATTTTGATCACTCTTAAATATGAATTCTGGGTGGAATTTGAGTGGGTTTTAATGTGTTGAAATTTCATGCTCCTCTTTAGAACTTACATACCATAATACCTATGCTTTGTTTTCCTGTTTGTTTGTTTTTTTTAATTTTACATACTTTTACCAGCCACTTGAAACATTTTAAAATTGCTCTTTCTGTTGCCACCAGTCACATCCCAACCTTTAACCCATTTTAGTTGTGTGACCTTGTGAGACTATGGACAAATGACACAAGTGTGCTCAGGAGTGTGTGAATGATGTGAAATACTATGCAGGAACCAGACAGCCGAAGAAATTGATTCTATTTCCTGATGTTAAAAATCAGTACTAGAAGAAAATTTTTATGTAGAATGAAAACTGACCTATGCAGAACTCCAGGAAATATATTTTGACGGGAACATATCAAGACAGTGCCACTGCCATCTAATTTTCTTCTTGTATACCTTGCTGTTCTTTCATTGGGCATTTTTGCTAATAGTTATGAGGGTTTAATAGGGGTTTAATTATGATATTTAAGAATGTATGTAGTTGAGTGTAAAAAACATTAAAAATTATTAGACAGTTTTACATATGGATCACAGTCTTGAGAAATTTGTGTTGACTGGAAATTATAATCTATTTTCATTAAAGTATGTGTGTGTTATTCAAATTAAAGCAAAATTTCTTTGCTATATTAGCTAAAGAAGTAATGCATGTATAAACATGTAGTGCATGACTGCAGTGTTTATGTTCATATTCCTGGTAGGAATTCTGTCTCTTCAGTACTTTTTTTAAAATATGTGTTCTAGGTGGTGAGTTTGTTTTCCTTAATGTTGTAGACAGCATTTTAATGCTTAAATCACTCCATAGTATAGTTGTTGAGAATATAGATATATATTTGGAGATTTTCATTTGTATATTATCTGTTGTGCTCTTCTGGCTTGTCTCACAATGTTAGTGAGTAAATGATTTTGAGGAGCTTTGTTCTTCATTGTAAATATACTGAACCTATCTCTCCAGGTTGGGATAAAGATTCATATTGTTACCATGGGGATGATGGACATGTATATTGTTCTTCTGGACCTGGACAACCGTATGGACCAACTTTTACAACTGGTGATGTCATTGGCTGTTGTGTTAATATTATCAACAATACCTGCTTTTACACGAAGAATGGAGATAGTTTAGGTACTGAGATGATGCATTGAAACAAAATGCCAAATTCTGTAATTTACTAATGCATGATGTTTGTGTTTATCATGTGATTCTGTTTATCTGTCTGTGCGTATGTTAAAGAAGTGATGCATTTTGTATCCTGTGAAGGCTATCTTAGGTACAGAACTATTACCAGAATACTAGTAATACTAAAAGTTCTAACCAGTACTGAGCCATTCAGTCTAGTGATAGAAATGCTAAGTTTGGCTTGGTGGAAAGAACTTTACTAGTTATTCAATTCTCTAATACAACTTAAAAAATCTGATCTACAAATAGTGTGGGGAACAGTTAAAAGAAATGGGTGGTCCAGTACTTGTAGTAAAAGAACAGGATGGACATACTTTACAGTTAGACCTGCTGATGGTGATTGCTGAAGGATGATGTCTGAGAAAAGTCTGTGTCCAAGGATAGAATAAATAACAGAAATGAAAGACATGTGGGCTAAAATACATTTACAACACAAAGACACAGTGTAAGTAAATGAGAAGTTAAGGCTTTAGTTCAACCTGCATATGCTCATTAGTTAGCTTTGTGCATAGTTGTTATTGTAGGTTTTTTCTTTTAAAAAAAACATGCATTTTTATTTTATTTGTCTGTACAAACGGACGTGTTTGTGTGTATGTATGTCATGTATTTGTGGGTGTTAGAAGAGGCCAGAAAAAGGTGTTGGATCTCCTGAAGCTGGAGTTACTGGTGGTTTGAGCTGAGCTACACAGTGTAGGTACTGGTAACTGAATTTGAGTCTTCTGGAAGAGTAGGCGGCATTCTTCACTGCTGATCCATCTCTCTAGCCCACTTTTATTTTTAAATTGTAAGCAGTATAAAAGGTAGTAAGACTAATGTTTTTAAAACCTCACATTTTTACTTTTGGGGAAATTATATGCTCATCGCAGATTATTTCTAATGGGCTCAAGTGAATAGAAGCAAAAATTAAATAACAAATAACCTTAGAGGGCAGAAACTGTTTACTTCTGAGTCGTGTTTGGAAAGTTAGACTGCAAGCAGTCTGCTGATCTATGTAATGGAATTTTGTAAATGGCATTGTTTGTGCTTCATTGCGTAGAAGAAAATTCTAAGTTTCAGTTTACATTGCAGCAGGTGTCTGTAGTGCTTAAGCACAGTCCAGATGTAACGTCTTTGGATTTTTGTCCGGCTTAATATTTTCACTTAATTTTTTTTTTTTAATTCAAAAACTCTTCCCTTTTATGTGAAGTAAAATGTTTCAGGCCTTCCAAAAAAAAAGTCTTATTCTCATCTACGTATCCTGTTAATGATCCAATATAGATTATATTCAAAGTAGTTAGCTGATACTAGTCTTTGTATTGGCTGCTTAAAATGTTTAAGATCTTAAACTTTAAACTCAAGGGAAGTCTGCTTCCAGGTATGAGAGCTCAAAATGTGCAAAATAATGCATTGTTAAAAAACCATGATTAGCCTTTTTAACACTAATTTTTCAAACATTTCAGAGAAGAAATTTTATTTTGGTAGATGGGAAGATAACAGGTGATGGGATTCTTTTTCCTATTAAATTTTAACAAATATTTAAATCAACCCTTTTCATTGAGTAAGAAAGGTGTTTCAAAAGATAAGATGCTTAAGAAAAGGACACCTAATGATGGAATTACATTCTAATTTTCTGTAAATTTGAAATATTTAATGGAATTAATAATCTAGTAAATATTGAGCATGTAGGTAGTATAATAGTAGTCAGTCAGAGCCCTTCAGTCTTGAATGGGTTTGATTTTTGGCTTCTTTGTCATGTGACCATGTGATCAGTTACTCACTGAAGAGTAACTGTAACACTTGTCCCAGTAAGTCATTAGAGAAAGCCAACATGGTAACCTGAAAATTTACAGATGATAGTTCCTCTAGGCTGGGTGCCAGGGCTGCATATATCACCCTGGTTAGCAGAAGCTATCCCAGTGAACAGGGTTTCTATAGGAGTGACAGCCAAAGCTCCTTTGGAACATAGCCACACCTATCTCTTCATTTACGGTTTTTCTATGGCTGTTTTCCTGGTGTGGTGGCAGATTAAAATGGTGGTGACAGAGATTCTCTTACTAGAAAAGCAGGAAGCATTAGCTAGTTGTCCCACTGCATGACACGTCTTCATGCTTTTGGTCTAGACTCTAGAATCTAGAAGATAAAATTCTACTCAGCTGCTATTCTTGCCTCTTTCCATGGGCATGCATATAGGAATATTTCTATAATAAGGATGGCAGAGTTTTGTTTTTCTCTCAAGCAGAGTTTTCAAAATTGTACAGATACTCAGTATAAAAAACGGAGAGGATTTCATTTGGAAAAATAAAAGGGGCATTGAAGTATAGAACAAACTTACTTGAAATTTTAATAATTTTTATCAGACATCATTTGTTACCTGAAAAAGATCATTTCAGAAAACTTGGCAAGTCAGGAAATAGAAAAAGTGAAGACTGAATAGTTTTACCAGCTTTGTTACTAGGTAGATTTTTGTGGCCTGATCCACAGGTTGTGTTGCTTACATGACATGTCAAAATTGTTGATCTCTAGAGCTAATCTGTTTTTATTATTATTATTATTATTATTATTATTATTATTATTATTTATTATTAGAGCTCTTGACAAAGACCAAAATCTTTAGTAATTACTGCCAAGAATTTTTGTTAAAACAATATAAATTTAGACTGACTTATTATAAATGCATATCTTAGTGAAAAATATTAATCTACAATACAAAAAAATGTTCGAAATGGCATAGTCATGTCTTGTTAAAATGGTCTCTTATTTTTCTCATGCTTTTCTTTTTGTATTATTTAATTTCCTGACAATTTTGAATAAATTTTAATATTTGGCTGCCAATAAATGAAACTAAATATAGTTAGAATATTTTGTATGGAATTACAACAAGAAAACACTAGGTTTTGCTTTACTTTGCACAGATGAACACACTTTATTGATTGTTAAAGCATAAGAACAGATTTACCAACCAGAAAGCATTATTTTTACATTGAAAATATATCACAAGTCAAATATTTCTTATCGGAACATGCTTAGGACTGAAAAACATTTAAGATTTGGATTATAGGATATATGTGTGTACAGACACACACATAAAAATATATATGTATATATACATACACAAAGAAATTTGTATGTATATATGTGTGTATATAAGAACACACACACATACACACAAACACACACACACACACACACATATACACACATACACAGAATGAGATACCTCCAGCATGGAACCCAAGTGTAAACAGGAAATTCATTCAGGTTCCATATATGCCTTACACACACAACATGTGTTCTCACTTAAATAGTTCTGAAGGCTTTTTTTTTCTTTTTTTTTTTTTTTCTCATGGAATAGTAAGCAGTCAGTGCTCCATCAGTTTATTAGAACTCTATTGATAAATGTCAAAACTCTGAACCTTTGCAATCTTATAACAACATATGTACAACAATAGCATAAAGGGAGGATAGAAATCTGAATTCTTTTACATTTTCAATATGCTTAAATTGCTATTTACATTATTACAACTTATATTCACATACCTTAAAACATCTTCTTGGAGCCACTGGCACTTTACAACTTGTATTTATAAACCTTAAAATACCTACTTAGACCCTCAATCTTCCTTGCATTTACGAACTTTGAAACATCTTCCTAGACCCTCAATTTTTTAGACCCTCATATCTTAAACTTTCATATCCTGAAACCTTACATAAACTTTACATCTTTCTATCTATTTTTTTTATCCCAGAAGTAAAATGAATCTGTGACCAGGACTGACAATCACTACTAGGAAGGCATTCATGCAGGCAGACATTAGTGTCCTTGACGAAATTAGGCTTTTCTTCCCCTTTTCTTCTTTTTCTGTCCTCTTTGCTTTAGTTAGATATTCAGCTTTTTGCTATTACTATTACTTGACTTTGAAAAAAAAAGCCACTAATGCTTTTTTTTTTTTTTTTTTCTTTTCAGGTGTTGCTTTCATACACTTAACGGTAAGACATAATTTTTTGAAACATGACTTTCAATTTTAATTTAAAAAAGTACAGAAACTAGAACTAGACATGGGGAGCAGTTTCACTCATCCTAAGTGCATGTACAGTGTGTCATGTTGACAGCACAAAGGAGATTACTTGAAGTAACCTTTCTTCTTGTTTGTGGATTGGACTTACAGCCTCCCTTGTAATAATAACTCTTCTACACTGAGTTTTGCCCACAACCCTAAAACACTCCTGTTACTATGTGTTCATTTAGAGTATGTTTCCTGGTTATGCTTGAGAGTTTCAGCAAAGGGTTGTACAGTTGTAACTCTTCATTCTCCTAAGTGGTGTTTGAGACCTGCTGTGTGAGATCCTGTGCTTTTTGCATCATTTGGCAACCAGTAAAGATTTCTGGAGTTGGGTTGTGAGATCAGTGTCAAAATTAAGGAAATTAAAGAATAAGAAAATGAAAATAGTGAATTGTAGTATTTCAAAGGAGTTTATGTAGTTTGGATCGAAATAGGGCAACCTAAAGCAAGGCATAGTTGTAAAAGCTGCCCACTTTCCTCAGGGTGGGACTTGAGCTGAGACTTTTGATAGAGTCAGTCAGTGCCTAGGTAGAGTATTTCAGACAGCAGGGAGAAAAGTGGTCAGGCAGAATCCAAGTCTAGATTTGGGGGCTAAAGTGATGACTGTTCAATTAAGAATTGTTCTTCCAAAGAATTAGAGTTCACATTCTCAGAACCCATGTGAGAAAGCTCATAACTACCAGTAACTCTAGCTCCAGTGATCTGACACCCTCTATTGGCCTCAGAAATCTTGTGTACATCTACATACACTTAAATATATATATATATATATATATATATTTTTTTTTTTTTTAAAGAAAGAGGGCTTGACTTTAAGATAGTAGGCCTGAGGAATGCATTGGTAGTAGAGACGGGATTGTTTAATGATAAGCAGAACAGCTTTTTTGTTTCCTTATGGTTTTATGTCTGAGGTTCAAACTCCACATTCTTGTGCATGGTGGGTAAAAGTGTTAGTACTGAGTTACATCCTAGCACTTTTTTTTTAAGACAGGATCTCTCCATTTTTCTCTATCTGCCTTTCGAATATTTGAATGCTGAAGTAATTCTTTTGCCATAGCCTTCCTAATAGACATCACACCAGGATAAGTTGGAAAAATTAGAGGAACAGGGTGAATAATTTATTTTTGTGTAAGAGTCAAATATGGTCACACACACTGTTGGTTTGCAAACGTGAATTAAGGATAATTGTCTGCACTAAATTTGGGGCCATTTGCATTTAGATGTCAACTGCATGTGTCCAAAATGCAAGTGTTGTGTGTTGACACAGAAGAGAAGTAGATGGATTTCTAGGACATGGTAAGTGTAGGAGAAAATAGGGAACTATCAAAGTAAAACTGAGAAGCACTCAGTGAGGTAAGGAAAATAGTTGACACTGAAAGCCAGGCGAAGATAGGAATCAATGGAAGGAGTTCCATTACTTATTTTCTATTAAAACATCATTATCCATTTACCAAAGATGCCTTATGGAAGAATTTGTTTTGACTTGTGGTTCTACAGGACAATAGTATGCAGGGAAACATGTCAGCAGACATAATGGCAGGAACAAGAGGCTGAGAGATCACATCTTCCCAAAAATGCACCAGAGAGAACATGGAAGGGAAGAGATTATGAATGCTCAAAGCTTGTCCCCATTGACACACTTAATCCTAATCTTCTCTAAAGAGTATCACCAACTGGGGAATAAGTGTTGAAATGCTCAAGCTCATGGGGGACGTTGTTCATACAAACAGCCACAGGAATCATCAACTGCATTAGTGCTGTGATGGATCCTGTGATGTGGGAGTCCACAACTGACCATTGCATTTAGTAGAGTAGAGGTCCCTGGTGACAATGACAAGGAAGTTTTAGCAGAGTGGAGAAAGGCTGTTAAGAATGAACTCAATAGAGATAGGAAGAAACTATTGATGACTTTGGAGAACCTTATAATGGGAAGTGGGGGTATGGGGCAATAACTGGTGGTGAAAAGGGGGTGAGTAGAAAAAGATCAGGAAGTTATATTTAGTAGAATATCTATTGCTGTTGAATGATTCACTAGGAAACAAATAAACAAGTTGATAAACTCTAGCGAGGAAAAGTACTATAGTGATTATATGTTTCAATAAGCAAGTGTGTGAGTGAAAGGAATTAGCATTTGAATAGAGCATTTTTGGTGGTGACCAGCAGGGTAGCAGAGTATGCAGTTTTAAATACATTCTTTTGTATGGGAGGGTATGCACATGTTTTGAGAGTGACATTAACACACATGCTGAGGCCATAGGAGAAAAATGTCAGGAGTCTTTCTCTAGGGTTCTTCCTGAACCTGAAGCTTGCTGGTTTCCAGCCAGTGAGCTTCTGCAGTCCACTGGCCTCTGCCCCTGACACTGAGGTTGCATGTGCACACAACCATGCTCAGCTTTTACATATGTGCTGGAGCTTGAACTCAGTTTCTCCTGCCTTCATAGAAAGCTCTCTTACCCACTGAGCTATCATTTACACCCTGCAGGTAAATTCTATTAGGTAAAATGATGGCATCCTTCATTGCAGAATCTTTCACAAAAAGACTCCCAAGATTCACTTGTAAGTGTTACAGATTTTTTTTTTTTTTTTGGTTGTTGTTTTTTTGTTTGTTTTGTTTTGTTTTGTTTTTGCTTGGGTTTTGCTTGTTGATGGTTAAGCATGTTAAAGTTCATCATTGGGTGGGCTGTGCTGCAGTGATTCTCAGTGCCTCTTCATTGGTCAGTACAATAGAGATTATTCGTCAAAGGCATACCTGATTTTAGGCACTGCATGTTTTTTGTCAGCTTCTAGTGGTTTTCTGTGCCAGTTTGATTTTGTGTTGTAGACTCCCTCCCAATTACTGTAAAACAATGGCAACTTTGTTGTTACTGAGCAAGGTAGAAATGGTAGTAGTTCTTAAAGGTTTCCTTTGATAGGATTTGTAGGGATCGAAAGTCTTGTGTGACTTCTGTATGCTGCATTTTTCTACTGCAAGGAAATGGGAAGACTAGTCTTTCCCATAAAGGGATTACTTAGAAAATATATGTTCCTTGTCTATGGTTTTGTTTGAGTTAATTGGAACATTGAATCCTCGAGGAGTATATTTTCAAAAACCTTAATTTTCCTTGACTGTATGCTCTGAAAACCTAACATATTTTTGTACTTGGAGACAATGTCTTACTCTGTTGCTCCAGCTGTTCTGTAACCTGTGGTGATATTTTTCCTGCCTCTTTAAGTGTTTCTCCTAGACCTGATATTTTGTTATTTGTTTTGTTTTTGTTTGTTTGGTTTTTCTGGTTTTTGAGACAGGGTTTCATTGTGTAGCCTTGGCTATCCTGAAGCTCACGATGTAGAACAGGCTGCCCTGTTCCATGCATTCATTGTCTTTGGTTTCTTACATGTTTTTGTTTTAAAAGTATCTAATAATGTTGTGATGGTTATAATGAAAAGTTTGCCATGCTAGAAGTAAAGAGACAGCTTTTTCCCTTTTTTCATGACGCCATTAACAATCTGTGTGTTTGTGGTTTGAGTCTCAGGTCTCCAGTTTTCTAACTGGTGAAAGGAGAAGACTATATTGAATGTCTGACCTGCTTTGCATTTAAATTTGTTAATATGTTAGGTGTGCTCCTTATTAAGAGTTTAAGGTAGGCATGATGGATCACACCTGTAATCTTAAAACTTGGGAGCCTGAGACAGAAGAATCCCAATGAGTTTAAGGACACATAAAGTATGACATACATAAGCATAACCTTCCCACCAAAAAGAAGTACTACTTTTTCTTATCACGTAACGTAAAAATCTCATAGGTCTATGTCTTTCTTTTGATGAACTATTTTGTTTATGATTTGTGCTGCTTGTTGAACAGTTATTTTTAAATATACCCCCAATTTGCTTTAAATATCTACATACACACTATCTTTTTAAACTTTCCCATGTTTTACAGTAAAAATACCTGTTGCACCTACAAATAAAGGTAAAGAAACAAGGCACAAATCAAAACACTAAAAGTGTGGGAGGATTTGGTGTCACGGGAATAAAGATGAAACTTGCACTTTTGTTGGTAGCCTGTGTCTATCTTTGCTTGTTATTAGTAGAGCAACACTGTCTAACTACTGGTTCTCAGTTTGCACATCTGTGTAATGGCAGCAAGAACCTCACAAGAGATTCTAAGGAGTGGAGCTGGCATTTAGTGAACATTCAGTATATGATCTCTCTCTCTCTCTCTCTCTCTCTCTCTCTCTCTCTCTCTGCAACAGTTGATTACTAATCAAAAAAAAAACTTATTTGATGCTATTCGTTTTTACATTTGACCTTTTTTTCCACTTTAATATATTACAATGTATTTGAATGTATTTCAGTTTGTATACTCAGATATGTCTCTTCTTCTTTTGAGATGATATATTTGAGGTTTAATTTTTGCATTAAGAATCCCCACAGTGTGCTGCCAAGGTGAGAACTAAAAGTGGAATGAAACAGAGATGATTAGCATGGCTTCTGTGCAAGGATGACCTGCAAATTCATGAAGTGTTCCATAGTTTTACAAACGAAGAAAAAAAGTCCCTACATTGATACGGTGTCTTACTTTAAGCAAGTTTTTATGACTGTCTCTATAAAAGCAGGCCTTACAAATGTGCTGGTAATGTTTTTAATAAATTGTAGATGGTGCTCTCTGTGAACTAGCTGTAATGTGCATTTTTATAATGTGTACCTTGTATAAACACTGAGATAAACCTGAGCCATATGTTAATTTTAAAGCTTTGTAACTGTTACATGACATTAATAGCACAGGTTAGATATTCATGTGTTAGAAATAAAGAGCCACATGGACTATTCCACAGGGTCCTGGAATCATTTATGTGAGTATCTTAGTTGTTTACATTTTCTTAATTATTTGACTAAAGAAAATAATATTTTTTCATCCAACACATAATGTATCTTTTTAGTTGTTATCCCCTAATATTTTGATTGAGATTTTAAAATATTTGTGAAGTAAATTTATGGTTCTATTTTTACATTGCAAAGATAATGAAGGCTTTAATGGTATAATCAATATATTTTTAAATAAATATGTTGTTTTACAGCCAAATTTGTATCCTACTGTGTGGCTTGTGACACCAGGAGAAGTGGCTCATGGCAACTTTGGGCAACATCCTTTTGTCTTTGGTATAGAAGACTACATGCGAGAATGGAGAACCAAAATACAGGCCCAGATAGACCAGTTTCCTATTGAGGATAGAAAAGGAGAGTGGCAGGCCATGATACAAAAGTAAGAGCAAGGAATTTTTAATATACAGATTTAAACACTGAGTGTTTAAAAGACAAACCATCCTTTTTGCATTCAAAGATGTAAATCCAGGAGTCAAGTTTAAATCCTAATTGTGTGTGCTATTGATAATATTTTAATCTCAAAAACTAATTCACCAGTTGAAAAAAAATAGTGTTGATTTAAACACATACAGAATTGCATTTGTCTGATTTATCTGAATGGAGGAAATAAGTGACACTTGATTGTAAAAGTAGTTTAACTCATTTATTATCTTTAATAATATGACTCAGTGTGAAGGCTGTAAGTTATGCAGTCAAACTTCTAATAATGTTGACAAAAATGATATGTTTAGACAGGTGAGCTAGAGCTTATGTTTTGGGTTCTGTGAATAGGGACATGACTTCGAACATCTTCCTCAGCTGTGTTCAAATACAGGCGTAAAAACGATGGTGGTTTGGTGCTCACTCTCCATGTAGAGAAGTAAGAGAGTATAGTAAGAATGTGCATACACCATCACCCAGAGCTCAGTGGTGTGGTTTCTTTGTCTGGAAGAGTGTTAGCAATATGTCTTTAATGTCTGGAATGAGCCACTTTCTACTTTGTACTTAGCATTTTAGTTCTTCAAAACTGTAATTATTCCTGTCCAAGAATTTACCCGTAGGCTTCTACACAGAAGACTTCAAAAATTAAATGCAAAAAACTTGGGCAGGAAAGATAGAGCCACCAAGATGGCAGAAAGTTCGCGTTTTAACCGAGTTCTATTCCTGTGAACCACATACTGGAAGGAATGAACCAGCTCCTACAAAGTTGTCCTCTGACCTCAACATTGTTCCAGTGTGTGTGTTTGTGTATATGCATACTCACACTAAATAAAAAAATAAATGCAATTTTAAAAGTAAAAAAAAAAATCTTTATTAACTATTTTTACTGCTATTTCTTATATGAGTTACCATTAGACACTTAGGATAAGATAAAGAGAATTAATACCAAGGAACAATGACTCTTGAGTTAGCCCAAGTGCAGCAGAAATACTTTGACTTCATTAGTAATAGTTGAGGTTGGCCAGCAGTAGAGAAGAAAGTAAGTGCTAAATCTGTTATTAGGAAAAGCTTTTCAGTAGCTTTATATGTTTGTTTTATTTTATAGAATTCATAAGGAACAGTAACAAATTTGAAATCCTATGACAGTCAACCTCTTTAGACAATATTTATGTCAAAAGTCTAAAAGACAGTGCCTGGATATCACTAGTATTAAATGATTAGTGGTAAAAGATTGATGTAGGTAATATATATATGTATATATACCATTAAGTTAAAAATGATTCTGATTTTATAATCTAGGCCAAGAAAATATCCAAGACCTTCAAATATATCATCAGTGTGCAATGGTCTTGAAAGTGTATTTATAGTTGCTTTAAAGTTTCTTCAGCTTAAGTTTTTAAGAAAACCTTTTTGGGTATTGTTTAGAGAAGATAATGTTTGGAGATAAAAGAGTTTTGATTAATATTGTTGGATTACCAGTTTTGCTAACTATATCTTAGATGCTTACTGGCTTTTAAAAGAAAGCTTGTTGTCCTAGATGTATCACTGTCTGTAAGTGTTACACAATTTATTTCCCGCTTAAAACCACAAAATTGATTGCATTGTTTAATTGTTCCCTTGTGCATTTTGTTCCTGGAATTTTTTTCTGGGCTAACCTCATTGTGTCTCTTCAAACTTTAAGATCTCATCTCATTTGACTGCTGAGCTCAGAAAGTAGTTGGAACTCCAGTATTAATCACTTATCTCAAAATAACTGTTTTACATAGGGCTAACATGTTATTAGTTCATCTATAATTAAGGTGAGGTCTAAATTATGGTTAGTGAGATTGAAAAATAAAGACTTTGAATAAAGAACAAGGGTTTAATAAGGATCCAAGAATTAAATTAAAAAAAAGATGATTTTAATGCCTTTGTTCTTATTTTAAATTGTCTTTTGGACTATCCATAACTAGAAAAAAATGTTACTTTCAACTTATTTTAAAGTTGAAGGTCAAAGAGCCTGGCTTCAAAGAAATAGATTTATTTTGTAATATCAGATTAGACTTGTTAACAGAGATTGTAGTCTGAAGCATGTATTCTCCTGACTAAAAGATGCGTTTCTTCTCTTTCTCTTAAGACTGGTTTCATCTTATTTAGTCCACCACGGGTACTGTGCCACAGCACAGGCCTTTGCCAGATCTACAGACCAGACTGTTCTAGAAGAATTTGCTTCCATTAAGAATAGACAAAGTAAGAACACTGTGGTACATGGCAAATACTTGTTTTTAAATATGTTTGCTTGCATTAGCTTTTACAAAACTTATATTTTTATTAAAAGTTTGTCCAACATATTGTTTAAAAGTGGATGCATCCAAACTCATTTTCATTGACTTTTTCAGTAGTTGGTTTTTGTGAGTGTTTTGGCTTGTGGTGGGTGTGGGAGATCTTGTGTCTGAGTCAAGGTCTCCTGTAGGTCAGGCTGACCTTGAGACTCATGCTACACTTTTAACAGTTTTGAAAATTGGTTTTAAAAATTCACACCAGATTTTTAATGTAGAAATAAATTTGTAGACCTTTAAAAAGAAATATCTCTATCACATTTCCATTGGAAAAATTGCTGTCTTGTGGATTGGGATTAAAGTCCTTGATGAGCCCAACTCTCTGATTTGGTGTTAGCACCTGGTGGGTGGAGGATGCGGCAGGAAAACCTTGAGTTTTAAGAAATAAGAAGTGCTCAATTCAAAGAAAGTTTCTTTTGTTGTTTGGTGCCACTCTAGATGAGATAGTGGAGATAGCATATGAAATAATTTTTCTTCGAAAGAAATTTAATATCTTCTAAGTACTGCCTAAATTGAAGGTAGTGTATTGGTCATAAGTATTTATTGCTTAAGGCACTGTGCTGGACAGTGCTGCTACTGTTTTCATCCCGGCAAGGCAGGCTGACAACATCTGTAAGTTAGACATTCTAAAGCCACTGCTGTTAGCTCATCAGAGTAGACCATATATGATGGGCATTTCCTGAGTAGAAAAATGAAAACAGTTTACAAGTAAGACCATGATGGCTGAGAGAATCTTCTGCTAGTTAAGATGGCTAAAGTAATGCCAATTGCACCATGCTATAGGTATGCAGGTCTTTCTCACTTCCTTCATACACCATCACACAGAGGAAGTCAGTTACCCAAGGATGTTACTTTAAGAAAGCTCTGACATTTTCAAAGGCTGTTGTTCTAGTCCCAAGACAGAAGGTCGTATAGACATTTTAAGTGTTATTCCTTTATATCCTTTTTTTTAAAAATTTTTTTTATTAATTACACTTTATTCATTTTGTATTCCCCCATAGGCCCCTCCCTCCTCCCCTCCCGATCCCACCCTCCCTCCTCTTTCTGCATGCATGCCACTCCCCAATTTCACTGATAGGGGAGGTTCTCCTCTCCTTTCTGGTCTTTTTAAGTCTTACTGTTTGAAAATATACTGTTCAGTAGATGTTTTTCCTATAATTCTTACATATTTATTCATGAAATTTTAAAGCAGTCTTTAAAAATAGTTAAGTTTTCTAATTTTTAACATATTTGATATTTTCTAATCTAACCTTTAAAATTTTGGAAAAAGAGAGTTTAATTATTTCAGAGGGTTTCAATTATTTTCTGGGGTGATTGAAGGTTGCCTCTGCTCTTATAGAGATAATATTTTTGCTTTCTTTTCTTACTAGGAATTCAGCAGTTGGTGTTAGCAGGACGAATGGGAGAAGCCATAGAAAGAACACAACTGTTATACCCAAGTTTATTTGAAAAAAATCCCAATCTCCTGTTCACATTAAAGTGAGTTTTAGTAAAATGTTATTTTAAGTAATTAAAATTATCTTCAATGTTTGTAGTTTTGATTTTTGTTTTTCCTTGTTTCAGATATTTATGCATAATTTTATATTACAGCACATATAAGTTTTTAAAAACACATGGAGATGAGGATATGTACCTCAGTGGCAGAGCAGATGCTTAGCATGTGTGAAAAAAAAGCATAAGGAACTTCATGTTAAGGTCTCTAATCACATGATACTTTTGTTGGCTTTTATCATATCATCTCTCTTAATGTGTGAATGCCATATTTAGAAGGCAGGGATCTCAAATTTATCCTAAAAGGTACTTTGAGTAACTTTGGTGGACGTATGAAGAGTTATAGTAAGATATACATAAAATGTACTGTTTTACCCATTCTTGTGTTCTTACACACTCAAGTACACTTAGTGTTTTTGTGTATCACTGGAGCATATTCATCTTCTTAGCCTGCCCACTAAACACTAGCTTCTCCTTTGCTCACTTCCTCAGAGCCCGCATGTGTCACTTAGTGTAATATCCCTAACTGTCACCTATATTGTAGCACCTCCTGGAGTTTCCCTTAATTTTGAAGGCTGAAGATGATCCCATCATGTAGCTGCACTGCCTGTCATTTGTTCTTCAGTCTGATGGTGGTTGCTGGGGTTGCCCTGTCTCTCTGCTATTATGAATAATTCTGCTGTGAACAAAGCTGTGTGAGTGTGTGCTTAAGTCCTGCCTTTCAATTCTTCCATTATTTACCTAAAAGTGGAGTTGTTGGCTTATTGCTGTGCTTACCATTGTGAGGACTCCTTGCATCCTCCTTGGTGCATCCTTCTTTACTTCTAGCAGAGTACAAGGTTTCCAGTCTTTTCACATTATTGTCAACACTTATTTTCTGTTCTAGGATATAGACATCCTGATTAGGCACTTAAAAACTGAATCTTATTTTTATGAATACCTTTAATCGAGCTGTCATAAAACTTAGTGGATCCCTGAGACTTGAAGGCCAATCTTGTCTGTACATAACAAGTTTGAGGCCTGCCACGGTTGCAGAGTAAGACCCGAGAGAGAGAAAGAGAGAGAGAGAGAGAGAGAGAGAGAGAGAGAGAGAGAGAGAGAGAATCAGATGTTGCTGAGCTTAGGATCTCAATCTTCTAAGCCTAAGTAAGTCTTTGCACATCAAATATCAATCACTTTGCCTAACAGCAAAAACCAACTGAGGCCCACTTTGGCTAAGAGCTTAGTAATTCAACCTGGGATGGAAAGACTGGTATAAGATTTTGCTTTGAAATATCAGTCTCAGAAAAGAACTCTGTGCCCAGACATTTTGGTTTTGTTGCTCTTCCTGTGGAGCTCCTGTCCTCTTCATGTCTTGCTATCTCTCCCTTCCTTCCTAAGATTTCCTGCACTCTGCCCAAAGTTTGTTTGAGTCTCGGTATCTCCTTTGATACATTGCTGGGCAGAGTCTTTCAGAGGTCCTTTGTGTTAGGCTCCTATCCTGTTTCCTTTTATCTCCTTCTTCCATTGTCCTTCCTGTTTGCCTTTCTGAGTGAGGATTGATCATCTTACCCAGGTTCCTACTTCTAGCTTAATTTCTTTAAGTATACAGAATTTTGTAGGTTTAGCCTATATGACAGGTCTAATAGCCATTTAAAAGTGAGTATAAACCATGTGTGTCTTTCTGTTTCTGAGATACCTCACTCAGGGTGATATTTACTAGTCCCCACCATTTCCCTGAGGATTTCATGATTTCCTTGTTTTTAATTGCTGAGTAGTATTCCAAAGTGTGTAAATGCACCACAGTTTCTCTATCCATTCCTCCGTTGAGGGACATCTGGATTGTTTCCAAGTCCTGGCTATTAGAAATAAAGCTGATCATGGATATAACCTAGAACTCCTGCCTAGATGTAGCCCATGGCAGCTCAGTATAAAAGTAGGTACCCTAGTAAGGGAGACAGTGACTGTCTCTGACATGAACTCAGTAGATAGCTCTTTGACTGCCTCCCGCTGATGGAGGAGCAGCCTTGCCAGGCCACAGAGGAGGACAATGCAGGCAGTTCTGATGAGACCTGATAAGTTAAGGTCAGATGGAAGGAGAGGAGGACCCCCCTATTCATGGACTTGGTGAAGGGCATAGGAGTATATGAGGGAGGGAGGGTAGGATTGGAAGCAGATGAAAGAGTGAGCTACAGCTGGGATAATAAGTGAATAAACTGTAAATAATATAAAAAATAAAAATTAAAAAATAAAAACAATTGTGCTGTGTTCCTCTCCAGGTACATGTGTTTCTAAAATCTCACCTACTTGGTAAGATAGCAAGTAAAATACCAATTTTAATTTATAAATTAAGCTAATTTTAACTTTAATATAGCTATGTACAGATTTGATGACTGTACCTAAGTAACCTTACTTTTTTCTTTCAGAGTACGTCAGTTTATAGAAATGGTGAATGGTACAGATAGCGAAGTACGGTGTTTGGAACGCCAAAGTCCAAAATCTCAAGACAGTTATCCTCTCAGTCCTAGGCCTTTTAGTAGTCCAAGTATGAGTTCCAGCCACGGAATGAGTGTCCACAGTTTAGCTTCAGGTAAAAGCAGTACTTCGCATTTTTCTGGTGAGATACAATTTTTTTACACTTTTAGTCTTCCTTATATTATTTTGAGGTTTTTTAAATCTAGATAGTTTGCATTTTTAATTGTGTAGGTACAATCTACGAAAATACAGATTCATCTGTTATCAGTACCAGGAAGTCTCTTAAGAAACTGAGACTATAAACAGAACTTTGTAATCAGTGTCATTATTCAAAATGAGTTTTCACTAAAACCATTGACAATATTGAGAAAATAATCATGTATTTAATGAAGTTTGAATTTTAGTGTGATCTGGCTAATCTGTCAAGCCTAGCTGTCTTCCTGTCTCTCTTGGCTCATTTCTAAGCATTTTTTCTTTCTTTTTTTTTCAAGTTTATTTTCTTTCCTGACCCCTTTTCAGCTTACTTAGTTCTCACACTATGAAACTTGGTGTTCTCTTAATTCAAATTATCTTTACTGGATTTTTTGCCATAACTTCTATAACTTTTTCTAATCCTCCTCAGTTTTCTTTCTTTTCATCATTTTTATTCTGTTTCCCACATGTACACTTCACTTTGTGTACTTAATTTTATCTTTGTTGTTGTTTAATTCATCACTCTATTTTTGTATCAGTAGATTAAACAAATAGTATTTCTACAGGTAATGTCTTGGAGATGTTAAGATGTATCAACAAGTCCAACAAATATTGACATCGCTAAGTGCAATTTTAATCCTTATTAAAGATGAGTTCCATAATAATTTAATGCAATAAGCTAAATATATACACAGCCTGCATATCCTGAACTACAGGAGTGGTTTGTATAGTCACATATTATTTTATTTAAGTATACATTTCCACAATGAAAGTACTTAACATTATATCAATAAAACACTACCCCAAATACTTGTATTATCATTCTTGCTGAAAACATTTATTTCTAGAACGCTTAATGACATTAAAGAAGATGAGTTCCACTAAATGTTCACCAAAGGTTTTTAATCAAAAAGCTTTTCAACATGAAAGTACTAACAAAAAACTTTTAGTTCCATTATGAAAAAATAAAAGAAAACACTTGTCTTTTGAAAAGATTATTAAAACAAGGGTCTATTAAGAGAGCTAAACATTCTTATTAAAATTTGGTTCATTAAACAAACTAGTTACTATATTTAATGACTTCTCATGCCACTATTTTTCTAAAACCTTCAGATACATAGAGAACAAGTCTCAACTGTGATAAAGTCAAAGGACATTTAGATTTTACCTATTATGAACCTACGTTATATAGCTTCCAATGCACAAATCTAACTAAAGCATTAACCCTACTTTACAATTTTCATATGAAACTGTACGGTTTGCAGTACTTTAACCTGGTTTTATTCATTATACCCCAGGAAGCAATTCAGATATGTCCAGATAAGGCAGGCTGTTAAAAGCTCAGTTAGGAATCTAAAACCGAAGACCTCTTCCATTCCATGCCTATCAGGACATTACTGTAGAAAAACATAGTTATAACATATGGTTTCACAGAAAATAACCATAATTTTAGAAATTATTAATGTTGCCATGATCCATACTTGGCTTGGCCAAAAGCTTTTCTAGCCCATTGAATTCTTCATTCCTATTAAGTCCACAGCTCTAGCAAACTTCCTTCTGCACTTTTAAGAAGACAGTCCCTTAAAGCTTGCACCTGACCTTGTCTTCCAATTGACACTGTCTTGTGGGTCATTTTCAGTGATGAACTCTGAAGCTCTCCAATAATATCCTCTGATTCTGTTTCAATGTGTAAAGATTCTGGTCATTCCTAAAGCCATACACATACACTCTGCTTCTTGAGAGGAAGAAAAGTCAGTCTTTTACCTGTCTCCATTCTGCTCCAACAGTTTCTTTCTTTTTCTCTTCATCTGCCAGCCAGCCAGCATGTCAGCCTGCCAAGCCTGTGTTTAACTTTATAAAGATCAGATAATTTTACTCCCCATCAGGTGCCACCTCTATTCTTTCCTACAGTCAGTTGCACTGCTTTACCTCAGGCTTTTTGGTGCACTGTCCCATATGGTGGACACGAAACTTGCATGTATGTATCCTTAGTAGCAAGATATTTTTCTTGAATATTAGAGTCAGTGTGTTCATAGGTAAAGTGGTTGATTATAACATACCACATAATGACATTTCTATCAGAGATAAACTGTACAAAGTGACCACATGTTGTCTTGTAGAGCAGAAAACCCTCACAATATCACATGGAATTATTTTTTGTAATCTCTGTGTCAAAGAATATAAATAGGTACATACCATTGCATATTTTGATTTCTTATTTTACAAAAAGATATATTTTCATATTAATATATGGGTGTTTTGGCTATATGTATGTATACTTGTGTACCACATGTGTGCATTTTCAGGAGAGGCCAGAGAGAGTATTGGGGCCCCTGGATCTGTGAGGCACCATGTGGGTGCTGGGAATTGAGCCCAAGTCTTCGGTAAGAGCAGCTAGAGCACTTAACTGCTGAGCCATTTATCCAGCCCCATAATATGGTTTCTTATAGCATGTAATATAGTAATATGCCTTTCAGATTTATAGCCTAGGAGGCATAGGTTATCCCACATTGCCTAGAGAGGCTGGACCATCATGGCATTTCTAAGAATACTCAATGATGTTAGCAATACAGTGAAATGATTAGCCCAGTTCTTACAATTTGTCTTTGTGTTAAACACTGCAGTGCCCTCACACAGTGATTGTGAGGATTAAATGAGATCTGTAATTAAACTGAAAAAGTAATAGACTTGAAACTTAGAAATTATTTGTTGGAATCCAGTGCATTATTAATTTCTTTGTATTTTGAGTCTGAAAGGTAATCACTGGATTTGTTTAAGGGACAGACTGTTCTTCCCTGCTGATCCTCTGTATCTAGAGACACGTAAACACGCTGGGAAGGGGGAAGAGTCATAGAGCCAGACTTACCTGGATTTGAAACCTGAAACTGCCATTTACTAGCTGCTTGACCTCAGACAGAATACTTCAGGGCTCTGTGCCTCAGTTTTTCATCTGTAAAATGGGTAGAATAAATCTCCTTATTTATGGTGAAGAGCAGATGAGTTCATCTCTGAAAAGGTATATCAAGTACTTTGTTAATGTTTGCCATTTTTATCATCATGAATGCTGTTACTAGTACTGGTTTTTATTGGTACACTGTTGTTAGTTATTAACGCTTAGTCAACATGTACAATATTAATTGTTCTAAGGGTAATATTGCCCTTAAAAGTGTAATTCTTTTTTTTTTTTCTTCATCAGTAAGATAAAATATCATTTATGTTTCTATTGGGGTCTTAGTATACAAGAACATTTTATTCTGTCTAGGTTTTCTTCCCCTGCCTCCCATGTTGTTTCATATAGTTATAGGGAGATCCACTTAACTTTGTATGCAAACACTGAAAGGTTCTTGCCTCTTGTCTGCACACTGAATGTTGAATACCAGACTCCTGAGACTACAAATAGAGTATAGCTTTGAGCTACAAAGTTCCAAATAAGAAATTTGTGTCTGTGTTTAGAACCAGGCATGGTGCTACATGTCTGTAACCCCAGCCCTTGGGAGTCCAAGGCTAGCCTGACAAGACCTTGTCTCAAGAATGTACATATAGGAGGCTGATCCATGATGGTGACAAGCGCACACAGTTTCTGAGCAGAGGAGCTGAAGCACTGGAGTTGGTGAGTGGAAGGAAGACTGAAGCCAGGGAAGTGATAGTGAGGCTTTCTAAACAAGAGGGAACATCGAATGAGGTGAGAATGTTGGTCTTGGGTCACCTGCGGACTAGTTTGGGGAAAGAGAGAAATAATTATTTGATCTCCCTGCACTCCCCTCTTTCAGGCATCCATCTTCCTCAGCACAGCTGGATCACTGAGATTCTCAACTCAAAGCTCACTGCCTGGGGACTGTGGTGGCAGAGGCATTGCTCCTGGCCCCTCAGCCGCTAATGCCAGCTGCACCTGCCTTGGAGTCCCAGATACTCAGCACCATTCACCCCGTGTCCCACATCTGCAAGGGACCATACCGACTCTGCAGGGTCTCCCAGCAACTGACTGTATGGTCTGCCCAAATCCTCAGTGTCAGATAATAGACTATATAGCCACCAAAGTCCAGCAGACCCGCTAAACAAGCTAGGCACACCAGGCACCTGGACTCACAGGTCTGTAGAGCACAATGGAGGGCACCTAGGACTTCCCAGAAAGCATCTGGAACAGCATTCCAGTCTCCAGATGCAGATGGACTTCCTAACCAGGTGGCTTCAGGAGCACTGAGCTGGCAGAGTACATCAGTCTTCCTTCATATGACTAAGCAGGGCCAAACCAGAGAGGAGAGAGCCCAGATACCATGTTCCTTGACAGTGTGACCTGCCCAAGAGTGAGTGTGCCCTTGAGTGTCTAAAGAGCCCCAGATCCAGAGTCCATCTAAACTAGCAGCTAGTCATCAGACCCCTCCCACCCACACACACTGTGGGAAACAGAAGGACTCTTGGGCCATCGAAGCCCCTGCACTGTGGGTCCAGCAGTGTAGTTAAGGCAGATAATTCTGTGAGCTCAGACAGCCAAGTAAGTACCAGGGGGATAGACCACTGAGGTATTCAGGGAATTTGCATAAGGAAATTGTGCTGTGACTACCACGATGTCCTGCTACAACTACAGTGCATGCACAAGTAACCCCTTAGAAGCCTACAAGGCAGAAACCCTCCCACACATTCAAGGATTCAACATTCTCCATCACTCTGTCCTTCATGGCACACTTCCACGAACATCCCCCACCCCAACGCCTGCATTTACCCTTCTACACCTGAGGACTTTCCTCCCACAGGTATAGCTGAAACACCAAATCACAAGCTGAGGCCACTGGACCCCTCTCAGCTTTCCGAAGAATTCCCCAGACTCTGGAAAGAGAGGGTACCAGTCTGAACTGCAGAATCCAGGAACAAAGAGGGAAGATTATGTATAAGCCAATAACCAGGGGTCAGCAAAAATACACATCCAGCATAAATCAGGACATCATGGCTTCACCAGCAACCCCCAAATTGATGGATACTCCAAATCATCAGAAGCACAGGAAAATGACTTTAAAGCTATGCTAACCCATTTACTTGAGGCCCATAAAGAGGAAAAAAAATATCTCAGAGCAATAGCAATACAAATACAGACAGTTAAAGAGGAAATGAACAAATCTATCAAAGATTCGGCCAAACAAGTGGTGGCAAAGAAAGAGGAAATGAACAAAATTCTCAAAGAAACACAGGCAAATATAGCCAAACAAATAGAGGCACAAGTAGAGATACAATTAGTAGCATATAGAGAGGAAATGAACAACAACAAAAAAATAGATACTATCATACAAAGATAGGAATCCACATTCAAACAGATGAAGGAAATGTTGCAAGGCATGAAAACAGAATTAGAATCAATAAAGAAAATACAAACTGAGAAAACCCTGGAGCTGGAGAACATAGAGAAAAAATCAGGAACCACAAAGGTAAGCATCACCAACAGAATACAAGAGATGGAAGAGAGAGTCTCTGGTGCTGAAGATATACTCACAGAAATTGATATATGTCTCAAAGAAAGAGTAATATCAGAAATGTCTGAAACATGATATATCCAAGAAATCAAGGACGCCATGAAAAGACAAAATCTAAGAATAACAGGAATTGATGAAAAAGAAGATTCCAGGATCCAAGGTCCAAAAAAATATCTTCAAGAAAATCATAGAAGAAAATTTTCCCAACTTAAAGAGAGGTCCAGAAATATACATGAGGACTACAGAACACCAAATAGACTAGACCAGAAGAGAAACACCTCATGTCACATAATAGTCAACACATTAAATCTACAGAACAAGGAAATTATATAAAAAAAGCAGGAAGGGAAAAAGGCCAAGTAACATATAAAGGTAGATCTATCTGAAGGAAAACTCCAATCCAACGAAAATATCTATACTGAAGAAAACATAGCATACAGATAATATCCCCAAAAAATTAAAAGAAAAGAAGCCATGAATCACAGTGAGACTACCAACTCCACAATAAAAGGAACTAATATTCATTGGTCATTATTATCTATCAACATCAATGGACTCAACTCTCCAATAAAAAGACACAGACTAACAGAATGGGTGTGGAAACAGGATCCAACATTCTGCTGCATCCAAGAAACACACCTCTGCAACAAAGATAAACACTATCTCAGAGTCAAGGACTAGAAAAATGTCTTTCATGCAAACGGACCCAGAAAGCAAGCTGGGGTAGGTATCCTAATATCTAATGAAGTAAACTTCCAACCAAAATTAATCAAAAAAAAGATGAGGAGGGGCACTACACTCTCATCAAAGGAAAAAAAAATCCACCCCAATGACATCACAATTCTGAACATCGGTGCCTCAAATACAAAAGCACTTACACTCATAAATGAAACATTATTAAAACTTAAATCACACATTGATCCCAACACTTTAATAGTGGGATCTTCAACACCTCACTTTCACCAAGTGACCGATCATCTAGACAGAAACCAAATAGGTAAATAAAGGCACTTATCAAGGTTAAATCAAATGGACCTAAAATATGTCTACAGAACTTTTCACCCAAATTCAAAAGATTATAACTTCTATTGAGCACCTCATGGAACTTTCTCCAAAATATACCATATAGTTGGTCTCAAAGCAAGCCTCAACAGATACAAGAAGATTGAAATAATGCCCTGTATTCTATCTAACCACCATGGACTAAAGTTGGACTTCCACAATAATGGAATTAGCAAAAAGCCTACATGTACATGGAAACTGAATAACTTGCTGCTCAAAGATAGCTTGGTTAAGGAAGAAATAAAGACAGAAATTAAAGACTTCCTAGAATTAATGAAAATGAAGGTACAGCATACCCTAATTTATGAGACACAATAAATGCAGTGCTCAGAGGAATGTTCATAGCCCTAAGTTCCTTCAAGAAGAAATTTGTCACATCTCATGCAGGCAACTTAGTGGCCCAACAGATATCCCTAGAAAAAAAAAAAAAAAAGAATCACATATACCCAAGAGGAGCAGATGGCTGGAAATAATCAAACTCAGGGCTGAAATCAATCAATGAGAATAAATAAAACTATTCAAAAAATCAAAGAAACCAACAGCTTGTTGTTTGAGAAAATCAACAAGATAGACAAAAATTTAACCAAACTAACTAAAAGGCAGAGAGAAAATATCAAAATCGGCAAAATCAGAAATGAAAAGGGGGACATAACTACAAACACTGAGGAAATCCAAACAATCATAGTACAAAAGCCTACAATGCCACAAAATTTGAAAATCTAAAAGAAATGGACAATTTTCTTGATAGATTCCATCTACGAAAGTTAAGTCAAGATCAGATAGATAGCGTGAATAGCCCTATATCTCCCAAGGAAATAGAAGCAGTCATCAACAGTCTCGCTTCCAAAAAAGCCCTGGGCCAGATGGATTCATTGCAGAATTCTACCAGACCTTAAAAAAAGTGCTAACTCCAATTCTCTTCAAACAATTCCACAAAAAAAAAAAAAACAACAAAAAACAGAAGGAACATTACCAAACTCATTCCATGAAGCCACAGTCACCTTGATACCTACACCAAACCAAGACCAAACCAAAAAACAGAACATCAGACTAATCTCTATTATGAACATTGATGCAAAAATACTCAATAAAATACTTGCAAACTGAATCCAAGAACAGATCAAAGATATCATCCACCATCACCAAGTAGGCTTTATCCAGGCATGCAAAGTTGTTTCAAAATAAGGAAATCCATCAACGTAATCCACTACATAAACAAACTGAAGGAGAAATACCACATGATCTTCTCCTTAGATGCCGAAAAAGCATTTGACAAAATCCAACACCCATTCATGTTTAAAGTCTTGGAGAGATCTGAGACAAAAGGCACATACCTAAACATACTAAAGGCAATATACAGCAAGCCTATAGCTGACATCAAACTCAATGGAGAGAAACTTAAATCAATCCCATTGAAATCAGGGACAAGGCAATGTTGTCCTCTCATTCCATATCTCTTCAACATAGTACTTGAAGTCCTAGCTAAAGCAATAAGACAGCTAAGGAGATCAAGGGATATATACTGAAAAGGAAGACGTCAAAGTGTTACTATTCTCAGATGATATGAGAGTATACATGAGTGACCCCAAAAATTCAACCAGAGAAATCCTTCAGAGGAAATACACCTTCAAAAAAGTGGCTGGATACAAAATCATCTCAAAAAAAAAAAAAAAATCAGAAGCCCTGCTGTATACCAAAGACAAAAGGGCCAAGGAAGAAATCAGGAAAACAACACCTGTCACAATAGCCACTAATAACATAAAGTACCTTGTGGTGACTCTAACCAAGCAAGTGAAAGAACTGTTTGAAAAAAAAAAAGTCAAGTCTCTGAAGAAAGAAATTAAAGAAGATATCAGAAGATGGAAAGATCTCCCATGGTCATTGTGAAAATGCCATCCTGCCAAAAGCATTCTAGAGATTCAGTACAGTACCTATCAAAACACCAACACAATTCTTTACAGACCTTGAAAGAAAGATTCTCAGCTTCAAATGGAAAATCAAAAAACCCAGAATTTCCAAAACTGTTTTTTAAAACAACAGATCATCTGGAGCTATCTCCATCCCTCATCTCAAGCTCTACTACACAGCACTAATAATAAAAACCACATGGTATTGGCATAGAAAGTCAAAGGAGGATCAATGCAACAGAATAGAAGACCCAGAAATAAACCCACACATCTAGGAATACTTGATTTTTGACAAAAGAAGACAAAACAATTTAATGGGAAAAAAGACAGCATACTTAACAAATGGTGCTGGTCCAACTGGATGTCTACATGCAGAAAAATGAAAATAGATTCATATTTATCACCCTGCAGGACACTAAAGACCAAGTAGATCAAAGACCTCAACATAAAACCAGGTACTCTAAATTGGTTAGAAGAAAAAGTGGGGAAGAGCCTAGAACTCATTGGCACAGGAGACAACATCCTGAACAGAACACCAACAGCACAAGATCTAAGAGCAACAATCAATAAATGAGACCTCATGAAAGTGAAAACTTCTGTAAAGCAAAAGACACTATTGTCAGAAAAAAATGACAGCTTACAGACTGGGAAAGTATCTTCACCAACCCTATATCTCACAGAGGGCTAATATACAGAATATATAAAGAGCTAAAGAAGTTAAAAGGCAATAAATCAAGCAATCCATTTAAAAATGGGGTATGGAGCGAAGGAGAGGATTCTCTGTAAAGGAATATAGAATGGCAAAGAAATACTTAAAGAGATGTTCAATGTCCTTAGCCATCAGAGAGATACAAATTAACCATACCATGAGATTTCACCTTACACCCATCAAAATGGCTAAAATAAAAAACCCAAGGGACAACACATGTTGGAGAGGCTGTGGAGAAAAGGGAACCATCCTCCATTGCTGGTGAGAATGTACCTGGTACAACAACTTTCAAAATCAATCTGGCGCTTTATCAAGCAATTAGGAAGAGCACTTCCTCAAGACCCGGCTATACCACTCCTAGGCATATATCCAAAAGATGTTCAAGTACACAACAAGGATATTTGTTCATCCATGTTTGTATAAGCTTTATTTGTAATAGCCAGAACCTGGAAACAACCCAGATGTCCATCAATGGAGGAATAGATACAGAAATTGTGGTATGTTTACATAATAGAATACTACTCAGCAATTAAACACGAGGAACTCACGAAATTTGCAGGCAAATGGTGGGATCTAGAAAAAATCATGCTGAGTGAGGTCTCCCAGAAGGAGAAAGACACACCTGGTATATACTCATTTATTTAGACCTATAAGATATGATAAACATAATGCAATCTATACACCTAAAGAGGATAAACAAGAAAGAGAACCCAGGGTAAGATGATCAATCCTCACTTAGAAAGACAAATGGGATGGGAACTAGATGTAGGAGAAAAGTAACAGGATAGGAGCCTACCAGAGGGCCTCTGAAAGGCTCTACCTAGCAGTGTATCAAAGCAGATACTGTGACTCATAACCAAACCTTTGGCACAGTGCAGGAATAATATGAAAGAAGGGGGAATTAATATGCCTTGGGGAGGACAGGAGCCCCACAAGGACCTAATATTTCTGGGCACAGGGGTCTTATATGAGACTGTTTCTCCAATCAAGGTCCAGATATGGATATAACCTATAACCTCTGTTCACTTGTAGCCCATGGTAGCTCAGTATCCAAGTGGGGAACCTAATAAGGGGAATTATATGAACTCAATGGTGGGCACTTTTATCTACCCACCCCCCAAGGGAGTAGCAGCCCTGCTAGACCACAGAGGAGGACTTTGCAGCCAGTCCAGAAGATACCTGATAAACCAGGGTCAGAAGAAAGGGGAGGAGGTCCTCCCAATCAGTGGACTTGGAAAGGGGCAAGGGGGAGATGAGGAAGGTGGGGTGGGTTTGGGAGGGAATGAGGGAGCAGGACACAGCTGGGATACAAATTTAATAAAATGTAACTTAAAAAAATAAAAAGAATAAAATTTAAAAGAAGATAATGTATTCAGTAAAAGTAATAAAAAAAGAATGTACATATATAGCTATGTTTAGATGAACCACTAAAAAGTAGTACTAAAGAATATACAAAATTTTAAATTAAAAAAAAAAAAAAAACACTTGTATTCTCATTTTATCCACTGTTTTCCTTTCAATAAGTAGTCAAACATGATTGTTTTGGGATTTTTTGTTTTGTTTTGTTTTGTTTTAATGGTTGTTTGCTTGTTTGTTTTGCTTACAGAAGTTGACTCCAGTCAGTTAAGACGTCAGCTGTTTGTAGGAAATCAGGCTGCCATAGAGAGAATAATTCACTTTGGCCGAAAGCTACAAGCCATGAGTGAGCAGCTGAGGAGAGAATTTGGCAAGAACACAGCAAACAAGAAAATGCTGAAGGTAAGAATGTTGTTTGCTTTCTGTGATAAAATACCTGGGATGTTGGGGGCTATGTGTGTCTTCTTTTAGCTCACCATTTTAGAGGATTCAGTCTGTTTCCACTTGCCTCCCTTGTTCCACGACCTGTGGTGAGAGAGAACCTCATTGCAGAGAACTCAGTAGAGCATAGCTGACAGGGAAAGGTGGGGCTAGGGACAACCAGACACTCTTCATGACCTGTTTCTATCAGGTAGGCTTCACCTTCTCCTGTTTCCATTCTAATAGTACATTGATGAGGTTAGAGCCCTCATTGACTCTAAACATGTTCTCTAGTCATGTTCCAGTGACATCAAATCTACATGGGGACTTCATCTTACACACATAAACTTTAGGGGAATATTTTACATTCAATCCATATATTGTTTTCCTTTGAGCCTTACCAATATGTCAGAGGCACCAAGATACAGATTTGTTCAACATTGAGCAACAAGGTGGAAATTCTTGGGAATCTGTCCCTGAAATTTCCCCTCAGAACATTGCCCATTTGTGAGTCAAAGCTCTTGATGGCATTAGGCAGCTCTGATCTAGAAGAACATTGGGCCACACACATGTACAGCCTAAATCCTTGCTGTGTTCCCTGTGACATAGCACACAATTGTAGTGTGCTGCTGAAACCAGAACCCTGAGATGTATTTTTTAGTAAACATTGTTTTAGGGTTGCAGCAAAGTAATTGGATTTTATGGGGATTATTAAAGGAGTAGCTCCTCTTTCATGTCTACAATTGTTAGAATACATTTTGAAGTGTCTTCTGGACTATGTCCATGCTGGATGGTAAGAGGGATAAAATTTCACCAAACCAATAAGTGTATCATAGTCCCATGTGTTAGTTCAAGTTGGAGTGCTTTATTAAGCAAGATTGCATTTCATTGTATTGATTTTTGAGTCTTTAAATTTAAATTGTTACAGAAAGAGTGAACAAGATTACAGAGAACTATAAACTGTACTACACATCAGTGAATGTTCATATACTTAGGACACCGATTCTGAAGCTATGGGGCTTCACGTTGGACCTTACATTTTCACTATCGAACATATTTTAGTGCATTTATCCACCACAATAAACAAACAAAATGTCCATAATAGAAATATGTAGAAGTTAGGAAAATAGGTTGATATCCTCATTCACAATTCCTGTCTATGATCTGCATTCTGCCCACAGTCCTGCTGATTCTGGCCCTTGATGGGGCAGAGTGCCATGAGGAGCAGCACGTGGAAGAAGAGGTTTTCACTCTTGGAAGAGGAAAGCAAAGACATGGTCCCAGAGACCTACTACCTATAGCGAGGTCCCATCTCCCCAAGATTACAGGGTTTCCAACAAACAAAGGTTTTCATTTAAATAGGTTACAACTATTGATACCTATGGTACTCCAAGTTAAAACTAAATTTCCCAAACTGGATATACTCATTTTAAAAGATTACAGGGTTTCCAACAAACAAAGGTTTTCATTTAAATAGGTTACAACTATTGATACCTATGGTACTCCAAGTTAAAACTAAATTTCCCAAACTGGATATACTCATTTTAAAAGTTTCTGCCTGTGAAACAAAGCATTAAACTGCAAGCCTATGTGAAACATTTTACACTCCAACACAATGAAGCCTAGAAAACAAAAGAAGACATAATTCATAGCCCTTCTGAGTAAAAATTTGATATTACAGGAAAGGGCAAATGACTGCTGGTTGTGTTCTGGACATGAACTGAGAATTTCATTATCAGTATTAACTCAATCCCATACCCTTGGAATAAAACCAGCAGCATTAGTAAATATCAACTTGCCCAGCAGCCTTTGTTAAAGTCATTATGCTTTATATTTCAGTAGCTGGGATAGGAAAAGGGTAGTCACCATACCACATCATTTGCTAACATAACAGTTGTGTTTCTGGTGCTAACCCTCAGAGATCAAGAGAAAGAAAGTTAAATTACTATTTCTTACAAGACATAAAGATATTTGTGTATCAGGCAAGTGGATGTCTACATTTGCCTTAGAGGATTTTCTGATTGCCAAATTGTGTCTTTACTTACTCTTCCATGTTAAATGTGTCTCTCCTGAGCATGTTGTAATCTACAGCACCTATATCTGGGGCTGCATAGCTCTTTAGAACTGTCTCTGCAGGGGTGTTATGAACGTGTAGACTATTTATTAGCTTTCTTTCAAGGTATATAAATAATACTGCATAGATAGAAGCTGAGGGCTGTTTTAGGGGAATGGTTCTTAATGTTTCTGATGTTCCAATCATTTTGAATTTTTAATAGAGCTTGAGAATTCAAATCAGTAGTTAGTTAAGTGCTTACCTGTACTGCAAGAGATTCTGGGTTTTACCTGAGCACTCCATCTTTCCCACCTCCCCAACAAACAAAAGTTTTTCAAGAGTTTTTATTTAAAGGAGTTACAACTATTGATATCTGTGGTACTCAAAGTTAAAACTAAATTTCCCAAACTGGAAATACTGATTTTAAAATCTATTGGCATTTTATGAAACAATAATCCATTTGAGGATACATTTGATTATGCGTTTCTTATTCTTTAGTGTTTGGTGATTTTAAGAACATTCTAGATCGCATATGTAATTATTCATCACTTAATGAAATCTGTGAGACAGTTCTCTTCTTGTGCAAACATGATTATACCCTTAACACAGACTTAGATGGTACAGTTTACTGCACAGTGAGCTATATAATGGGGTGTATGTATTATGGCTAGAAGTGCTTTATATTTTGCTTATACTTCCTCACCAAAACCATAGCAGTACTGACAAGACAAATGCAATGGTGTCAATAGATAATAGAAACTGTCCAGCTCCATTATAATCTTAAGGGATCGTCTTGAATGTGCAGACCATCAGTGACCTAGACATCTTTATGAAGAACAATTTTACACACAGAGAGAATAGTTTGGAGTCAAAGGTAAAATTTTGCTCAATTTTACAGAGTGTAATATTTCCCTTCATGTGCACCACCCTGAAGTAAATGCTTAGGGAGTTCCTGCAGCTGTGGTTGGCTCAAAATGCTTCTGGACCCTTGTCTTTCCATGTCTCCCATCTTCTGTTTCTTGTCATCCTTATTTTATGTTCTGTAGAGGCTTCTTTTCAGTAGCAACCACGGAAACTTCCTGGATTGGTTGTTTTGCCAACCATTTCTTGAATGTCACCAGTGTCACTCTGATGAGCAGTCATAGTCTCTGATGACAGAGAAATAGAGAAAGCCAAGATTCACACTTTCTAAAACTGGTTCTTAATCTTAAGCAAAAATTGAGTAGTTGGAGACTGTACATTTTCCACAGAAGTTGTCCCTATTGAGGCAGTCTTTTTCCTTAAAACGAAGTTTTAAAACCTGTAGTGGCACTGTATTTTCTAGGATCTGGCTCCTCCTTGGTCATGTGCCTTTTACTTTCTCTTAGTCTCAATGTGTGTGTTTCAGTTAGGTCAGTAGAAATATGCTAAAAACAATGATTAGGTTCTGGTCCTTGTTGTGTGTGCCCTGTCTAGCAGCTGTGCTCAGCAAAATAAGAGTAAAAATTTACTATTTATTAATGTGTCCATTGGTAATTCAGAGAGAAACTCTGTCTTATGGTACTATATGATCTTTTCTTCTCATCTCAAACTAAGATTCCTCAGATAAAATCTGTAGGATGGGGACACAAACCTCAGGTGAAAGCAGTTGAGGTAATCCATGAGTGCCTGGGATGTCTTATAAAGTAATTGGCCAACAATAATTTCTTACAGGTATTATTTCTAAATTTTTGGTTTTAAGTAGTAAAGGGGGTTGAAATTTCTGACTTTTTGGTGGTGTCAGGATATAGCTCTATGCATAGTTTATATGTGATTCTATGCGCTAGTCACTCATTGGACATATTCTTAGCATCTTTTAGTACCTGAATGGTGGGGATGACACTTCATTAGATGGCCTTGGTTTTCAGGGTAAATTAGAGTTGATGAGAGGGTTATAAGTTAGCTCTGTGAGATATGAACTATTCTTCAGTCAATGAGCTGGAGGTGGAGCATAGGATTAGGGAACAAAACCTCCACTGGACACAGAAGCATGTTCAGTACCATTAGAAGCAATTATTGGTGTCACACAGTTACATAGAGGCTTTCTTACACTCAACACCTTTGAGTAGTTATTGGTAACTCTTAATTGTATATTAAATTTCCTTGTTTCTAGAACTTTCATTGTGATTGAGCAGTGTAACCTGAATGACATATTCAGTATTATAGGCCAATGGATGAGTCATGTGTGTAGTTAGTGGCAGACTACTAACTTCAGGTTGTGTCACTGATTTTGTGGACAAAATGATACTGACTACAATCAAGCAGCAAGTATTCTTCCACCCCCAAACCTGCTTTAACAAAGATACTCAGTAACGGTGGATAAGAGGAATAGAGTCTACTTCAGCCACTTAATGTAGAAGTTCAAGAATTGTATCATTCACCACTTTAAGAATGCTGTGGTCCTCAAACGAAAGGTTAAAAGCTTTGTGCCTCCTTGCTTGTTTGTGTCTCCACTAGAGTCTCATGTCCATTTTGCATTTGTTCCTGTGTATATAGGTCTGTGGAATATTACTCTGGGTCAGGCTATTGACTTGTCAATAAAAAAAAAAGCATTGAAATTGTCTTAGCTACTGTTCTATTGCTGTGAAGAGAAATCTTGATCAAAGAAATTCTTACAAAAGAAATTAATTAGGACTTTGCCCTCAGTTTTAGAGGATAGTTCATGATTATCATAGTAAGAAGCAGACAGGCATGGTGCTGGAGTAGTAGCTGAGAACTTTATATCTTGATCACAGGCTGCAGCATGCTTTATCACATGTGACTATTGACATAATATTGACAGTAAGCCCTGCCTTAATTTTAAGCAAATATGGGAAGTGTGCATGCATCGTTGAAAACCATCTCAAGTTTAGTAATAGAAAACATAAAGCCAGGATGGATCTTGTAGACTTCAGTATATTAGTTTCCAACTACCTTGAAGCAACTGCTCTTAGAAATTTAAAAACAACTAGGACATAGCTTTCTTTTCACACATTCTGTCTTACCATGAAAGCTCGCTCACAATAGTTTCAGATACTGGCTTCAATCCCAAGATGTATGATTTGCCAACTTTGTGGCCCATAAGAAATATCATTCTGTCCCAAATGCCAGATTTGATTTGTGATTTTGATGCTTACAGAATCACCCAAAATGTTTTTTTTTTATAGATCACTACACACAATTGTGTGAGAACTAATGAACATTATCAATGTCCTGTGGTGGTTAGATGAGAAGGGTCCCCATAGCGTCTGTTTGAATACTTGATAACAAGTTAGTGGAACTGCTTGGGAAGGGTTAGGTGTGGCCTTGTTGGAAGAGGTGATCACTGGGAGTGGACCCAGTGTCCAATGACATCACTTAGGTCTTGTGACATCATCCTGTTCCTGTGATATGATTTGGGTCCTACTTCATCACCTAGGACTTATGTAATCTCCTGGGCCATATGTTGTCACCTGGGTCCTATGATATAACCTTGGTCCTATGACTTTTCTTTCTTTTTCATCAATATTAGGCCATTCATTTCGAATTGGTTTTAATTTCCCCATTTTGTTTGTGTTATAGAAGTGGTGGGATAATTGCAGAAATGACCAGGAAAACTGAAAGCCAGTTAGATTTTTCCTGCATTCTGAAACATAAAAATAGGTTTAAAGGTCATAGTCACCACCTGTTTTAAGACTGTATCTTAATCTTTCTTTTATCTTGGAGCCACTGTGACCCCAGCAGTTGAATTATCTGCACTAACATTGTTTTCAACAGGACGCATTCAGTTTACTAGCATATTCGGATCCTTGGAACAGTCCAGTTGGAAATCAACTTGACCCAATTCAGAGAGAACCTGTGTGCTCAGCTCTTAACAGTGCAATATTAGGTAAGTAGCTAAAGCAAGTCAGGTAGACTTCAGCTACATTCTCAACATTTGAGAGGATATTATATTAATATCGGTTTCAGAAAAATAGGGATATAGCATTGTATTTAAATTACAGAAAATTTCCTCCATACCAAACAGACTACTTGAATTCTGATGGAATAAATTTGGTAGATTCTGAAGTATATCTTGGAAAGTGCACATATGTAAGTACTTAATGAGTCTTTTTTAGAATGCGGTATTTGGGTGGTCTTTGTGTTTAAATAAAAAAAAAAAACACTCTATGGGCACCTCATTTGGGTACTGGGAATAATATGCATTTTTCTTTTAAAGTCTTTCATCTACTTGGTCTGAGGTGTTCCTCCTGTATGGAAGAATATATGGATATTGCAGGAAGATAGCCTTGTGTTGCATTGGTGCTGTGTTGTAGAAACACTGTGCTATAGAAATAGAGTTAATATGTGATCTTGACTAGCCCAGATAAGAAAAGTGACTTCATACTGAAAATACAGGAAGGTATGTCAGCAGAAATATTTAATAGGCAGAACAAAACTTGGCTTGGCTGCTGTGGAAGGAAATTAGGCATATTTCTGAAGAGTTTGGTAGTTGTTCCACAGGAAAATGAGGCTAGAAAGGAATACTTGTTACTCAGTATGCTATGCTGGAAACACCCTGATACCATTCGGAAACTTTAAATCAGGGTGTTAAAGGAAGTAAGAGTATCTGAGCTCACTATATTTGTAGCGTCTGTGTTTCAGACATAAGCAGTACCAACCCCTGGATTCAAACATTTCTGTTTAAATTAAATAGATCACTAAGGAGTGAGGCTTTATCAGTGTGTATGGGAAGTGGAAATGAGAATCTGCTGTTTGCTTAGTTTTTTTTTCTATCATACTTCACCTCAGTGATATTAATTGTAATTATATACTGAGCAAATACATTTATACAAATTCCTAGGTAATATGAAATGTCACATAGTTCATGTCCACATAAAACTTAATCTCTGAGCTATTTTCTTCCAAGGAAATTCAGATCAAGGGTTATTTTACATCTGACTTTTGGAGTCTTAAATTTCCCAATAAAATGAGGCTCTAGACCAATTTAGAAGTCTGTGGTGTTATTTGGCCCAGTGAACCTTAGAAGCTTTCTTAGCCATGCGTTTTAAATAGTTTTGGAAATGTGACAGCACTGTCACATGAGTAGAGTGACTTAGATATTAGTACTTGTACTGAAGACTAATATTCATTGTAACAATGTAGAGAAAGCCATGAGTGCTCATATTTATCCTTAATCTGATGATAGGGGTCAATGCTGCCATTTGGGAGGATGAATAGTAGCCTTTGTGTTAGTTTCTTACACTAATATTTATGTGTATAGAATGACATGAATTTGGCTCTTGAGCTGCATTTTCAGTGGCTACAGAATGTCATCCCATTGGTAAAAATAAGAAAACTTAATAATAGTGCTAACCTAGGGGGGATGGCATCTCCACTGTAAAGGTTTTTTTTTTTTTTTTTTTTTTTTTGAAACGGCTAGATTGTGGTGTATCAAAACATCTGATTGCTATTTTAAGCAACAAACATGAAGTTTCTGAAGATGCCAATTTTCTTGTGTCAGTTTTTTTTTAAGATTTATTTATCATGTATAAGTATGTATGCCTGCACACCAGAGGAGTGCCCCAGATCTCATTATAGATGGTTGTCAGCCAACATGTGGTTAATGGGGATTGAACTCAAGACCATTGGAAGAGCAACCAGTGCTCTTAACTTCTGAGATATCTTTCTAGCCCTTGGGAAAGTTTTTAATTTCTTCAGTTCTTCAAGTCAAATGCTTAGAAGCATTATCCAAAATACATGTGTTAGGCTGGGTGAAAAAAGCATGCCTTTAATCCTAACACTAAGGGGGCAAAGACAGGTAGGTCTCTGTGAAGGTGAAACCAGTCTGTTTCACATAAACAATTGTCTGGCCAGCCAGAATACAAAGTGAGACCTTGGGGTCGAGATAGAGGGGGGAAAAGCCATGAATAATGTTTATACTTACATCAAAATCAATCTAAACCTTACTATAGGTGACTGCATGTTTTCTGCTACTCATAGGCAGACCTATATGTAATACATAATGGACTGTTATATATTTCTTTTTTATATTTTGAAAACATCATGTTTTTATTTGTATCATTTGTTTTAGATTTTAAAACCAGAAATTTTCTTTGAATTGTGCACAAATGTCAGGATGTCTGGTCCAAAATGATACCTTTTCTTAATTACACTCATTGCTCTAAAGACAAGAGAGTATTAGAGTACAAGTAAATTTATAGCTCTTTCCAGGATACATGATAGTGCATAAATGTATTATGAGTAATCTGAGATAATTATTGTAAGCACATTTGGTCTGATGTGTATATTCATATGATCAGAGCACACAATAGATAGCGTTGACACAGGCCTTGGCTTTGAAACTTAGACTAACAGTTTTTACTGCTGTGAGTTTCTATTACCTTACTCTTTCTTTCAGATCAGCCATTATCACAATAATTTGTGACCTTGTTTCTTTTTTTTAATTAATTACAGTTTATTCTCCTTGTATCCCACCTGTAGCTCCCTCCCTCTTCTCTTCCCAATTCTTCCCTCTCTCTTCTCAACCCATGCCTGTCCCCCAGACCACTGATAGGGGAAATCCTCCTACACTTCCATCTGATCCTAGTCTATCAGGTCTCATCAGGAGTGGGTGCATTGTCTTCCTCTGTGGCCTGGTAAAGCTGCACCCCCCTGAGGGGGAAGTGTTCAAAGAGCAAGCAAACCAGTTTATGTCAGAATCATAAACTGTTGCCATTACTAGGGAGCCCACTTGAACACTGAATTGCCATGGTCTACATCTGTGCAGGGGTTGTAGGTTATCTCCATGAATGGTCCTTGGTTGGAGTATCAGTCTCAGAAAAGACCCCTGTTGTCCAGGTTTATTTTGGTTCTTTTGTTCTCCTTGTGGAGCTCCTGTCCCCTCCATGTCTTTCTATCTCTCCCTTCTTACCTAAGATTTCATGTACTCTACCCAAAGTTTGGCTATGATTCTCAGAGTCTCCTTTGATACTCTTCAGGGTAGAGTCTTTCAGAGGCCCTTTGTGGTAGGCTACTGTCTTGTTCCATCTTTTATCCCTCTTCTAATGACCATCCTCATAGCCTTTCCAAATGAAGATTGAGCATCTTACCCAGAGTCTTCCTCCTTGATTAGCATTTTTAGGTTACAGATTTTAGTATGATTATCTTATAGTATATGTCTAATATCCACTTATGAGTGAGTAAATACCCTGTGTGTCTTTCTACTTCTGGGATACCTCACTCAGGAAGATCTGTTCTAGGTCCCACTATTTTACTGCAAATTTAATGATTACCTTGATTTCAATTGCCGAGTAGTATTTCATTGTGTAAATAAACCGCAATTTCTGGATCCATTCTTCAACTGAAGGACATCTAGGTTGTTTCCAGGCTCTAGCTATTATGAATAAAGCTGCTAAAAACATGGTTGCACAAATGTCCTTGTTGTATCCTTGAGCATCTTTTCGATATATTCCAAGCAGTGTTATAGCTTGAGGTAGCACTCTTCCTAATTGTCTGAGAAAGCACCAGATTTATTTCCTAAGTGGTTGTACAAGTTTATATTCCCACCAGCAAAGGAGAAGGGTTCCCCTTTCTCCATATCTTCTCCAGCGTTTATTGTCACTTACTTTTAGATCTTAGCCATTTTGATAGGTGGAAGGTGAAATCTCAAGATCGTTTTGATTTGGATTTCCCTGATGACTAAGGATGTTGAGCATTTCTATGTGTCCTTTGTTGAAAATTCTCTTTTTAGCCCTGAATATCATTTTTGTTGGATTACCTGATTTGTTGCAGCTTAACTTCTTGAGTTCATTTTATATTCTGGATATTAGCCCTCTGTCAGATACAGGGTTGGTGAATATCTTTTCCCAATCAGTTGTCAGTCCTTTTTTTCTGAAAACAATGTCATTTGCTTTACAGAAGCTTTTCAGTTTCATGAGGTCCCATTTATTGATTGTTGCTCTTAGAGCCTGTGCTGTTGGTGTTCTGTTCAGGAAGTTGTCTCCTGTGACAATGAGTTCAAGGCTCTTCCCCACTTTTTCTTCTAACAGGTTTAATGTGTCTGTTTTTATATTGAGTTCTTTGATCCAATTGGACTTTAGTTTTGTGCTGGGCGATATGTATGAATTTATTTGCGTTTTTCTCCATGTAGATTTCCAGTTAGACAAGCATCATTTTTTGAAGATGCTATTTTTTCCATGGTATGGTTTTGGCATCTTTGTCAAAAATCAGATGTCCATAAATGTGTGGGTTTATTTATTTGATTCCATTGATCAACCAGTTGGTTTCTATGCCAGTAAAATTCAGTGTTTACTACTATTGCTCTATAGTACAGCTTGATATCAGAGATGGAAATGCCTCCAAGAGTTCTTTTTTGTAGAGAATTGTTTTAGCAATTCTGTGTTTCTTTTTATTCCCTATGAAGTTGAGAACTTTTTCTATCAAGGTCTGTAAAGATTTGTGTTGGTAATTTGATGGGAATTATATTGAATCTGTTGATTACTTTTGGTAAGATGGCCATTTTTACTATGTTAATCCTGCCGAGCCATGAGCATGGGAGATCTTTCCATTATCTGATATCTTTTTTTCTATTTCTTTCTATCGAGACTGGGAATTTGATGCATACAAGTTTTTGACTTACTTGGTTAGAGTCACACCAAGGTATTTTATGTTATTAGTGGCTATTGTGAAGGGTTTTGTTTCCCTAATATCTTTCTCAGACATTTTGACTTTTGTATACAGAAGAGCTACTGATTTTTTTTGAGTTATTTTTTTATCCAGCCACTTTGCTGAAGGTGTTTTATCAGCTGTAGCAGTTCCTTGGTAGAATTTTGGGAGTCACTGATGTATGTATGCTATCATCTGCAAATAGTGATTTATTGACTTCTTTCTTTCCGATTTGTATCTCCCTGATCTCTTTAATTGTCTTATAGCTATAGCTAGGACTTCAAGAACTATGATGAAGAGATATGTAGAAAGTGGGCAGTATTGCCTTGTCTCTGATTTCAGTGAGACTGATTTAAGTTTCCCTTCCTTTGTTTTGATGTTGTTATAGGCTTACTGTATATTGCCTTTATTATGTTTATGTCAGTGCCTTGTATCCCTGATCTCTCCAAGACTTTAACCATGAATGGGTACTGGATTTTATGAAATGGTTTCAGCGTCTAAGAGATGTTTTACATGTGTTTTTTTTTTTCCAGATTGTTTATATGTTGCATTACATTGTTGGATTTCCATATACTGAACCACCCTTACATACCTGGGATGAAGCCTACTTGGTCATAGTTGATGATATCTCTGATGTGTTATTGTATTAAGTTTGCAAGTATTTTGTTGAATATTTTTGCATCAATGTTCATAAAGGAGATTGGCCTGAAATTCTCTTTGTTGGATCTTTGTGAGGTTTAGGTGCCAAAATAATTGTGGCTTCATAGAATGAGTTTCACAGTATTCCTTTTGTTGCTATTTTATAGAATAGTTTAAAGAGTATTGGTGTTAGGTCTTCTTCGAAGGTCTGGTAAAATTCTTCTCTGAAAACTTCTGCACTGGGCTTTATTTTTTTTTTTTATTTTTTGAATGGGAGACTTTTGATGACAGCTTCTATTTCTGTCAAGAATATAAGACTATTTAATTGATTTACATGGTCTTGATTCAGCTTTGGTAAGTGGAATCGACAAGAAAATTATATATTTCATTTAGATGTTAAATTTTGTGGCATATAGGCTTTTTACTTAAGACCCAATGATTGTTTGGATTTCCTCAGTGTGTATTGTTATGTCCCCCTTCTCATTTATGATTTCATCGATTAGAATGGTGTCTTTCTGCCTTTTAGTTAGTTTGGCTAAGGGTTTGTTTATCTTTGGGATTTTCCCAAAGAACCAACTCTTGGTTTCATTGATTCTTTGAATTATTTTTTTTTTGTTTCTAATTTATTGATTTCAGCCCCAAGGTTGATTATTTCCAACCCTCTACACCTCTTTGGTTTGACTGCTTCTTTCTCTTCTAGGGTTTTTAGGTGAGCCATCAAGTTGCTTGAATGAGATGTTTAGAATTTCTTCTCGAAAACATGTAGTGCTACTTCAAATTGCATTCGTTGTATCCCATAATTTTGGGTATATTGTACTTTCATTTTCATTGAACTCTAGGAAGACTTTAATTTCTTTCTTTATTTCTTCCGTGATCCAGCTGTCATTGAGTAGCGAGTTGTTCAATTTCCATGTGTGTATATGCTTTTTGCTATTTCTGTGGTTGAGGTCCACCTTTAGTCCATGATGTTTAGATAGGATTTAAGGTATTATTTCAGTCTTCTTGTATCTGTTGAGGCTCACTTTGTGACTAACTATATAGTCTATTTTGGAGAAGGGTCCATGATGTGCTGAGAAGTTTAATTCTTTTATGTTTGGGTGAAAGGTTCTGTAGATGACTGTTAGGTTCATTTGATTCATGACCTTGGTTATAATCATAGTTTCTTTTTTTAATTTTTGTTTTGTTGTCCTTTGTTGTGAGTGAGGTCTCCCACTATTAATGTGTGTTGATCTATGTGTGGTTTCAGTTTCATTAATGTTTCTTTTACAAATGTTGGTGCCCTTGTATTTGCAGCATAGATGTTTAGGATTGTGATGATTTCCTGGTGGAATTTTCCTTTGATGAGTATGAAGTGTCCTTCCCCATCTCTTTTGATTAATTTTGGTTGAAAGTCTATTTTATTAGATGTTAGGATGGTTACTCCTGCTAGCTTCCTGTATTCACTTGCTTGGAAAACCATCTTTCAGCCCTTTCTTCTCAGGTAATATCTATCTTTGTTCTTAGGTGTGTTTCTGGTATGCAACCGAATTTTGGTTCTTGTTTACACATCTATTGTGTTGATGTGTGTCTTTTTATTGGAGAAATGAGTCCATTGATGTTGAGAGATATTAAGGACCAGTGGCTGTTAGATCTTTTGATTTTGATATTGGCTGAGGTAGTGTGTTTGTGTGCTTGACTACTTTTAGTTTTGCTTTAGTGAGCTTATTTATTGCCTGTGTTTTCCTGAAAGAATTCTGTTTTCCTGGTTTGTATTTTTTCCTTCTCGTATCTTCTGTAATGCTGGGTATGTGGGTAGGCATTGTTGAACTTTGTTGTTGTTTTTTCTGCCTATGAGAACTGAGAGTTCTGCGGGTATAGTAGAATGTGCTGACATCTGTGTTCTCTTAGGGTCTGCATGATATCTGTCCAGGCCCTTCTGGCTTTCATAGTCTCTGTTGAAAAGTCAGGTGTGATTCTAATGGGTTTGCCATTATATGTTACTTGGCCTTTTTTTCTTGCAGCTTTTAGTATTTTTGTTGTTGTTGTTGTTGTTGTTCTGTATAATTACTGTTTTGATTATTATGTGGCAGGAGGATTTTCTTTTCTGGTCTAATTCATTAGGTGTTCTGTAGGTCTCTTGTATTCTTCTAGGCCTCTCCTTTAAGTTGGGGAAATTTTCTTTTATGATTTTGTTGAAAATATTTTCTGGGCCTTGGAGATGGGAATCTTCTTTTTCCTCTGTTCCTGATACTTTTAGATTTTGTCTTTTCATGTTGTCTTGGGTTTCTTGGATAGTTTGTGTCAGGGCATTTTCAGATTTATTATTTTCTTTGACAGATACATTGATTTCTTCCATTGTATCTTCCACACCTGAGATTTTTTTTTTCATCAGCATTTCATTTTGATTTATTAATATGATAAATACATTAATCACTTTTTACGTTCTTAATGTAGAATTCTTTTTTTTTTTAAATTTTTCATCAATTACACTTTATTCATTCTGCATCCCCCCATAAGCCCCTCCCTCCTCCCATCCCAATCCCACCCTCCCTCCTCCCTCTGCTTGCATGCCACTCCCCAAGTCCACTAATAGGGGAGGTTCTCCTCTCCTTTCTGATCTTAGTCTGTCAGTTCACATCAAAAGTGGCTGTATTGTCCTCTACTGTGGCCTGGTAAGGCTGCTCCCCCCCCAGAGGGAAGTGATCAAAGAGCAGGCCAATCAGATTATGTCAGAGGCAGCCCCTCTTCACATTACTATGTAACCCAATTGGACTCTGAACTGCCCTGGGCTACATCTGTGCAGGGGTTCTAGGTTATCTCCATGAATAGTCCTTGGTTGGAGTATGAGTCTCTGGGAAGTTCCCTATGTTCAAATTTTCTTGTTCTGTTGCTCTCCTTGTGGAGACCCTGTCCTCTCCAGCTCTTACTATTTCCCAGTTCTTACCTAAAATTCCGTTCACTCTGCCCAACAGTTGCCCATCAGGCTCAGCATCTGCTTTGATAGTCTGAAGGGCAGAGGCTTTCAGAGGCCCTCTGTGGTAGGTTCCTAGGTTGTTTCCTGTTTTCTTCTTCTTCTGATGTCCATCCTCTTTGCCTTTCTGGATGGGGTTTGGACGTTTTTAACTCAAGTGACAACACATGCTGGAGAGGTTGTGGAGAAAGGGGAACCCTTCTCCACTGCTGGTGGGAATGTAAACTTGTACAACCACTCTGGAAATCAATCTGGTGCTTTCTCAGACAACTAGGAATAGCGCTTCCTCAAGATCCAGCCATACCACTACTGGGCATATATCCAAAAGAGGCTCAAGTACACAAAAAGGACATTTGCTCAACCATGTTTGTAGCAGCTTTATTTGTAATAGCCAGAAGCTGGAAACAACCCAGATGCCCCTCAACTGAAGAATGGATGCAGAAATTGTGGTACATCTACACAATGGAATATTACTCAGCAATGAAAAATAAGGAAATCATGAAATTTGCAGGTAAATGGTGGGATCTTGAAAGGATCATCCTGAGTGAGTTGTCTCAGAAGCAAAAAGACACACATGGTATATACTCACTCATATAGACATACAACATAGGACAAACCCACTAAAACCTGTGCATCTAAAGAAACTAAGCAAGAGAGAGGACCCTAACTAAAACGTCCACACCTGAGATTTTTTTCCATCACTTATAATCTGTTTTTTATGCTTATCTCTGTATTTCCTGTTTTCTTTCCTAAGTTCTTCCTCTCCATGATTTTCTCCATTTGTGAATTCTTTAATTTTTCCAATTTTATCTTTAGATCTTGAGCAGTTTTATTTTTTTTTTTTATTTCCTTCAACTTTCTGACTGTTTAATATCCTGTTTTTCCTTCAATTCCTTCAGGTGTTTGTTTGAATATTTCTCTGTTTCATTTATTTCTTTCATTGTTTTAATCATTTCTTCTCTGAAAGCCACAAACTGTTTGGATGCATCTTCTTGTACTTATTTGTGAATGGCCATAATCTGACTTTATCTTCCTCTAATTCTTTACACATTTCATTTGGTTCCTCCATTAACCTCTTCATAAGCATAGGTCATCTTCTTGAATTTCACTTCTGTTAAGGTGTCTAGGGCTACTTGCCCCTGTATAATTGGGTTCTCGGGATAGCATACTGCCCTGCCTTATTATGGTTGTTCTTTTAAACTAGCCTTTACCAGTATGGCAGACTGAAGTGTTGTCTGTTAATTTCTGGTGCCTGCTACAATCCTGGGGTGGGAAGAATCTCCATGACCGAGTTCTGAAGGAGGCCTCCTTAGCTCTTAGGGTATGGTCAACAGAATGGCAGTGCTTCTCAGAAATTGCCAAAGTTAATCACAGATGTATGGAACTGTGTGGTAACTGCTCTTCTCTCACCAGAATTCCTGGAGACACATGCCCTGCTGCTGGGTTATTTGCTCTTAATTTAGTGATCTGCTATTGCTGTTCTTATGCTGTGTTTGCTGGGCACAGCCCTCTTGAAGAACCAGGGAGTCCTACAGTTTTGTCAGTTTAGCTAGGGATGACTGGTTTCACCTTGGAGCACTATCTGGGGACTGATCCAGTGGCTCTCAGGCTTCTGTATGTCTGAGGTTGGAGCTTTGTGCCCCAGTACTCTAGTGGTAATCAGTGGCAGGTGAGCATAGTGCTCATGCATTCATCAGGAGTTTAGAGCCTGAGGGAACCCAGAAACTTTTCTGGAGCTGGTTGTCCTTAGGTAAGATCTGATGTTTCCCTTGCCATGGGGTTTCTTCATGGCAAGGAAACTCAGTCTCTGATGTTTGGGGATCCACAGTTCCATATCGAATGATAAGTTGAGCACCCAGGTGGAGTGGTTCAACTATGCTGGAGATTGGGTGCCTTGGCACCTGCAGGAAAACAGGAACCTATCCTGAGAACTTTTTTGTGTGGTGGTGGTGGGGTTGGTTGAGTGCCCTGACCTCTCAAAAGAGAAACCCAATATCTGGTGCCCTGGGGCCCACAGTTCAATCTGGGATGGTAATCAGAGCACACAGACCTGTGGCTCTGTGCTGACAACCAACCACCCTCAAGGACCTGGAAACTCTTCTGTGGTTTAACTGGATGACCTGAACCTGATTGATTCCCAGACTGTGCGGTTTTCTCTCACCTGGTAAATACAATCTCTGGTGTTTTAAGGTCCAGTTTTCTGTCACTGTGCCATCCCTTCTGTGCTGCTGGTCAGAAACAGCGTCCTCCAGGTGGTGCAATCTTGGATATTCTGCACGATCTTGTTTCTTAAAAGACTCAAGATACTTAAAACCAGATGCTTCCTTTGGTCAAAGAGTGTAATAGTGAACCCAGTGCTCACTTGAGCAAAGTACTTCCTGTGAACCATAAGCTTATCCAAACAACAACAAAATATTTTTTTTCCTTTTTATTTGTCAGTAAATCAGTACTTGAATAGACATAACATAGACCTTTTTCTTGGTGTATGTGGGAGTTTCAGGATAGGGTTTCTGTATGTCGTGGACTTGCTTGGCAGATAAGGCTGGCCTTGAATTCAGAGATTGACCTGCATTTTCCAAAATGCTAAGATTAAAGGCATGAACCACCCAACATGCTCCCGCTCCAGACCACATTTTATTAAACTGTATTTTCTGCCAGGTCTGCTCCATGCTTTTATTACATTTGTGCCTCATTCCTTCAGAATTGTTTTTCCTGCTGTATTGCAAACTCTTTATGCTTAGGCTATCCATAACTGAGCTTAGGCTATAGCTAATCAGAGAGCTTGAGAGTTACTGTTTCTCGTTCTGCCCCTGTCAACATTACCTGCAGAAGTATGGATAGTTTCACTAACCTAATGTTTTTATAAAGTTTGGAACCATCTCCAGAGAGAAAATACTAGTTTCTGAGTGGGGTCTTGTTACCCTAAGTTCATGTCTTCTTTGTAGTCATTGCACATTTTATACCAGCCCTCAGGAGGCAGAGACCAGCAGATCCCAGATGCAGACCACCTGGTCTGTAGAGAGAGTCCTGATCAAAAACAAAACAAACCTACTTGTCTTAAGACTGTGATGTGTAACACCCAAGAATATTCTATTTATATAATATCTGAACTAATGATCAGAGGTTAGCCTCTTCAATTCTACAGTGGCTTTGCTCTGTTATCTGATAGGCCTTTCCTTGCTTCTGAATAACATTTACCAGCACATCTTAGAGGCAGCTCAACAACCCTCACCAGACTTTATCTACAGGAGGTTGAGTATCATCACTGGAAACTTTGAATGAAAATCTGGTACTAGCTTTTCTTGTTAATGTCAGTTGACCTTGGTTAAGTATCAAGGTTGAGAGAGAAGTAAAATGTTGAATACAAAACTTAAAAAGGATCTCTGAGTTTCAGGCCAGTAAGGAATAATAAGTGAATCTATGTATCAAAAAAATTAACAGACAGGAGTAGTAGTGCATGCCTGCCTATAACCCTAAAGAGTCAGAGACAGGTGGATTGAGTTCCAGGCCTTCCTAGTCTACAATGCATGTCCAGGACAACCAAGGCTACATGGAGAAATCCTCTCTTAAAAAAAACAATGAAAGAAAGAAAGAAAGAAAGAAAGAAAGAAAGAAAGAAAGAAAGAAAGAAAGGAGAAAGAGTCAATAAATAAAGTTTTAAGAAACCTTATTTCTGTAAGAACTGTTCTTAGAAATACCTATCTGCCTTGCTATTCATGTGAAAGTTCAGATACACACAGGTACTGATGTAGGAAATGTTGTATTTTCATGACTGAAAGATTGTTTTAAAAATAGTTGTTAATTGCTATTTCCATGTTCTAATCCTTTTTCCTTAGAAACTCACAATCTGCCAAGGCAACCTCCCCTTGCTTTAGCAGTGGGACAGACCACACAGTGTCTAGAATTGATGGCTCGATCAGGAATTGGATCCTGTGCAGTTGCCACAGTGGAAGACTACCTACATTAGCTATGCACTTCAGGAGCTCACACTTACACTGTGGCAAGTAGTCAACGTGGAAGAAGACCAGCTCTGCTAAACTGAAATTTAGATTTTTTTTTTTAATTATCCACTGGGGGCAGGTTTTGTAGCTTTAGATTGGTTCCTTGTTTACAACATAACACAAATGATTTTCTAACTTAGTTTTGGAGAAAATATTTTCCATCCTTTAACCTCTTAGTTGTCTATGAGTTAAATATTACTGAATTTCAGATGTTCAGATTGATTATCATAAATCCTTTAAAACAATTACCTAAAAGAAACTAAAAAGACCACTTTCTTTGTTGGCAGGAGAAGGAGGGAAAGAAATGAATCAAGTAGTGTTTGTGTTAGCATGTGGGTGATGTAAACTACAAGTTGGGAGCTGCTCTGAACCCTCCTCCTGTGCAAGCATTCAATCAGTGAAACTTGCAAAATGCATAAACTTCAGACAGTTCGAATTTAATAGTGTTGATGAAAGAAATCCATTTTTAATGTGCACTGTAAAATTTGAAATACTCAGGAGACGAGTGAGTATGTTTGTTGCTACTAAAAATACCAGCCTGTTGTCCCAATAGTTTTGTTTTTAACATGATCCTCTTTAACTTTGTTTCCTGTTTAACTGCAGATGACTTCTGTTGTAGACTCACACTTTTAGCTGTTGTGTTATAACAGTATTACATGTCAACAGTGTGGTTGCTACCTTTATTTATATAAAAACCAAATATCTAGTCAATTTACCGTGTCTTTATTTAATCTTTGTACACCTTCCATTTTTAAGTACTTAAATGAGTACTATATTGCAATAAAAATATAGTGACGTAATTAACCAGCCATTAAACTTTACGTCTAAGGATATTAGTGTCAGTTGAATTTATGTATTAGGTTCTTATATAGTTTTTTAGAATAATTACTATTACTGGTTCTGATATACTGCTACCTTCCCCTCATAAGCCAAAAGTTTAAAAAGGAAACTTCCATTCCATTAGGAAAACAGAACAAAACTCATTACCTGACAGACTGCACTTTCTGTATTTTAACTTTTTGGAGTTTCTTCATTTTGCAAGGTATTCACCTTCCTTTTTCAAATTACCTGTAAAAAATGAAATCCAGTTTGTGGAATAAGATTTCTGTAAATTAACACTTCATTGACTACATGTGAGTGCAGGTTTTATTTTGAAGAAATAATGGAGCACAGTTTTAGCCAAATTGACAAGGCCTAGGGGCCACAAATATCCAAGAATACCTGCAAATGCACCTCACCCTTACATGAAGTTACTTAAATGAGAACAAATCATACCTTTTTGTTTCCTGATGATTCCTTTATGCTATAAGGGGAAAGTTAGAACAGCAGGAAGTAAAAAGTGCTCAAAACAAGTAGGCTAAATTCCCCTGCTGGCTTTCATGACCACTACCTTCAATTTGTAATCATGCCACACAACATTGCCACCAAATCCCAGTCACTGAACAAGCATGGAGTATCCTCAGAATTTAAACCTGAACAGTGTTGATAGGCATCGAGAGAGTATGCTTAACAATGTGGAGAACTCAGGAACTGTTTGTGTAACTTAGGACTTCAGATATCAAGTAAAGGGTGGTGCTTGTCTCATAGTAATAAATCGAATTTATTCAACAGTTTGGGCACTAGAGATAAAGGGCAAACCCCAGAGAATGACTAAACTATCTGGAAAATGGAATCATGGCAGCAACTCTACAGATGAAAAGTGATGGGGGATATTGAACTTGCTTTGAAAGACAAGGAATTCAATAGCACAAACATCTGCTCATATGCCTCAGGGATTAAATATCAGAATAATTATGGGAATATAACCATCATATTGGACCTACTATCCTGATATTTTAAAACTTCAGAATTTAGAATGCATTAAGCCCAGATGTAGTGAGCACAACCTTAATCTCAGTACCTAGTGGCAGAAGCAGGCCAGTATGAGTTTGAGGCTAGCCTGCTCTAGAGAGTGAGTCATTAACCCTGTCTTTGAAAATCAAAAGGAATGTGCCAAGGAGTGCCAAGAGGAAAGGAGTAAGTTCAGTAGGACTTATTTCATGCAGTAAAAACAAACATAACTCAAACCTTGAGTTTTAAGCACAGAGCATGGAGCAAAGCTCCTAAATAAAATGGGCAGCAGAGAAGAGATGATGGCAGGTCAGACAAGCACATGAAAAGCTTGGATTTAGGAGCTTTGGCTAAATGCCTGCTGCAACACTGAATGGTATGTTTTAAGACAATTTTTTTTTCAATGCAGTTTATTCAGGAACCTTGAACAATCCTCGGACCCTGGGGAAAGCCAGCCCACAGCTTAAATAGCCTCTGGGTAGCCAACCCAGGCGTGCCACGGGGGCAATGCAGATAGGTCCACATACATGGAAGCAAGCCAGATCCTCAGCCTTAGCCAAATTGGAATTGTTCAGGACAGAGAGCACTCACCATCGGGAAGATGGAAGGCAGAAACCAGCTCCATCTTTAAGGCATAGCATTCCGCAGCTCTCTACAGTTCCCCCTTTTTGTTTTAGACGCATCAGGCAAGAGTAGAGGTCTGATCTCTGATATTAGAAATAAATTGGGACTTTGTACTGATGTTCATTTAGGTGTCATCCAACCAAAGAGCATCAGACCCGTCTGATACCTTTTTCTCAGAGGCGGGACCTGGGGCATCAACCCGCATGCAACCAGACATGCTCTTCTCTGGGTCCAAAGCGGCTGACCCTGAGTGCAGTGCTTAGCCTCGCATCCTGAGCGTAACATTTTAGCTTTTTATGGTATCCAACCATGCTTGGGGAGAATGTCCTGCTTCAATGGCTGTAAAGGCCTGAATGATCATGGCTGCATCACACTGTTGTGAGACTCTAATCTTGCATATATACCACAGGCAAACCAAGGTGACCAACACCAGAAGGCCTGCTAACGCTCCCATGCCCGCCCATTCCTTCAGATGATTCAGGGCTGCAGCAATCCATGATGATAATCCTGTGGCTAGTCCTGCATCCACTCTGGTAGAATTTACTGTGACAATGGCCACTCTCAGCTGCTCCATCGAATTCTCCCATGAGTCATACTGGGCAGACTGCTCAGACCCTGAATAATCATTTAGCCAATGTAGCTCATGCCTTAGTTGTACATAAAGGAATTAATGCTCAACTAAAAGGAAGCTTGATGGTGTTCAATCAGAGGATTGACCTCGTGCAGGAGCAAATTGATACCCTATGGCAAATCGCTCAACTTGGCTGTCAATGAAAATATGCTGGACTTTGAGTCACTAGCATATAACATGAGAATTTTTCCTGTGCTGCAAATCTGTCTAAGACAATTATTTACCATCTATCCAGAACCAGGGCAGAAGCTTGTTGGGTAGAGTTTCGTTGATAGAGTGGAAACAGGAACTCTAAAACCTGTGTATCTTTTAAGTTAGGGAGAATTTCTTCACTTGTACAGAATTAAATCAAAGATGGCTTTATGTAAGTAGAAACCTATTACTTACTGAGCTTCTGAAGCTGTAGTTAGCTACTCTAAAACAGCAGCTTTCTTTTCTTTTGGAATAAGGACATTTGAACCTTAAATGTACATCATTAAACCTGATGTACATGTATGCTCAGAGTTGCTTTTAAATTGCTTTCAAACATCCCTGCATGTGGGCCATTGCCCCCCTACCTCCAAGCTGGCAGTCTGAGTTTACAAAGTGCAAAACATTCTCTGTAATTGTACCCAAAGTAACTCAAAATTCAATTGTCCCGTTATAATAATAAAAAAAAACAAAAAAAAAACATGGTTATGGGCACTTGAAGTCAGATGAATGGGGTGTAAATATGTAATCATTAGCCCAAGATTAGAATTTTGAAAATTCAGGAGTATTCTCCTACTCCTGGAACCTGAGACCAGGGGAGTGTCAGCACTACCACATCCATGTAGAATTAGTGTAGACACTAAGAAACTTCAGTGTCCATTGTTCCTCTCAAATACCTTATCCTAAAGACTTTAGCAAGGAAAGAATTTAGCCCTGGCCACGTTTTCAAAGTGATAGTTCCCATCTCTTACCTTCTGTTCAATGAACAGCTCCTACTCCTCTTGAAGCAGCTTCCTCTTCTCCTTAAGAAGTATTTTGTCTCAGTGAGAAAAGTGGGCAGGTTAGTGCTGGCCAAGGTCCAGGAATCTCTAGGTGCCCCTGTCCCAGCCTCAGGCGCCACGCCAAGGAACACTCTCATGGACACATGCAGCTCCTCCTCCCTCACTTCTGCCTGGGAATGAGCAAAAGTCAGTTCCTCAGGGGCATCATTGTCCCGGTCCTCCTCCTTATCCAGCTGCTTTGCAGCAGTGCAGGTGCTGGGGTGCATGACCAGCAAGCCATGCTCTGCCTCCTCCTCCTCCTCTGAGGCCAGCTGGTTCTCATCCACTCTCACCTCTGCCAGCACAGTGATAGGTGAAAAGAGTAGCCAGAGCTGCACCACAGCCAAGGGAAAGATGGATATCTGACCCTTGACCCAGAAACAGCTGCTAGAGTGAAGCAGAGGCCACAAAATGCACATAGGCAGGTGCAGAGAAGATTGTGTTGCTTCATGGTTGTTGTCACCCAGAGAAACTGAATTGAACTCACAAAGATAAACCAGTCTCTACTTCTCAAATGCCAGAATTAAAGGTCTGTACCACCAAACCTGGCTTTTGTGGACTTCTTTAATCCAAGTTCTGGCAATACAAAATGTAACACAACACATCACAGATGACTGTCTAAATCCTGTGTACCACAAGACTTTTATACTGACAGGTGCAGGAGGCATGATTGCAGTGTGTTTTCCCAAAGTAATTCTGAATTCATAAATGAAATTATATATATATATATGTGTGTGTGTGTGTGTGTGTGTGTGTGTATTTATATATGAAAACAGAAATGGATTGAAAGATATCCCATGCTCATGAATTGGTAGAATTAATATTGTTAAAATATCCATACTATACAATATTCATATTACAATTGCAATGTCATTTTTCATAGAAAGATAAAACAATCCTAAAACTCACAGATACACACAAAACTCAATTACTGAAAAACTCATGAGTATAATGAACAAAGCAAGAGTCTCCATAGAAAATGACATCTTCACAATATAGTATAAGGTGATAGAAATTAAAATAGTATGGTACCGGCATAATGGTAGACTCATAATGGATTACAGAATGAAGTCAGAAAATAAATCTATATGTATATGGTCAACTGACTTCACAAATCTAACAGTGACACAATGGAAAAAGTTTAGTCTTTTCAATAAATTTTGTTGGGAAATTAGATATCCACATCCTGAGAAATGAAACTGGACCCTCATCACACTCAATGTACAAAAAGGAATTAAAAAATACTTGAAAAAAACATAGAGGGTGTGAAACTCCACAAAAGTGGTTAAGGCCATGACTTCTAGATTTGGTTCTCAAAACACAGGTCACAAAAGCAAACAAAGACAAATGTGATTATATAAAATTAATATAATCTTCCTGAGTATCCAATGGTTGTCCTCTGTGCTGTGCTACCCTGGGCTAGATCCATGTCATTGAAAGAAGAATAAGCAACCCCCAAAGCAAGATATGGGCCTTATTTTAGATGGACATGGTGAACATGCCTATAATTCCAGGACTAGGAGTTTAAGAGTGGAGAATCATGAGTTTAGGCCAGCCTGGGGTACATATTAAACTATAATAAGATGTATATTTGGGGGTGAAGATTTATCTTAGATTTAGGAAATTTGTCTAATGTGCACAGGCTCTGATTTCAATCCCAAGCATTACAAAGTAAAATGGAAAATAAAATAGAGTGGATACAGAGATGGCTCCATGGCTAAGAGCACATACTGCTCTTGCAGAAGATCAGAGTTCATTTTCCAGGACCCACATCTGGATCTCACAGCAGTCTGTAATAAGAGATCACAAAACCTCTGACTTCACAGTCATTTTCACTTATGTACACACACATATAATTAAAATTGTCCATTTGTTACAGTATAAAGAGCTACCTTCAGCTATAAATGCTGATTCAGGAAGTATGGGTGGCTGTTGTGTTTTATTTGTAAGAGCTTGGGTGATGTTTATTTTTGGGAAGATTAAGGGAACCCCAGGAAAATTAGGGAAATGAGGAGAGTTGAGCTCCTCTTAACAGAGTGCATATCAGATGGAAGGCATGTGTGATAGTCCAAACCATCAAACACAAAGCTAATGAGGAATCATTTGTGCTTGAAATAAACAGAGAGAGAGAGATAATGAAATATTCATGTATGTATGTTTGTATACAAATATATGTATATAAGCATGTACTGGAGCTCCCTGGCAGAGCAGAACATTTCTTGAGTGGTGCGTGTGTATTGAAAGAAATTTTTTTTAAAAAGAGAGTACACATGGGATCTGTTTGAGAGTGCTTCTAGTCGAAACTAGGCACCAGTTTATTCCACAGTCCTTTTTTTATAGGCAGAGCAAAGAACTTCAATACAATGATGTTCATCAAGAAGTCAAATTTTTTTTACTTCAACTGTCTGTCTGTGTGATCCTCAAAGAAATGAAAGGAAGTGTACTTGGCAACACATCCTGCCTACTGTCAAAAACAAAAGGAAAGGAACTTGGCAAAATATTCTATCTCTGTCTCCAGGTGAAAGTCAGGGTGAAAACATATTTTTTCACTGAGGGCTCAAAAATAAAGCATCCTGATAATCAAGCAACTCTCCACAGGTCTCCCTTTTTTATATTTTAAAAATTGACCAATACATAAGTTCTATGGAGCAGAAGATTGTGCCTCTCTCAGTTTGTCTCTCTTGAAAGATCTTAACGGGCATGCCCTGACTTAGGTTGAATATTCTTCAGAGAGATCTTACTTGTCTTTGACTACCAACCTCTGCTTGGGTAGACACTGGAATTTAATCTTATACAGATCAGATTTAACATTAATCAGTCAAGTCCTATAATACTCTATGAAATGATTTAGATGATGGCCCCTTTTCAAAATACCAAGCCTGAGAAATATTCACTAAAAACATAATAAAATGCTGTCAAACAACCAGGACCTATAGTTTACACTAATGGCAAAAAAAACATTAAAGTTTGAATCTTGTAAAAAATGTTAACATTTCTAAACAACAAAGCATAAGGAGAATATACATAGGCAGTTACAGGGCCTCCTAAGTGTTCCTGTAGCAAGCTTCCAAATATGTGGCTGCTGCAAACCAGATTCAAAGTCTCATAGTCAGTCTTCTGTTTCCCATTCTTCCTGATTTTGTTGAGAACCATCCTGATTACCAGAATAATCAAGTCCAGTCACATTGTATCTACAAAGTATCTCTGTCCAACATCTCCCAAGAGCAGAATGAAACAAAGTTGGGTCAGGAGAATAAGCCCAATACAGCTCTCTGGACACAAGCAGAGCTGTGATGAGCACACACCCTATCTCTGTTTGAACCATGTACAAATCCTGACATTCAAAGGACCCGTGAGGTTCAGTCAGTCAAAACACTAAGGAAATCAGAAAGTGACTGGCATTGCCTGTAAAAGCATGCACCCAAGAAACAGTGACTATCACCACCATGTACAAGCTGTGACCCCCAAAATGCAAATAGATCCATAATTATCATCCTGCACAAAACTAAAGTCAAAATGGATCAAAGACCTCAATATAAAACCAGACACAATAAACCTGTTAGAAGGAAAATTGGGGAAGAGCCTTGAGCTCATTGGCACAGGAGACAACTTCCTTAACAGAACACCAACTGCACACGCTCTAAGAACAGTAATCAATAAATGGGACCTCATTAAACTGAGAAGCTTCTGTAAAGCAAAAGTTACTGTTGTCAGAACAAAAAGATTACCTACAGATTGGGAAAGGATCTTCATCAACCCTATGTCTGACAGAGGGCTAATATCCAGTATATATAAAGAATTCAAGAAGTTAAAAAGCAACAAATGAAGTAATCCAATTAAGAAATGGGGTACAGAGGCGGGACCTGGGGCATCAACCCGCATGCAATCAGACATGCTCTTCTCTGGGTCCAAAGCGGCTGACCCTGAGTGCAGTGCTTAGCCTTGCATCCTGAGCGTAATATTTTAGCTTTTTATGGTATCCAACCATGCTTGGGGAGAATGTCCTGCTTCAATGGCTGTAAAGGCCTGAATGATCATGGCTGCATCACACTGTTGTGAGACTCTAATCTTGCATATATACCACAGGCAAACCAAGGAGACCAACACCAGAAGGCCTGCTAACACTCCCATGCCCGCCCATTCCTTCAGATGATTCATGGCTGCAGCAATCCATGTTGATAATCCTGTGGCTAGTCCTGCGTCCACTCTGGTAGAATTTACTGTGACAATGGCCACTCTCAGCTGCTCCATCATAGTATCGAATTCTCCAGT